>NC_079200.1:70331031-70633902 GCF_029499605.1 Hyla sarda | reverse complement strand
GCATATGTGTATCTTGTGATGTCACGCATATATAATTAATTATGCAAATTAGCATTTATTATTATCATTTTTTTTTTTATTTTGTATTTTTTTGCAAGAAAGGTGGCAACTAGAGATGAGCGAACTTACAGTAAATTCGATTCGTCACGAACTTCTCGGCTCGGCAGTTGATGACTTATCCTGCATAAATGAGTTCAGCTTTCAGGTGCTCCGGTGGGCTGGAAAAGGTGGATACATTCCTAGGAAAGAGTCTCCAGCCCACCAGAGCACCTGAAAGCTGAACTGATTTATGCAGGATAAGTCATCAACTGCCGAGCCGAGAAGTTCGTGACGAATCGAATTTACTGTAAGTTCGCTCATCTCTAGTGGCAACCCTAAGGATGGGCCATAGATTTAATACATTTATGCATCTTGTTGGCAGTAAACCCCTATGAGAAATAACAAGGAAAATATATTCTTGGAAGAGCAATATTTTATATGATAGAAATGTATCCACTTTATCAGGCAGTAAGTTTAGGTCATTATTTTGTATCAATCTGTTTTCTCCAGAAATGCTTGTGTTTTTCTGTTTTGCTCTTTGTCTCCCCGCCCCCACTCATCATACCCCCCCCCCCCCCCCTGAAATGCTCGATAGAAACAGGGTGTGAGGCTATTACAGAGGGTGAACACCAGGTTAATTCCAGTCTGCAGCTTCCCTCTACAAACAATGAGACAATCGCAGACCGGGAGACTGCGTAATGCTGCGCTCGCAGGGGAAACTGCGCTCTCTCAGGCTGAGCTGCAAGGAGTAGGAGGCTGGAATGTACTCAGCAGTCAGGGTGAGTCACATCTTCCAGAGATGTGCAGGATAGTCCCAGGAGAACTAGGCCAACCCTGAACATGGAGGTCAGATGAGTAACATCAGGCTGTCTTCAGGACTGCCGGACACATGCGATTTACTGTAATCCATACTACGAACCAGCACTTCATCATCAGGTGCTGAAAAAACCGAATACAAACCTATAAGACTTGCCTAAAACTGGCCATAGAATAGAAGGAAAGATACATTCAGTCAATGAGAGTACATATTACTACTAAGCTGTGTTCTTGGGGACCCAACAGTGGTTTCCCATCAAGGGAAATGCTTGGCTTTGCCTGGAACATATATACGGTTACTTGCACACGGCAGTGTGACGGCCATTGGGAAGCCCGGGGTAATAGCGGGATAAAAATTACTTCAAGAGCCATCTTTTTCTCCCGCTATTTCCGTAAAAAATAGATGTTCACGCCCCCTGAAGAAGCGGCATAACAGCGAAACGATCGTTGGGGTTCAGGTGTAGGTATGGTCTGGCACCCTTAATTGTGTACTTCTGGGAGGTATCATTCTTGTACCTTACCAGCTATTCTGGCATTTACTCTTTATACTTGTATATTCTGATGTACTTGGGTCCTATCATTGCCCTATATCTTTGTATGCTTACCGGTGCCTGCTTATTGTTACTACTTCTTTGTTTTATTTTATTTTTTATTTTTCTTTTCTTTTCTTTATTATGTTGCATTAATAAAGTTTATCTTTTAAATCTTATTACTTTCTTGTTGCTGTGGTACGGTTCTCTTTTTGGCGTTAGAGGTTTAAATACGTACCCTTACCTACTATATATGTAGGGTTATATATCTTTGGTGACATATTTCCGTAAAAAAATAACGGGTCTCGGCGGCCCGCATAATAGTAAATGGGAGCCGCCGGGACCCGTTGTTGCCCGTAGTTCCCCATCACGAGACCCTCACCCTAATGTGAAGGGGGCTTTGAGTTTTATGTAAATTAAGTTCATGAAAGGGGTTGTCTAAAAGAAGTTGGTGGCATATTTCTAGGATAGGTGTAAGGCTAGCACTATCCACTGTGTCTCCCATTGGTTCAATTCAACTTCCGTCAGATGACTACGTGACTAGAATGGTCATATACCTGGACACCTGAATACAAAAAGGGGCAAAATAGCATTGATTTACCATGCACATCTAGAACTTTAAGAAAAATCTATCACCCAACTTCTCACAGGCTCTGTAGGGTATATGCATAGAATGGTCCTTTTGTTAAAGTCAACTGCCTTATCATAATTGGATCTTCCATGTATGGACATTAGACCCATGACCCCAAAGTTCAACACGTTGTCTGGGGATCAGTTTTGGTGTAAATAGTCCAGAGGCCTAAGCAGCATGGAGCAAGGCCTATCATTGGGGATAGAGAAGCTGAGGCCAGGATTTTACTCCCAACGTTATGGGGTTTTCTGGTGTAAAGGTGTGGAGGGTATAGGGAAAATGATGTTATTAAAGGGATACTCTGGTTAAAAAAAACTAATTATTATTTTTTTTTTATCAACTGTCTCTAAAATGTTAAATACATTTGTAAATGACTTCTATTAAAAAATCTTAATCCTTCTAGTATGCTGCTGTATGCTCCAGAGGAAGTTGTGTAGTTCTTTTCAGTCTGACATTCTACTGACACCTCTGTCCATGTCAGGAACTGTCCAGAGTAGAAGCAAATCCCATTAGCAAACCTCAGGACAGTTCCTGACATGGTCAGAGGTGGCAGCAGAGAGAACTGCACTGTGGACAGACAGAAAAGAACTTCTCAACTTCCTCTGGAGCATACAGCAGCTGATAAGTACTGGAAGGATTGAGAATTTTTAATAGAGGTCATTTACAAATCTGTTTAACTTTCTGGAACCAGTTGATTTGGAAAAAAATAAAAACATTTCCACTGGAGGACCCCTTTAATGAAAAACATCCAGTGAATACAGGGAATCCTGGGGTAAAAAAAAAGGGGGTAAAAGAAGGATATGGGGACTCGTTTTGATGAACAGATGGATCACAGTCAAGAAAACTGCAGCTGAATACAATACTGGTGTCCAACTAACATGTCTGAACCCACAGCTATAGCACTGACAGCTATAACAGCAGGGGACCTACTTCAGGGCCATTGTGTCTGAGGGAAGAAGAAAAGTGACACTCCAGAGGAAGAAAGAGGAGAAATTGTATCATGAGCATTGGAGAACATCGCCTGGTTATGTGGAGCAAGGTCTCTGTGGCACAATGCTGAAGGGGGAGGGGGGGGGGTCAGAATATGGCACAAGCAGCATAACTGGATTAACCCTTTCTGTCAGGTGTGAACATGATGTTTTCTTGGTGCATCCTGGCTCTTTTAGACAGTATTAAAGGGGTACTCCGCCCCTAGACATCTTATCCCTTATCCAAAGTATAGGTGATAAAATGTTTGATCGCGGTCTCGGCTGCGGCCCCCCAGAACTCCGTGCCGGATGACTGGCGATGCTGGGCGGAGGCTCGTGATGTCACGGTCACGTCCCACTCGTGACGTCACAGCCATGCCCCCTTAAAGGGGTATTCCAGGCAAAAACTTTTTTATATGTATCAACTGGCTCCAGAAAGTTAAACAGATTTGTAAATTGCTATATTAATCCTTTCAGTACTGACAGAACAAAATAGGACTAAACATCGTAGAAGAAGTGCCAAACCATACCTATGTTACCCCAACGACCATTTCGCTATTTCGCTGTATGATTGCTTCCTCAGGGGGCGTGAGGAAGCACTGAGGAAGCAATCATACAGCGAAACGGTTGTTGGGGTAACATAGGTATGGTTTGGCACTTCTTCTATGATGTTTAGTCCTATATTGTTCTCTCCAGGTCTTTCATTGCTCTGTATCCCTGTAGTATTTTACCACACCTTACTTACTTGATTTTTGTGTTTAATACACCCTGACCTGTGATATAGTTCTCATTTCTATATTGAAGTTTGTGCCCTCCGATCTATATGTGTATGTATCTGGTGCTATTTCCTGATTGTGTATATGTATTTTTATCTGTCTTTTATATTTTTGTGATCATAATAAAGATATATTTTTTACATTGCTAATATTGTTTTTTGTGGTGCAATTTTTCTTATCTTTGGTGTTATATTAGAAAGGTTGTTGCCAAGATGTACAAACTAAAAAAGTTTTTGATTCTGACAGTGCCCATTTAACAGAGGGTTTTATTTTACCAAAATTCCCATTCTGTCAGGTATAAAAAAAATAACCATCTACTTGCCTTCCACCGTTCACCCGGTGCCTCTGTTGTCCCACTGCAGTTCCCCAGTCACCCGGTACACTCCACTTCTGGGTTCCCTGAGGTCAATACATAACACTGCAGCTCAGTGAAGCTTGCTGGTTGTAGCGATTTGCCACCTGATCAGCAAGTGACATATCAAGCCCCGGCAACGGTCTTCTTCCTGGTTCTGGGACTCAATACGCCACATTGCCACTCGGCCGAGGCGAGGCAGATGAATTCATCGAGCACAAGTTGATGGTTGGAAAATATGTAGACAAATTGCATTATAGCCCAACATTTTTGAAATATGTAAGAGAGATTTACGGCTTTTTATTTTTACTCATACCTTCCATGTATAAATTTACTGGTGGATTGGCCCTTTAAGAAGCAGACAAAAACAACATGAAAGTATGTGGAGAGAGGAAGAGAAGGCCTCGGTATGAGGAGAGGATTTAAGAATGGAGTGGGCACGTGGAGGAACTGTTGGTCGGTGCCCTGTACACTCAGTGTGACCCCATAATTATCTGTTATTCACAGCTGGAGGGGACATACCCGGCCCATCATATCAACTCTATATATAGCAGCTTAGGATATGGCCAAAATTATGACAATAGAGGGGAAGAGGACGGGTGTCCCTAGTGTCCCGTCCACCTCGCAAGAACCTGCAGCTTTCCTAGACCCAGAGCTCCGTATGACACAATAGTAGGAAAGCCAAATGGGGGTCAATGACCTGTGTATGTGAGATGATTAACTGATTACATTGCATTTCTACATTCTTTTCATACACTGCACCTACATTTATTACACATATATACAGAAACTGCTCAGACCACAAAGTTGATCATATAAATTATGCCTATTTGTGCTGAAAATCTGGAAATCTGTTGCATCATCATTATACTTTTTGACTGGTTTGTAAACTATAGCATGTTTAAAGGGGTGCAGGCACCTCAGAGCACTGTTATACTGTCTGGTTAATATATAAAAATCTAAACAAAAAGTTGAATTTTACATTATTTATTTAATACTGTTCTTGAGTTCCACAATTGACACTATTCTGCTGATGGTGTCAAATATTAAAATATTATATGGCTCCTGAGTTAAATCCCATACAAAACTCCAAAGCTGCACTCACTATTCTGCTGTGGGGTCACTGTGTACATACATTACATTACTTATCCTGTACTGATCCTGAGTTATATCCTGTATTATGCTCCAGAATTGTACTCACTATTCTGCTGGTGAGGTCACTGTGTACATACATTACATTACTTATCCTGTACTGATCCCGAGTTATATCCTGTATTATACTCCAGAGCTGTACTCACTATTCTGCTGGTGGAGTCAGTGTGTACATACATTACATTACTTATCCTGTACTTATCCTGAGTTATATCCTGTATTATACTCCAGAGCTGTACTCACTATTCTGCTGGTGAGGTCACTGTGTACATACATTACATTACTTATCCTGTTCTGATCCCGAGTTATATTCTGTATTATACTCCAGAGCTGTACTCACTATTCTGCTGGTGGAGTCAGTGTGTACATACATTACATTACTTATCCTGTACTGATCCTGAGTTATATCCTGTATTATACCCAGAGCTGTACTCACTATTCTGCTGGTGAGGTCACTGTGTACATACATTACATTATTTATCCTGTACTGATCCTGAGTTATATCCTGTATTATACTGCAGAGCTGTACTCACTATTCTGCTGGTGAGGTCACTGTGTACATACATTACATTATTTATCCTGTACTGATCCTGAGTTATATCCTGTATTATACTGCAGAGCTGTACTCACTATTCTGCTGGTGAGGTCACTGTGTACATACATTACATTATTTATCCTGTACTGATCCTGAGTTATATATCAGACAGGAGGCGAGTATCTTATGCATTATTCTTTCTTTAATAATGCCCATAGCAGAAACAAAATTCAGTAAACAAATCAGTGTAAAAGAAAAAACTACAACTCCCAGCAGTCCCAGGACCACAGCAGCCACTCCTTGTCTGTAGCCCCTATATAAGGACTGCCCACATATAGATCCTCCTCTTTCTTTCTGCTCATGGCAGAGCATGCAAGCTAAGTTCTTTCTGTGATTTAATGCATTGTTTTTTCCTTTATTTCTCATAAGATATTATAGATTATAGAGCTTCTGGTGTTGTGGGAGCGATTATCTTCTCCCCTTCACATATTATACATTTTTTCCTCTGATTATCGGACAGCGGCTTCTCCGGTGCTAGTCCCCCTTGCGCCGGTTTACCGCTCCGCTATTCTCTTTCTTTTCCCCAACTCTCCGTTTCCTCCTGCCCTTAACCGCTCCCCCTCCCCCTCTTTCCGGCGCCATTTTACCTGCGCCTCAGTCTTCTCCTCCTCCATCTTCTGCACTTTCGCGCGTGCGGGAAAGGGGCGGATCCTCCGGGTGTCGGCCGTATTCTTCATTGCGGCCTACACTCTGAGAGGGGCGGAGTTCTGCTCTCGTCACTGGAAGGCGCTCCCGCGCCTTCCAATCAGAGCCCAGCCGGACGTAGTCTCGCGAGACTTCGTTCCTGGGTACAGGGACTCTCGGGCTCACCTCCCACCGCTGCGTCAGTGCAACGCTAGCGGTGTGGAGGACTGGGCCTGTACTGACTTTACTGTTCTACGAATTCTGTAGGTAGATTTGCCCCTTGCGTTTAGGACAGGAATTTATTCCTTCCCCTTGCCATTACTTTACCCTATACTCATTTAATCAGTTAATTTACACAGGCTTACTATTAACCTGTTAGTCACCATGGCTGAGGAACCTTCACCTGTTCCCCTCAGAGGGGAGAGTTCTTCTTTAGATTCTGCCCAATTTATGACCGCCAACCAAATACAGGATTTGATTAATAAATCTGTTCAGGCAGCTTTGGCTTCCGCCATGGTACCCTCCGGATCACTACCAGCGGTATCCGGTGTGTCTATCCCGCCATTTCAGGGCGGAGAACCGCCGATTAAGAAGGGCAAGGTTTCCCATAAAAGGAAGCATACCTTGGCGACATCTGACTCCCCGGCAGGGGAAGACAATAATGTGCTCCAGGCAGCCCCTACCCAGGTCTTCCAACCCCAGCATCCATCAGACTCCACTCGACCCCTGGGCCTCAGGGAGTTACAAGAGAAGAGGCACAGGTCCGCTAGGCGGACCAAACCCGACTCATACGTAGATTCCTCTCATGAGGATTCGTCGGGATCATCCAGCGAGTCTGACGGCTATGAATCCACTCCTAATATCGAGGATGCTGGGGATACGGCGTTTGACACCGACGCCAACCCTGTTACACAGGGCACTGTGATCCTAGACTCCCTAGGTGAACCCCTTTTTCACCCTGATTCAATCTCTCATCCAAGATCGGGCGAATGGTCCCCACTTCCCCACGTGGCCCAGTATGTGGAGCTTTGGGCTCGTAAGTCCCTAGACAGGACCAGCCATAACAAACTGAGGGCTGAGTGTCCTAGACCCTTTATTCCCAATAAAGTGGTGGCAACCCCCGCAGTAGACCCCATTTTGACAAAATATCTGATGAAATCGGGTAAATTCCCTAAAAAGGGAATAGAACACTCGTTTAAAACCATTCAGGAGCGTATTTTGGACTTAATGGGCCTTCTCACTAAGATACTCAACCTGTCTGAGCAGGCCGCAACGACGGATCAACCCGTCGATACCCGTCAACTCCGTGGGTGGGCCCAGAGGGCCATATGTCTAGCAGGTACTGCCAACACCACCTGCTCGATTGAACGACGTAGGTCGATTCTTATGCGCCTCGACCCGCAACTGTCCCACCTGGCTGAGACCGAGTCTGGGCCTGCAGCAGCAGGGATGTTTTTTGGGGACAACCTGATGAAAGACATTAACAGGTTTGTCGGCCTGTTTACAGGTTTGGATAAAGCCCAGACTTCATTAAAGAAATCAGGGACCAGTAAGCTTTTTCCTCGGGCCGGCAGAGGTAGAGGCCGATCTGCCGGCTGCACCCCCTCCTATAGGCCACAGGGCAGACCCTCTGCCCAATACCAGTACCCTCAGGCTCCTCCGTCCTACACCGTCCCAATGGCACAACCGTCGCCTTTCTTCCCTCCCAGAGGCCGACCTTGGCGCGGACGTGGCGGACGCGGATACCCCCGTTCCCGTCCACCTACCGGTAAGTGTGCCTGGTATTCCACATGCTCACATTCCTGTGGGGGGGCGCCTGATGTATTTTTCCCACGCCTGGTCTGCGATTACGGCAGACGCGTGAATTCTACAGACAGTAGCGGGATTTCACATAGAACTCCAATCCCTACCGGTTCTGGGTGTACGACCAATCCCTATCAGATTTTCACAACAAAACATGGTTCTCATAGACAACGAGATCCAAGATCTCCAATCCAAACAGGCGATCCGAGAGATCGACCCATCTTCCCTAGGATTCGTAAGCAACCTTTACCTAGTGAAGAAAAAAGGGGGTGGTTACCGTCCGGTCATAAACCTTCGGGAACTAAACCAACATGTCACGTATCGCCATTTCAAGATGGAGGGAATTCACTCCCTTCGCGATCTATTGCAACCAGGCGACTGGCTAGTAAAGGTGGATTTGAAGGACGCCTACCTCACCGTCCCTATCCACCAGGACTCACAACATTTTCTTCGCTTCCTCTGGAAAGACCACATGTGGCAGTTTACTTGCCTTCCGTTCGGCCTTTCATCAGCCCTGTGGTGTTTCACCAAACTGATGAAACCGGTGGTGGCATCCTTGAGGAGCAGAGGGGTACGTCTGATCATTTATCTGGACGACCTCCTCATAATGGCCCGCTCCAAAGCTCAGGCCTCTCTCCACATGTCATGGACGGTATTGTTGCTGCAGAGTCTGGGATTCATAGTCAACCGAGAAAAATCGGTTTTGGTCCCAATGCAGGAGATGGAGTTCCTTTGCTTCTTGGTGGACAACAACCAGGCCGTTCTCCGCCTTCCCACATCCAAACTGGCCCTGATCCGCAAGGAGATCAGGGCAGTCTTGCGCAGAGGGTGCTTATCCTTAAGGGTACTAGCACGTTTGGTGGGGCTTCTAGCAGCCTCTATCCAAGCCATCTTCCCGGCCCCTTTGCACTACAGGGCCCTTCAGAGACTCAAGATCATGCATCTGCGCCAGGGCCTCAGATATGCGGACGAAGTTCCTCTTTGTCCGGCAGCCATCGAGGAGTTGCAATGGTGGCTTCATCATGCCGTCGAGTGGAACGGCAAAACCATATTCAACTCCTGCCCAGACATCATCATAGAGTCGGACGCGAGTCGTCTCGGCTGGGGTGCGCGGTGCGGGGAGGCTTCCACAGGAGGGACTTGGTCCACCACGGAGGTCGATCTGCACATCAATGCCTTGGAGCTCCTGGCGGCATTTTTTGCCGTCAAGAGCTTCATGCCACAGGCGTCCAATTGTTGTGTTTTGTTACGCATGGACAACGTGGCGGCGGTCCAATACGTCAACCGCCTAGGGGGCACCAGGTCCAAGATCCTAGCAGATCTTGCCAAGGACTTCTGGCATTTCTGCCTAGATCGCAACATTATCCCGGTGGCAGAGTATATTCCGGGGGTCTCCAACACGGTGGCCGACTGGAATTCTCGCTATTTACTAGATTCCAGCGATTGGCGGCTGGATCGGTCCGTTTTCCTACGGTTGAGACAGCTTTGGGGTCCATTATGCACGGATCTTTTCGCTTCTCGCCTCAATCACCAGCTGCCTCGCTTTTTCAGCTGGAGGCCGGACCCGGAGGCGTCGGCAGTCGACGCTTTCCGTCTCATCTGGCCCAGGGGAACGCACTACGCGTTTCCCCCATTCCAGATGATCTCCAGGGTCCTCCTACATACGATGAACCAGAGGGCGACGATTGTGCTGATCACTCCTTGGTGGCCCACACAACCGTGGTTTCCTCTCCTTCTGGGGATGGCCGTGGACTATCCCAGACTTCTACCCCAATTTCCACAGCTCCTCTCCAACCCGACCGGGGGTCTCCACCCTCTGGTAGTGGAGGGCAACCTTCCTCTCCTAGCGTGGTTGGTTTCGGGGTCCCGGATGCGGATCACGACCTTTCAAGATCAGCTAGGGATCTCCTCACCCTGGCCTGGGCCCCCGGGACTAGATCGGCTTATCGATCAGCCTGGAGGCTCTGGGTTCGTTGGTGTGATCAACGACAGATTGATCCCGTACATGTCTGTAGTGGTGAACTACTTGGCAGATTCTTTTGAATCTGGAAAATCTTATAGTTCCATCAATGTTTACCGATCGGCTATCGCGGCTTACCATTGCCCAGTGAACTCTTTGCCGGTGGGCAAGCACCCACTGGTATGTAGGCTTTTGCGCGGCATTAAGTTCAAGCGTCCCCCTCGGCCGAGATATCAGTCGACCTGGGATGTCTCCAGGTTGCTCGAGATGTTTGTTTCGTGGGAGGACAATGACGATCTTTCCCTGAAATTGTTGTCATATAAACTGACTGTCCTTTTATGTTTGGTGTCTATTAAACGCGTCTCGGACGTGAAGGCTTTGGACATCTCTAGGCGACAATTTTCGCCTCTGGGGGTCAAGTTTCCGGTGGTCCGACGGACCAAGACGGGTATCCACTCGGTTTTTTACCCGTTTTTTCCCGCGCACCCTCGACTTTGTGTGGTTCGTTGCCTGCAGGCGTACGAATCGCAGACTGCAGATCTGTGATCCGGATTTCTCTCAACTTCTTATCTCTTACGTCAGACCTCATTATCCGGTGACTTCCGCTACTCTGGCGCGTTGGGTGCGTTCTGCCATGGATATGGCGGGCATAGACGTCTCCCTGTTTGGAGCTCATTCTTCTAGGGGTGCTATGGCTACTAAAATAGTCACAGCAGGGGGCTCCCTTTCTGACTTGCTCATGGCTGCTGATTGGTCTTCAGAGACCACCTTTCGCCGGTTCTACTTCAGGCCGGAGGGCCATGTTTCCATGTCGGTTTTATAATGCTATATCTGGTTTTGTTTTCTTCTGTCTCGCTACTTGTTAGCTTTGAACTTGCATAAGATATGAGCCTCCTGTCTGATATATAAATCTAGATTTTCCTAGCTTGTGACGGAAAATATTAGTTATATGAAGACGGGGGGCGAGTATCTTCCCTCCCTACCCACCCTGTTATGATTTTTGTTATCTTTTTCAGGATACTGAATGCATTGGCTGTTTTCCTGATTACGGATAACCTGTTGGTTACGCACTGCTGGGGTTCCCTACAGTCCCCGTTGGGACGAAGTTAGGCCGTCGTTTGGCCTTGTTTCCCGAGTTCCGGGCCGGCTGGCCGAAGATTCAAGGAGCGGTGTGGACGTCTGGCTGGAGTTCGGTTTCCTGTGCGGCTCTGATTCGCATGAAGAAAGAGGAGGATCTATATGTGGGCAGTCCTTATATAGGGGCTACAGACAAGGAGTGGCTGCTGTGGTCCTGGGACTGCTGGGAGTTGTAGTTTTTTCTTTTACACTGATTTGTTTACTGAATTTTGTTTCTGCTATGGGCATTATTAAAGAAAGAATAATGCATAAGATACTCGCCTCCTGTCTTCATATAACTAATATTTTCCGTCACAAGCTAGGAAAATCTAGATTTATATCCTGTATTATACTCTAGAGCTGTACTCACTATTCTGCTGGTGGAGTTTCTGTATACATCCATTACATTACTTATCCTGTACTGATCCTGAGTTATATTATGTATTATACTCTAGAGCTGTACTCACTATTCTGCTGGTGGATTCACTGTGTACATACAGTACATTACTTATCTTGTACTGATCCTGAGTTATATCCTGTATTATACTCCAGAGCTGTACTCACTATTCTGCTGGTGGGGTCACTGTGTACATACATCACATTACTTATTGTCACGCCGAGCGCTCCGGGTCCCGCGTGCCTCTACATGCAGTGCTCCGGTCGGCACCGCTAACCGCAAGCGCTGCTCCCATGTCACCGGAGGGGACGCGATCCGAGGCACGGGACGTGCCCGCTCTCAGATCGCGCCCCATGTCACTCACCTGCCCCGTCCTCCTTCTGTCCCGTCCCGGCGCACGTGGCCCCGCTCTCTAGGGCACGCGCGCGCCGGCTCTCTGAAATTTAAAGGGCCAGTGCACCACTAATTGGCGCCTGGCCCAATCAGTGCAATCACCTCCCTACACTATATTTACACACTTCCCCTACCGTTGCTGCCTGCCCTGACCTTCTGCTACGTCTGACCTTGCCTTTTGCCTAGTCCTTCTGTACCGCGCCTGACTCAGCAGTCAGTGAGGTTGAGTCGCTATTGGGTGGAACGACCTGGGGGTTACCTGCCGCAGCAAGTCCATCCCGCTTTGCGGCGGGCTCTGGTGAAAACCAGTAACCCCTTTGATTCCGTTCCCCTGGTACAGCCCACGCCATCACCTCACTGACATAGAGGATCCACTACCTGTGTCTACCCGCATACCACTCCGGATCCTGACACTTATCCTGTACTGATCCTGAGTTATATCCTGTATTATACTCCAAAGCTGCACTCACTGTTCTGCTGTGGAGTCACTGTATATATACATCAATGTGTATGCTCAAGAGCTGTGCCCATGCCACTACTTGTGGGTGCTGGCTGTCTTTTACAGCTGATACTCATCTTCAATGAGTACCTAGGTAGATAATGATTACGTCCATCGTATTGTGTTTGTGGACATACCTGTCTGCAATGGCCAGGATCGGTGTTAACCCCTTTAATGTCACAGTCATGGACTTATTTCATCCATCACCCCCCCCACCCCCCCATAGGTTGCTATGGCCTAAAAGTTGTCAGTGGATAATACTCTGTAATACAGAAGTATTGCAGAGCATTATAGAAGTGATCATATGTTCAAGTCCCTTAGGCTAGGTTCACATCAGCTTCCGTTGTGAAGCTCCGTTTACTGATATCACTAAACTGACAGGACTTTAGCAGAGAAGAAACCATGCATATCAGTTTTTTTTCCCCACAAAATCTTGCGAAATATCAGAATCTAACGGAAACCTGACAGATCTTATTCAAAGTGAAAGGAACCTGTCGAGATTGGTTGATGTTAGTTGGGACACCCGCCGTCCCAGCCCTGTTATCAGCTGAAGCAATGGAGGTCCACAACAATAAGGTGAACATAGTCTAAGTGTACTAAAAAATAAAACATTGAAACAAGTGAATAACATCAACAATGAAAAGCACATAGTTTGTATCAATGTCCCAGATTATAATTATCACATCATTTAACCTCCACAGTACATGCTGTAAAAAAAAACAACCAAGAAACTAAACAAAAGTAAAACGTGGTTTAAAAAAAAGGCAATGCTAGAATTGCTGATTTATTCCCCCTCCCAAAATAAAATAGAATAAAAAACAAAACAATATCCATACATAAATTCAAAAAGAAGCTCATCCTGCATAAACATATTTTTGTGAAATAGTTTTTATTGTTTAAAACATTTACGAAATGATCGAACTGTGGTATTGCTGTAACTGTGCTGACAATATAAAGGTAACACATTATTTGTGATGAGAATATACAGTGGATGAATTGCTATTTTCTCACAATCCTGCTGTTTTTTTCACCCCTTCACACGGCTACACTGATGCATGCCTTTTACAATGTGGAGCTGAAAAAACAAAAAAGTGCCTCATGATTAAAGGAGTATTCCAGGAATTTCTTTTTATTTGACTATGCTACAGGGGCTGTAAAGTTAGTGTAGTTCATAATATAGTGTCTGTACCTGTGTGTGATGGTTCTCTCACAATTCTTCTGTGATTTTCACTCCAATATTTATTTTTAACAGCATACAAAATGACTGTTGTCTCAGACTTTTCCCAGCTTGCAATGCGGACGAGACCTGACATCACTAGTCAGCTGATGACAGGGAGCCTGTCTGCTTCAATGGGTGGAGTGATCGCTTGGTGGGAGAGAGATCAACTGCAACCAGTGGCGTAGCTATAGAGGTCTCAAAGGTCGCCATTGCGACTGGGCCCCTTAGCACAGGGGGCCCGCAGGGCCCCCCTAGCACTATACTATACTACAGCCGCAGGTCGGGCCCCAGGCACAGCCCGAGGTCCCCCCTCCTCCCCTCACCGTATGCAGACATGCTCCTAATGCCTGCAGCAACGGACTACGAGTGAGCACAGAGGAGGGACCGGATCACCAGCAGGTCTCTTTGCTGAACTTCATGGCGGCCGCAGGTGAGTGAGAAGGGGTTAATTTAATTTTGGGCCCGGTAGAGCGGCGGGGCTTAATTTGGGGTCCGGTGGAGCGGCTGGGGTGGCCAGGTGGTCATGTTGCTGGGGCTTAATTTTGGGTCCGGAGAGAGGGGGGGGGGGGGTGCTAATTTCGGGTCCGGAGGCAGAGTGTGTATGTATGATGTGTGTGTATGTACTGTATGTATGGTGTATGTATGATGTGTGTATGAACTGTGTGTATGATGTATGAATGATGTGTGTGTGTATGTACTGTATGTATGGTGTATGTATGATGTGCGTGTACTGTATATATGATGTATGAATGATGTGTGTATGTACTGTATGTATGGTGTATGTATGATGTGTGTGTATGAATAATGTGTGTAAGCAACATGTATGTATGTATGATGTGTGGAGTGGAGATGTGTGTAAGCTAGAAGTATGTATGTATGATGTGTGGCGATGTAATATGCGGGGGGATCTGGAGGCGGCGGGTGTGTATATGATGTGTTTATGTATGATGTGTGTATGTATGATGTGTGTGTATGTATTATGCATGTGGGGGGAGGCGGCGTGTGTATGATGTGTGTGTATGTACTGTATGTATGATGTATGAATGATGTGTGTGTATGTACTTTATGTATGATGTATGAATGATGTGTGTATATACTGTATGTATGATGTATGAATGATGTGTGCATGTACTGTATGTAAGATGTATGAATGATGTGTGTGTATGTACTGTATATATGCTGTATGAATGATGTGTGTGTATGTACTGTATGTATGATGTATAAATGATGCGTGTGTATGAATGGCGTATGTGTGTAAGCAAGATGTATGTATGATGTGTGGAGATGTGTGTAAGGTAGAACGATGTAAGTATGATGTGTGGAAATGTATTATGTGGGGCGATCTGTAGGCGGCAGGTGCATGTATGATATGTGTTTATGTATAATGTATGTGTGTGTATGATGTGCGTGTATATGTATGTATTATGCATGTGTGTGTGTGGGAGGGGCGGGGGGTGGAGAAGGTGCGGGGCATGTGTTTGTATGATGTGTGTATGTTTGATAGATGTGTGTAAGCTAGATGTGTGTATATGTATCATACATCTATCATACATACATCTATCATACACGAAAATATCATAACCATACATCTACCATACATACACGAGTCTCATACACATCTATCATACATATATACATATACTGTTCATCAATGTGAGGGGACAGGAGGTGATTGGGTATGGGTCAGATTTTGGGGTCTGGAGAGTTTGGCACGGGAGCCTAGAGCAGAATTCTGGGGTCTGGTTAGGGGGCAGAGGAGCCTGGAGAGGACTTAGTGGTCTAGGGAGGGGGGAAGAGGAGCACGTAGGAGGACTTATGGGTCTGGGAGGAAAGTGGGGTTGGAACAGAGGAGCCAGGAGGAGGACAGAGGAGGACAGAGGGGTATAGAAGAGGACAGAGGGGTCTGGAGGTGGACAGAGGGGTATAGAGGAGGACAGAGGGGTCTGGAAGAGGACAGGAGTGATTCAGCTAAACTGAGAAGAAACAGTGTGTAACAGTATTAGTATTATTATTATGGAGGGATTATTATATTTGGAAGGTAGTGTGTGGCAGGGTTATATTCAGAGGGTACAGTGTATAGAATGGTTATTTTTGAGGGTTTATATTCAGGGCACAGTGTGTGGAAGTATTATATTCAGGGGTACAGTGGGTGGCGGTATTACGTTCATGGGCACCGTGTGGCAGTATTATATTTGTTACGCCGAGCGCTCCGGGTCCCCGCTCCTCCCCGGAGCGCTCGCAACATCCTCGCTACTGCAGCGCCCCGGTCAGATCTACTGACCGGGTGCGCTGCGATACCGCCCCCAGCCGGGATGCGATTCGCGATGCGGGTGGCGCCCGCTCGCGATGCGCACCCCAGCTCCCGTACCTGACTCGCTCTCCGTCGGTCCTGTCCCCGCGCGCGCGGCCCCGCTCCCTAGGGCGCGCGCGCGCCGGGTCTCTGCGATTTAAAGGGCCACTGCGCCACTGATTGGCGCAGTTGGTCTAATTAGTGTGTTCACCTGTGCACTCCCTATGTATACCTCACTTCCCCTGCACTCCCTCGCCGGATCTTGTTGCCATTGTGCCAGTGAAAGCGTTTCCTTGTGTGTTCCTAGCCTGTGTTCCAGACCTCCTGCCGTTGCCCCTGACTACGATCCTTGCTGCCTGCCCCGACCTTCTGCTACGTCCGACCTTGCTCTTATCTACTCCCTTGTACCGCGCCTATCTTCAGCAGTCAGAGAGGTTGAGCCGTTGCTAGTGGATACGACCTGGTTACTACCGCCGCTGCAAGACCATCCCGCTTTGCGGCGGGCTCTGGTGAATACCAGTAGTAACTTAGAACCGGTCCACTAGCACGGTTCTTCCGTTGGCGAGTACGCCATCCAATTCCGTACTCTTGCTTCCGAATTATCCTGGAATAATGAGACCCTCTGCGCGACCTTTAAAAAAGGCCTATCCAGCAACATTAAAGATGTTCTGGCCGCACGAGAAATTCCTGCTAACCTGCATGAACTCATTCATCTAGCCACTCGCATTGACATGCGTTTTTCCGAAAGGCGTCAGGAGCTCCGCCAGGATATGGACTTTGTTCGCACGAGGCGTTTTTTCTCCCCGGCTCCTCTCTCCTCTGGTACTCTGCAATCCGTTCCTGTGCCTCCCGCCGTGGAGGCTATGCAAGTTGACCGGTCTTGCTTGACACCTCAAGAGAGGACACGACGCCGCATGGAGAATCTTTGCCTGTACTGTGCCGGTACCGAACACTTCCTGAAGGATTGTCCTATCCGTCCTCCCCGCCTGGAAAGACGTACGCTGACTCCGCACAAAGGTGAGACAGTTCTTGATGTCAACTCTGCTTCTCCACGCCTTACTGTGCCTGTGCGGATATCTGCCTCTACCTTCTCCTTCTCTACTATGGCCTTCTTGGATTCCGGATCTGCAGGAAATTTTATTTTGGCCTCTCTCATCAACAGGTTCAACATCCCGGTGACCAGTCTCGCCAGACCCCTCTACATCAATTGTGTTAACAATGAAAGATTGGACTGTACCGTGCGTTACCGCATGGAGCCCCTCCTAATGTGCATCGGACCTCATCACGAAAAAATTGAGTTTTTGGTCCTCTCCAATTGCACTTCCGAAATTCTCCGTGGACTACCGTGGCTTCAACGCCATTCCCCAACCCTTGATTGGTCCACAGGAGAGATCAAGAGCTGGGGTACTTCTTGTTTCAAGGACTGTCTTAAACCGGTTCCCAGTACTCCCTGCCGTGACCCTGTGGGTCCCCCTGTAACCGGTCTCCCTAAGGCTTATATGGACTATGCTGACGTATTTTGCAAAAAACAAGCTGAGACTTTACCTCCTCACAGGCCTTATGACTGTCCTATTGACCTCCTCCCGGGCACTACTCCACCCCGGGGCAGAATTTATCCTCTGTCCGCCCCAGAGACTCTTGCCATGTCTGAATACATCCAGGAAAATTTAAAAAAGGGGTTTATCCGCAAATCCTCCTCTCCTGCCGGAGCTGGATTTTTCTTTGTGTCCAAAAAAGATGGCTCCCTACGTCCTTGCATTGATTACCGCGGACTTAATAAAATCACGGTAAAGAACCGCTACCCCCTACCTCTTATCTCAGAACTCTTTGATCGCCTTCAAGGTGCCCACATCTTTACCAAACTGGACTTAAGAGGTGCTTATAATCTCATCCGCATCAGGGAGGGGGACGAATGGAAAACTGCATTTAACACCAGAGATGGACACTTTGAGTATCTAGTCATGCCCTTTGGCCTGTGCAACGCCCCTGCCGTCTTCCAAGACTTTGTTAATGAAATTTTTCGTGATCTCTTATATTCCTGTGTTGTTGTGTATCTGGACGATATTCTGATTTTTTCTGCCAACTTAGAAGAACATCGCCAGCATGTCCGCATGGTTCTTCAGAGACTTCGAGACAATCAACTTTATGCCAAAATGGAGAAATGTCTGTTTGAATGTCAATCTCTTCCTTTCCTAGGATACTTGGTCTCTGGCCAGGGACTACAAATGGACCCAGATAAACTCTCTGCCGTCTTAGATTGGCCACGCCCCTCCGGACTCCGTGCTATCCAATGTTTTTTGGGGTTCGCCAATTATTACAGACAATTTATTCCACATTTTTCCACTATTGTGGCTCCTATCGTGGCTTTAACCAAGAAGAATGCCAATCCTAAGTCCTGGTCTCCCCAAGCGGAAGACGCATTTAAACGGCTCAAGTCTGCCTTTTCTTCTGCTCCCGTGCTCTCCAGACCTGACCCATCTAAACCCTTCCTATTGGAGGTTGATGCCTCCTCAGTGGGAGCTGGAGCGGTCCTTCTACAAAAAAATTCTTCCGGGCATGCTGTTACTTGTGGTTTTTTTTCTAGGACCTTCTCTCCGGCGGAGAGGAACTACTCCATCGGGGATCGAGAACTACTGGCCATTAAATTGGCACTTGAGGAATGGAGGCATCTGCTGGAGGGATCAAAATTTCCAGTTATCATTTACACCGATCACAAGAATCTCTCCTATCTCCAGTCTGCCCAACGGCTGAATCCTCGCCAGGCCAGGTGGTCGTTGTTCTTTGCCCGTTTTAACTTTGAAATTCATTTTCGCCCTGCCGACAAGAACATTAGGGCCGATGCTCTCTCTCGTTCCTCGGATGCCTCGGAAGTAGAGGTCTCTCCGCAACACATCATTCCTCCTGACTGTCTGATCTCCACTTCTCCAGTCTCCATCAGGCAAACTCCTCCAGGGAAGACCTTCGTTTCTCCACGCCAACGTCTCGGGATTCTCAAATGGGGTCACTCCTCCCACCTCGCAGGCCATGCGGGCATCAAAAAGTCCTTGCAACTCATCTCTCGTTTCTATTGGTGGCCGACTCTGGAGACGGATGTTGTTGATTTTGTGCGGGCCTGTACTGTCTGTGCCCGGGATAAGACTCCTCGCCAGAAGCCTGCTGGTCTCCTTCATCCTCTGCCTGTCCCCGAACAGCCTTGGTCTCTGATTGGTATGGACTTTATTACAGACTTACCCCCATCCCGTGGCAACACTGTTGTTTGGGGGGTCGTTGATCGATTTTCCAAGATGGCACATTTTATTCCTCTTCCTGGTCTTCCTTCAGCGCCTCAGTTGGCAAAACAATTTTTTGTACACATTTTTCGTCTTCACGGTTTGCCCACGCAGATCGTCTCGGATAGAGGCGTCCAATTCGTGTCAAAATTCTGGAGGGCTCTCTGTAAACAACTCAAGATTAAATTAAACTTCTCTTCTGCTTATCATCCTCAATCCAATGGGCAAGTAGAAAGAATTAACCAGGTCCTGGGTGACTATTTACGGCATTTTGTTTCCTCCCGCCAGGATGACTGGGCAGATCTTCTACCATGGGCCGAATTCTCGTACAACTTCAGAGTCTCTGAATCTTCTGCTAAATCCCCATTTTTCGTGGTGTACGGCCGTCACCCTCTTCCCCCCCTCCCTACTCCCTTGCCCTCTGGTTTGCCCGCTGTGGATGAAGTGACTCGTGATCTTTCCACCATATGGAAAGAGACCCAAAATTCTCTTTTACAGGCTTCATCTCGCATGAAAAAGTTTGCCGATAAGAAAAGAAGAGCTTCCCCCATTTTTGCTCCCGGAGACAAGGTATGGCTCTCCGCTAAATATGTCCGCTTCCGTGTCCCCAGTTACAAACTGGGACCACGCTATCTTGGTCCTTTCAAAATCTTGTGCCAAATTAATCCTGTCTCTTACAAACTTCTTCTTCCTCCTTCTCTTCGTATTCCCAATGCCTTTCATGTCTCTCTCCTTAAACCACTCATCATCAACCGTTTCTCTCCCAAACTTGTTTCTCCCACTCCTGTTTCCGGTTCTTCTGACATCTTCTCCGTGAAGGAGATACTGGCCTCCAAGACGGTCAGAGGGAAAAAAAAATTTTGGGTTGATTGGGAGGGCTGTGGTCCTGAAGAGAGATCCTGGGAACCTGAGGACAACATCCTAGACAAAAGTCTGGTCCTCAGGTTCTCAGGCTCCAAGAAGAGGGGGAGACCCAAGGGGGGGGGGTACTGTTACGCCGAGCGCTCCGGGTCCCCGCTCCTCCCCGGAGCGCTCGCAACATCCTCGCTACTGCAGCGCCCCGGTCAGATCTACTGACCGGGTGCGCTGCGATACCGCCCCCAGCCGGGATGCGATTCGCGATGCGGGTGGCGCCCGCTCGCGATGCGCACCCGGCTCCCGTACCTGACTCGCTCTCCGTCGGTCCTGTCCCGGCGCGCCCGGCCCCGCTCCCTAGGGCGCGCGCGCGCCGGGTCTCTGCGATTTAAAGGGCCACTGCGCCATATTTAATCGCTACTCCCCCAAGGATCTTCCTCCTACCCCAGTCTCTGGTACCTCAGATGTCTTTTCCGTTAAACAAATCTTGGCCGTTAAATCAGTCAGGGGAAATAATTTTTTTCTGGTAGACTGGGAGGGTTGTGGTCCTGAGGAGAGATCTTGGGAGCCAGAGGAGAACATCCTGGACCGCAGTCTCATTCTCAAGTTCTTGGGTACCAAAAAGAGGGGGAGACCTAAGGGGGGGGGGGGTACTGTTTTGCTTAGCGCTCCGGGCACCCTGCTTACCTCGGTGCGCTCACAGCGTGTGTCCCCAGGCAGCGCTCCACTCACCCGGTCTCGGCGTGCGCATCCCCGCTCTATAGGGCGCGCGCGTGCCGGGACTCTTAAATTTAAAGTGCCAGTGCACCAGTGATTGGTGCCTGGTCCAAAGTGGTTAATCTAGGGTTAAAGGTTCTGCTTTGACTTAATTAGGCCTGCACCTGTGCACGGCCGCCTGCCCTGACCTTTTGCTACTTCTGACCTCGCTTCTGCCTGATCCTCTTGTACCTTGCCTCATCTCAGCAGCCAGAGAGGTTGAGTCGCTACTGGGTGGAACGACCTGGGGGTTACCTGCCGCAGCAAGACCATCCCGCTTTGCGGCGGGCTCTGGTGAAAACCAGTAACTCCTTAGACTCCGTTCCCCTGGCACGGCCCACGTCATCTCCTCTCTGGCACAGCGGATCCACCTCCAGCTCCTGCCAGTCCGGATCCTGACAGTAAGATCCGGCCATGGATCCCGCTGAGGTGCCTCTACCTAGCCTCTCAGATCTCACGTCCAATGTGGCCCAGCAGTCGCAGCAGATTACCCACAAGGTCAACAGCTGGCTCAGTTGACCACCATGTTTCAGCAACTCCTGCCAGCTCAGCAGCAACCGTCACCTCCGCCTGTACCTGCTTCACCACCACTGCCAGCTGCCATCTCCAGCTCCAGAATCCGCTTGTCCATGCCAGCCAAGTATGGCGGTGATCCCAAGCTGTGCCGCGGATTTTTGTCGCAATGCTCCCTCCATCTTGAGATGTGAAACGACCAGTTTTCCTCTGAGCGTGTCAAGTTGGCGTTTGTAGTCAGCCTGCTTTCTGGGAAGGCCCTGGCCTGGGCTACACCGCTTTGGGACTGCAACGATCCTGCCACTGCAAGTGTCCGGAGTTTCTTCCGGGAATTCCGGAGTGTCTTTGAGGAGACAGCCCGGGTTTCCTCTGCAGAGACTGCATTACTGAACTTGACCCAGGGGAGTTCTTCAGTGGGCGATTACGCCATCCGTTTCCGTACCCTTGCTTCTGAACTCTAATGGAAAAATGAGGCGCTCTGTGCCACGTTCAAGAAAGGCTTATCCAGCGATATAAAGGATGTCTTAGCCGCACAAGAAATGCCTACCTCCCTGGGTGACCTCATCCACTTGGTCACCAGGATTGATTTGCGTTTCGCTGAGAGACGTGAGGAACTTCTTCAGGAAAAGGGAAGTGTTCGCCCCAGACGCTATCCTCGTTTGGCTCCTGTCCTCCTGCATCCACCGCAACCCTCTACTGGGCCTCCCGCCGAGGAAGCCATGCAGGTGGATCGGTCTCGCCTGACCACTCAAGAGAGGAACCGCCGCAGAAACGAGAACCTCTGTTTGTACTGTGCTAGTACAGAGCATTTCCAAAAAGACTGTTCTCTCCGTCCACCGTGCCAGGGAAACGCGCGCACCCTAGTTAACGTTGGAGAGGCGTTGCTAGGTGTGAATACCCCCTCTCCACGGCTTACTGTATCCGTGCGGATTTCAGTATTTTCCAAGACATCCTTTGCTGCCACCGCCTTTCTGGATTCCGGCTCCGCCGGTAACTTCATAGATGCCTCGCTGGTCAGCAAGTTCAACATCCCTGTGGTTCGTCTGCAAAAGTCCTTCTTCATCTCTATTGTCAATGGAGAGAGACTTGACGGCATTGTGCAGTTTCATACTGAGCCCCTCCAGATGGATATTGGGGTCCTGCATTCAGAGAAATTGAAGTTCTATGTGTTACCTCACTGCACCTCTGAACTTCTTTTAGGACTGCCTTGGCTCCAGCGCCATTGTCCCATTCTGGATTGGTCCTCCGGAGAGGTCCGAAGTTGGGGTTCTTCTTGTTTCGCCAGATGTTTCAAGCCGGTTCAAGCCAAGTTTGCACCTGTTGTCTCTCCTCCTCCAGGCCTGCCTGAACCATATATGGACTTTGCGGACGTTTTCTGTAAGAAACAAGCAGAGGTGTTGCCTCCACACAGGCCATATGACTGCCCCATTGACTTGCAGCTTGGTACCACTCCGCCTTGGGGAAGGATCTACCCTCTTTCTCCTCCAGAGACTCTCGCCATGTCAGAATACATTCAGGAGAATTTACAGAGAGGGTTTATCAGGAAATCCTCCTCTCCAACCGGAGCTGGATTCTTTTTTGTTACCAAGAAAGACGGCACTCTTCAACCGTGCATTGATTATCGGGGACTTAACAGAATTACCATCACGAACCGTTACCCTCTCCCCCTGATTGCTGAACTCTTTGACCATCTACAAGGCGCCAAGTTCTTCACTAAGTTGGATCTTAGAGGGGCCTACAATCTTATTCGGATTCGAGAGGGTGACGAATGGAAGACCGCTTTTAATACCCGAGATGGTCATTTTGAGTATCTGGTCATGCCCTTCGGACTCTGCAATGCACCTGCCGTCTTCCAAGACTTCATTAATGACATTTTCGGAGACCTGCTCTACACCTGTGTAGTAGTTTACTTGAACGACATCCTCATACTTTCCTCTAATCTGGATCAACACCGTGCGCATGTCCGTCTTGTACTTTCCCGTCTGAGGAAGAATCGTCTGTATGCTAAATTTGAAAAGTGCCAGTTTGATCGTACCAGCCTTCCCTTCCTGGGGTACATCATTTCTTCCAAGGGTCCTTAAATGGATCCTGACAAGCTTTCTGCAGTCCTGGACTGGCCTCATTAGCGATTTCTAGGTTTCGCTAACTACTACAGACAATTCATCCCTCATTAATCTACCCTTGTGGCACCTATCGTGGCCTTGACCAAAAAGGGGGCTAATCCCAAGTTGTGGCCTCCACAGGCCGAGCAGGCCTTCTGCGCTCTCAAGTCTGCCTTTGCCTCTGCTCCAGTCCTATCCAGACCCGATCCCTCAAAACCTTTCTACTTGGAGGTAGACGCCTCCTCCGTGGGAGCAGGAGCTGTGCTCACACAGAAAATCTCTAAAGGTAAAACTGTTTCCTGTGGTTTTTTTCTCCAAGACCTTCTCCCCGGCAGAGAGGAATTACTCCATTGGAGACAGGGAACTTTTGGCCATCAAGCTGGCTCTGGAAGAGTGGAGGCACCTACTGGAAGGTGCTCCTCACACCATTAATATCTACACAGATCACAAGAACCTCTCCTAGCTTCAATCCGCTCAGAGACTCAACCCCCGCCAAGCTCGCTGGACTTTGTTTTTTGCCCGGTTTAACTATCAGATTCACTTCAGGCCTGCAAGTGCCGACGCCCTTTCTCGTTCCTCTGATGTCGCAGGGGTCGAGGTCACACCACAACACATCATCCCGTCTGAGCGTTTGGTCACCGTGGCTCCTGGAGATCTACGCTGCCTTCCTCCTGGGAAAACTTACGCATCTACCCTTCGTCGCCTGAAAGTACTAAAGTGGGGACATTCTTCCTTGCTGGCCGGACATCCCGGTATCCGGAAGACCCTTCTTCTCATCTCCAGACATTATTGGTGGCCGTCCATGGAGAGGGACGTAACTGAGTTTGTCCAAGCTTGTGCAGTCTGCGCCCGGTACAAGACTCCTGTTACGCCGAGCGCTCCGGGTCCCCGCTCCTCCCCGGAGCGCTCGCTTCTCTCTCGCTGCCGCAGCGCTCCAGGCAGCTCCACTGACCCGGTGCGCTGCGATACCGTCTCCAGCCGGGATGCGATTCGCGATGCGAGTAGCGCCCGCTCGCGATGCGCATCCCGGCTCCCGTACCTGACTCGCTCTCCGTCTGTCCTGTCCCGGCGCGCGCGGCCCCGCTCCCTAGGGCGCGCTCGCGCCGGGTCTCTGCGATTTAAAGGGCCACTGCGCCGCTGATTGGCGCAGTGGTTCCAATTAGTGTGTTCACCTGTGCACTCCCTATTTATACCTCACTTCCCCTTCACTCCCTCGCCGGATCTTGTTGCCATTGTGCCAGTGAAAGCGTTTCCTTGTGTGTTCCTAGCCTGTGTTCCAGACCTCCTGCCGTTGCCCCCGACTACGATCCTTGCTGCCTGCCCCGACCTTCTGCTACGTCCGACCTTGCTTCTGTCTACTCCCTTGTACCGCGCCTATCTTCAGCAATCAGAGAGGTTGAGCCGTTGCTAGTGGATACGACCTGGTCACTACCGCCGCAGCAAGACCATCCCGCTTTGCGGCGGGCTCTGGTGAAAACCAGTAGTGACTTAGAACCGATCCACTAGCACGGTCCACGCCAATCCCTCTCTGGCACAGAGGATCCACTACCTGCCAGCCGGCATCGTGACAGTAGATCCGGCCATGGATCCCGCTGAAGTTCCTCTGCCAGTTGTCGCCGACCTCACCACGGTGGTCTTCCAGCAGTCACAACAGATAGCGCAACAGATGGAGCTTGCTCTTTCTGAGTGTTGCTGTGTAAGAGGGGGCGTGAAAGAGGAGTTTCAAAAACTGTGATTATCTGTTGTGCGGAGTGAATCTGTGGAGTGGGTGCGACTGCCTATAGCCCACATTCTTATTTTGGGTAAGTTTTTCTCTTTTGCACATAGTGGGATAACTGTTAGAGTTTAAACACCCTTTTTCATTTTTTTTTTTTTTTTCTCTGTTCCACCTCTAGGGGGAGGAGTAGTAGATTGGGCACAGGTGTATAAATCTTAGCTTGGGACTCTTATTGAGAGCTTGCTCTTTCTGAGTGTTGCTGTGTAAGAGGGGGCGTGAAAGAGGAGTTTCAAAAACTGGAGTTTGAAAGCAGGAGGTTGAGATCGCTGTGAGTTTTCATTTTTGAACCCACAAGGTCTACAAAAAATTTTAAGTGTCATTTTGACTGTCTGTTTTTTTTTTGTGAAATCCCCATAATTAGATGGCCTCCATGTTGGAAAATGCAGTCCAATGTACATCCTGTTCAATGTATGCAATCCTTGAACAACAGTTTGAGGGTGCATATTGTTGTGCGAGATGTGTGCTAGTTGTCCGTTTGGAAGCCCAGATCCTGCATCTAGAGGGGCGACTGGCAACAATGAGAAGCATTAACAACATGGAGAGGAGTCTCCTGCTCACTGAGCAGGCACTCTCGGGAATAGAGGTGGGGGAGGACAGTGGGACGGAGTTGCAGGACAGTCAGGCAGTTAGCTGGGTTACAGTTAGAAAGAGGGGTAGGGGAAAAAGTGTCAGGGAGGCTAGTCCTGAACTGGCACACCCCAACAAGTTTGCCCGCTTGGCAGATGAGGGGGATGCCATTACAGAGCTAGCAGAACTGCAGCAGGATACTGCCTCTGACCGCCAGGGGGGTGTCTGCTCCAGTAAGGAGGGAGGGAGGAGTACAGGGCAGGCCAGACAGGTACTAGTGGTGGGGGACTCAATTATTAGGGGGACAGACAGGGCAATCTGTCACAAAGACCGGGATCGCCGAACAGTGTGCTGTCTGCCTGGCGCACGAGTTCGGCACATCGCGGATCGGGTTGACAGGTTGTTGGGCGGGGCTGGAGAGGACCCAGCAGTCATGGTACATATTGGCACCAATGACAAAGTAAGAGGTAGGTGGAGTGTCCTTAAAAATGATTTCAGGGACTTAGGCCGCAAGCTTAAGGCAAGGACCTCCAAGGTAGTCTTTTCTGAAATACTACCAGTACCACGAGCCGCACCAGAGAGGCAGCGGGAGATCAGGGAGGTAAACAAGTGGCTCAGAAGCTGGTGTAGGAAGGAAGGGTTTGGGTTCATGGAGAACTGGGCTGACTTCGCTGTCGGTTACCGGCTCTACCGTAGGGACGGGCTGCACCTCAATGGGGAGGGTGCAGCTTTGCTTGGGGAGAAGATGGCTAGAAGGGTGGAGGAGTGTTTAAACTAGGGACTTGGGGGGAGGGAACCTACAGCAAAGAGGGGGAAGATAGTGTAGATAGAGAGGTGGGAATTATAAATGTACCTGGGGGTGGAGCGGAGGGAGGGGTTAGAATAGTTAATAGAAATAGGCTTCATAGGAAAATAAAACTTACACCCTTGAATCCCATTAACCCCAATAACATAAAGGATGGAAATGTAAAGTGTATGTTCACAAATGCCAGAAGCCTAGCAAATAAAATGGGGGAGCTTGAGGCCTTGATACTGGAGGAACATATTGATATAGTTGGGGTCACTGAGACATGGCTGGACTCCTCGCATGACTGGGCTGTCAATCTGCAGGGGTTTACATTGTTTCGCAAGGATAGAATGAACAGAAAAGGTGGTGGAGTCTGTCTGTATGTAAGAAGTGGTATGAAAGTCAGTGTGAACGATGCCATAGTGTGTGATGATTCTGAGGATGTGGAATCATTGTGGGTAGAATTACAAAAGGAGGGAAATACTGAAAAAATAATATTTGGGGTAATCTACAGACCCCCTAATATCACTGAAGAGATAGAAGTTCGGCTTCATAAACAAATAGAGAGGGCCGCCCGGGCAGGTACAGTGGTAATAATGGGAGATTTTAACTATCCAGATATAGATTGGGGTCCGGGGTTGGCTAAAACTACAAAGGGGCGACAATTCCTAAATTTATTGCAGGATAATTTTATGGGCCAGTTTGTGGAGGACCCAACAAGAAGTGATGCCTTGTTGGATCTGATCATTTCCAACAACGCAGAGCTGGTTGGTAATGTAACTGTGCGGGAAAACCTTGGTAATAGTGACCACAATATAGTTACTTTTGACTTAAAATGTAGAAAACAAAGACAGGCGGGGAAAGCAAAAACATATAACTTTAAAAAGGCAAATTTCCCTGGGCTGAGGGCTGCACTACAGGACATAGACTGGGGGGAGGTGTTCTCAAATACTGATACAGAAGGTAAATGGGACATCTTTAAATTAACTCTAAATAACTATACAGCTAAATATATACCAAAGGGGAACAAATATAAACGATTGAAACTAAATCCTACATGGCTGACACATGATGTTAAAAGAGCAATAAACAGCAAAAAAATAGCCTTCAAAAAATACAAATCTGATGGGTCAGCGATAACATTTAAACAGTACAAGGAGCTTAATAAAATCTGTAAAAATGTAATAAAAACAGCAAAAATTCAAAATGAGAGACAGGTGGCCAAAGAAAGCAAAACTAATCCTAAATATTTTTTTAGATATATAAATGCAAAAAAACCAAGGACAGAGCATGTAGGACCCCTTAATAATGATAATGGGGAGGTTGTCACAGGCGATCAAGAGAAGGCGGAGCTACTGAATGGGTTCTTTAGTTCTGTATACACTATGGAAGAAGGAGCTGACATTGGCCAGGTCAGTGCTGGTAACACATCATGTAATGTACTGAACTGGCTTAATGTAGAGATGGTACAAGGTAAGTTAAGTGATATAAATGTAAGCAAATCCCCAGGACCGGATGGACTACACCCAAGAGTTCTTAGAGAGGTAAGTTCAGTAATATCTGTACCCCTGTTCATGATATTTAGAGATTCTCTGGTGTCTGGTATTGTGCCAAGGGACTGGCGCAAGGCGAATGTGGTGCCAATCTTCAAAAAGGGCTCTAGGTCTTCCCCAGGAAATTATAGACCGGTAAGTTTAACGTGCATTGTGGGTAAATTGTTTGAAGGACTTATAAGGGATTACATACAGGAATACATAGGGGATAATTGTATTATAAGTGATAGCCAGCATGGGTTTACTAAGGATAGAAGTTGTCAAACCAATCTAATTTGCTTTTATGAAGAGGTGAGTAGAAGCCTTGACAGAGGAATGGCTGTGGATATAGTGTTTCTGGATTTTGCTAAAGCATTTGATACTGTCCCTCATAGACGTCTGACAGGTAAGTTAAGGTCTTTGGGTTTGGAAATTTTAGTTTGTAACTGGATTGAACACTGGCTCATGGATCGTACCCAGAGAGTGGTGGTCAATGATTCGTACTCTGATTGGTCCCCGGTTATTAGTGGTGTACCCCAAGGTTCAGTACTGGGACCGCTGTTGTTTAATTTATTTATCAATGATATAGAGGATGGTATTAACAGCTCTGTTTCTATCTTTGCAGATGACACCAAGCTTTGTAGCACAGTACAGTCTATAGAGGATGTGCATAAGTTACAAGATGACTTGGATAGACTAAATGTCTGGGCATCCACTTGGCAAATGAGGTTCAATGTGGATAAATGTAAAGTTATGCATCTGGGTACTAATAACCTGCATGCATCGTATGTCTTAGGGGGGATTAAACTGGCAGAGTCACTGGTAGAGAAGGATCTGGGTGTACTTGTAGATCACAGACTACAGAATAGCATGCAATGTCAGGCTGCTGCTTCCAAAGCCGGCAGGATATTGTCATGTATCAAAAGAGGCATGGACTCAAGGGACAGGGACATAATACTCCCCCTTTATAAAGCATTGGTACGGCCTCACCTGGAATATGCTGTTCAGTTTTGGTCACCTGTCCATAAAAGGGACACTGCGGAGTTGGAAAGGGTGCAGAGACGCGCGACTAAACTAATATGGGGCATGGAACATCTTAGCTATGAGGAGCGATTAAAGGAGTTACAATTGTTTAGTCTTGAGAAGAGACGTTTAAGGGGGGATATGATAAACGTATATAAGTATATTAATGGCCCATACAAAAAATATGGAGAAAAACTGTTCCAGGTTAAACCCCCCCAAAGGACGAGGGGGCACTCCCTCCGTCTGGAGAAAAAAAAGTTTAGTCTCAAGGGGCGACACGCCTTCTTTACCGTGAGGACTGTGAATTTATGGAACGGTCTACCTCAGGAACTGGTCACAGCAGGAACAATTAACAGCTTTAAAACAGGATTAGATACATTCCTGGAACAAAATAAGATTAATGCTTATGAAGAAATATAAAATCTCATCCCTTCCCCAATATCGCGCCACACCCCTACCCCTTAATTCCCTGGTTGAACTTGATGGACATATGTCTTTTTTCGACCGTACTAACTATGTAACTATGTAACTATGTAACAAGGCCAACAGCTGTCTCAACTGACCGTGATGCTACAGCAGCTACTACCACAGCTTCAGCAATCATCTCCTCCGCCAGCTCCTGCACCTCCTCCGCAGCGAGTGGCCGCTTCTGGTCTACGACTATCCTTGCCGGATAAATTTGATGGGGACTCTAAATTCTGCCGTGGCTTTCTTTCCCAATGTTCCCTGCACTTGGAGATGATGTCGGACCAGTTTCCTACTGAAAGGTCTAAGGTGGCTTTCGTAGTCAGCCTTCTGTCTGGAAAAGCTCTGTCATGGGCCACACCGCTCTGGGACCACAATGACCCCGTCACTGCCTCTATACACTCCTTCTTCTCGGAAATTCGAAGTGTCTTTGAGGAACCTGCCCGAGCCTCTTCTGCTGAGACTGCCCTGTTGAACCTGGTCCAGGGTAATTCTTCCGTTGGCGAGTACGCCGTACAATTCCGTACTCTTGCTTCAGAATTATCCTGGAATAATGAGGCCCTCTGCGCGACCTTTAAAAAAGGCCTATCCAGCAACATTAAAGATGTTCTGGCCGCACGAGAAATCCCTGCTAACCTACATGAACTCATCCATCTTGCCACTCGCATTGACATGCGTTTTTCCGAAAGGCGTCAGGAGCTCCGCCAGGATATGGACTTTGTTCGCACAAGGCGTTTTTTCTCCCCGGCTCCTCTCTCCTCTGGTCCCCTGCAATCCGTTCCTGTGCCTCCCGCCGTGGAGGCTATGCAGGTCGACCGGTCTCGCCTGACACCTCAAGAGAGGACACGACGCCGCATGGAGAATCTCTGCCTGTACTGTGCCAGTACCGAACACTTCCTGAAGGATTGTCCTATCCGTCCTCCCCGCCTGGAAAGACGTACGCTGACTCCGCACAAAGGTGAGACAGTCCTTGATGTCTACTCTGCTTCTCCACGTCTTACTGTGCCTGTGCGGATATCTGCCTCTGCCTTCTCCTTCTCTACTATGGCCTTCTTGGATTCCGGATCTGCAGGAAATTTTATTTTGGCCTCTCTCGTCAACAGGTTCAACATCCCAGTGACCAGTCTCGCCAGACCCCTCTACATCAATTGTGTAAACAATGAAAGATTGGACTGTACCATACGTTTCCGCACGGAGCCCGTTCTAATGTGCATCGGACCTCATCACGAGAAGATTGAATTTTTGGTCCTCCCCAATTGCACTTCCGAAATCCTCCTTGGACTACCCTGGCTTCAACTCCATTCCCCAACCCTGGATTGGTCCACTGGGGAGATCAAGAGTTGGGGGCCCTCTTGTTTCAAGGACTGCCTAAAACCGGTTCCCAGTACCCCTTGCCGTGACTCTGTGGTTCCCCCTGTAACCGGTCTCCCTAAGGCCTATATGGACTTTGCGGATGTTTTTTGCAAAAAACAAGCTGACACTCTACCTCCTCACAGGCCTTATGATTGTCCTATTGACCTCCTCCCGGGCACTACTCCACCCCGGGGCAGAATCTATCCTCTGTCCGCCCCAGAGACTCTTGCTATGTCGGAGTACATCCAGGAAAATTAAAAAAAAAGGCTTTATCCGTAAATCCTCCTCTCCTGCCGGAGCCGGATTTTTCTTTGTGTCCAAAAAAGATGGCTCTCTACGTCCTTGCATTGACTACCGCGGTCTTAATAAAATCACGGTAAAGAACCGCTACCCCCTACCCCTCATCTCTGAACTCTTTGATCGCCTCCAAGGTGCCCACATCTTTACCAAACTGGACTTAAGAGGTGCTTATAATCTCATCCGCATCAGAGAGGGGGATGAATGGAAAATGGCATTTAACACTAGAGATGGACACTTTGAGTATCTGGTCATGCCCTTTGGCCTGTGCAACGCCCCTGCCGTCTTCCAAGACTTTGTTAATGAAATTTTTCGTGATCTCTTATACTCCTGTGTTGTTGTATATCTGGACGATATCCTGATTTTTTCTGCCAATCTAGAAGAACACCGCCAGCATGTCCGTATGGTTCTTCAGAGACTTCGTGACAATCAACTTTATGCCAAGATAGAGAAATGTCTGTTTGAATGCCAATCTCTTCCTTTCCTAGGATACTTGGTCTCTGGCCAGGGACTACAAATGGATCCAGACAAACTCTCTGCCGTCTTAGATTGGCCACGCCCCTCCGGACTCCGTGCTATCCAACGTTTTTTGGGGTTCGCCAATTATTACAGGCAATTTATTCCACATTTTTCTACCGTTGTGGCTCCTATCGTGGCTTTAACCAAAAAAAAATGCCAATCCCAAGTCTTGGCCTCCTCAAGCGGAAGACGCCTTTAAACGGCTCAAGTCTGCCTTTTCTTCGGCTCCCGTGCTCTCCAGACCTGACCCATCTAAACCCTTCCTATTGGAGGTTGATGCCTCCTCTGTAGGAGCTGGAGCGGTCCTTCTACAAAAAAATTCTTCCGGGCATGCTGTTACTTGTGGTTTTTTTTCTAGGACCTTCTCTCCGGCGGAGAGGAACTACTCCATCGGGGATCGAGAGCTTCTAGCCATTAAATTAGCACTTGAGGAATGGAGGCATCTGCTGGAGGGATCAAGATTTCCAGTTATTATTTACACCGATCACAAGAACCTCTCCTATCTCCAGTCTGCCCAACGGCTGAATCCTCGCCAGGCCAGGTGGTCTCTGTTCTTTGCCCGATTTAATTTTGAAATTCACTTTCGGCCTGCCGATAAGAACATTAGGGCCGATGCTCTTTCTCGTTCCTCAGATGCCTCGGAAGTTGAACTCTCTCCGCAACACATCATTCCTCCTGACTGCCTGATTTCCACTTCTCCAGCCTCCATCAGGCAAACTCCTCCAGGAAAGACCTTCGTCTCTCCACGCCAACGCCTCGGAATCCTCAAATGGGGTCACTCCTCCCATCTCGCAGGTCATGCAGGCATCAAGAAATCTGTGCAACTCATCTCTCGCTTCTATTGGTGGCCGACTCTGGAGACGGATGTCGTGGACTTTGTGCGAGCCTGCACTGTCTGTGCCCGGGATAAGACTCCTCGCCAGAAGCCCGCTGGTTTTCTTCATCCTCTGCCTGTCCCGAACAGCCTTGGTCTCTGATTGGTATGGATTTTATTACAGACCTACCCCCATCCCGTGGCAACACTGTTGTTTGGGTGGTCGTTGATCGATTCTCCAAGATGGCACATTTCATCCCTCTTCCTGGTCTTCCTTCAGCGCCTCAGTTGGCTAAACAATTTTTTGTACACATTTTTCGTCTTCACGGGTTGCCCACACAGATAGTCTCGGATAGAGGCGTCCAATTCGTGTCAAAATTCTGGAGGGCTCTCTGTAAACAACTCAAGATTAAATTAAACTTTTCTTCTGCATATCATCCTCAATCCAATGGACAAGTAGAAAGAATTAACCAGGTCTTGGGTGATTATTTACGACATTTTGTTTCCTCCCGCCAGGATGATTGGGCAGATCTTCTACCATGGGCCGAATTCTCGTATAACTTTAGAGTCTCTGAATCTTCCTCCAAATCCCCATTTTTCGTGGTGTACGGCCGTCACCCTCTTCCCCCCCTCCCTACTCCCTTGCCCTCTGGTTTGCCCGCTGTAGATGAAGTGACTCGTGATCTTTCCACCATATGGAAAGAGACCCAAGATTCTCTTTTACAGGCTTCATCTCGCATGAAAAAGTTTGCCGATAAGAAAAGAAGAGCTCCCCCCATTTTTGCTCCCGGAGACAAGGTATGGCTCTCCGCTAAATATGTCCGCTTTCGTGTCCCCAGTTTCAAACTGGGTCCACGCTATCTTGGTCCTTTCAAAGTCTTGTGCCAAATTAATCCTGTCTCTTACAAACTTCTTCTTCCTCCTTCTCTCCGTATTCCTAATGCCTTTCATGTCTCTCTTCTTAAACCACTCATCATCAACCGTTTCTCTCCCAAATTAGTTTCTCCCACTCCTGTCTCCGGTTCTTCTGACGTCTTCTCAGTGAAAGAGATACTGGCCTCCAAGACGGTCAGAGGAAAAAGGTTCTTTTTGGTGGATTGGGAGGGCTGTGGACCTGAAGAGAGATCCTGGGAACCTGAGGACAACATCCTAGACAAAAGTCTGCTCCTCAGGTTCTCAGGCTCTAAGAAGAGGGGGAGACCCAAGGGGGGGGGTACTGTTACGCCGAGCGCTCCGGGTCCCCGCTCCTCCCCGGAGCGCTCGCTTCTCTCTCGCTGCCGCAGCGCTCCGGGCAGCTCCACTGACCCGGTGCGCTGCGATACCGTCTCCAGCCGGGATGCGATTCGCGATGCGAGTAGCGCCCGCTCGCGATGCGCATCCCGGCTCCCGTACCTGACTCGCTCTCCGTCTGTCCTGTCCCGGCGCGCGCGGCCCCGCTCCCTAGGGCGCGCGCGCGCCGGGTCTCTGCGATTTAAAGGGCCACTGCGCCGCTGATTGGTGCAGTGGTTCCAATTAGTGTGTTCACCTGTGCACTCCCTATTTATACCTCACTTCCCCTTCACTCCCTCGCCGGATCTTGTTGCCATTGTGCCAGTGAAAGCGTTTCCTTGTGTGTTCCTAGCCTGTGTTCCAGACCTCCTGCCGTTGCCCCCGACTACGATCCTTGCTGCCTGCCCCGACCTTTTGCTACGTCCGACCTTGCTTCTGTCTACTCCCTTGTACCGCGCCTATCTTCAGCAATCAGAGAGGTTGAGCCGTTGCTAGTGGATACGACCTGGTCACTACCGCCGCAGCAAGACCATCCCGCTTTGCGGCGGGCTCTGGTGAAAACCAGTAGTGACTTAGAACCGATCCACTAGCACGGTCCACGCCAATCCCTCTCTGGCACAGAGGATCCACTACCTGCCAGCCGGCATCGTGACAACTCCTCGCCTGAAACCAGCCGATTTGCTCCACCCTCTCCTAGTTCCTGAGACTCAATGGTCTCATATCACCATGGACTTTGTCACCGATCTGTCACCCTCTCATGGCAAGCCTGTTGTTTGGGTGGTGGTGGACCGTTTCCCCAAAATGGCACACTTCATTCCCTTGTCTTCTCTCCCTTCTGCGCCTCAGCTGGCGAGACAGTTCCTTAGTCACATCTTTCGCCTCCACGGACTACCAACCCATATTGTATCCGACAGAGGGGTTCAGTTCGTCTCAAAATTCTGGAGAGCCCTCTGTGGACAACTAAAGATAAAGCTGGACTTCTCATCTTCTTACCATCCTCAGTCCAACGGACAAGTGGAACGCATCAATCAGATTTTGGGAGACTATCTACGGCACTTTGTCTCTTCCTGCCAGGATGATTGGGTGGATCTCCTTCCGTGGGCAGAGTTCTCCTACAACCACAAAGAATCTTCTGCCACTTCTAAGTCTCCTTTCTTTGTGGTGTATGGCCGCCACCCTTTGTCGCCTTTGTCTACTTCCTCCGGAGTTCCAGCTGTGGACGAATTAGTACGGGACTTTTCTGCCATTTGGCGAGAGATGCGTCTCTCTCTTCTCCAGGCCTCTGCTCGCATGAAAATCCATGTCGACAAGAAACGACGGGCCCCTCCAGTTTTCGTCCCAGGAGACAAGGTGTGGTTGTCCGCCAAATTTGTACGTTTTAAGATCCCAAGTTATAAATTGGGCCCCCGCTACTTGGGTCCTTACAAGGTCAAGAAAAGGATCAACCCTGTGTCCTATCAACTCCATCTCCCTCTATCTCTCCGGATTTCCAACAGCTTCCATGTGTCTCTTCTGAAACCTGCCATATTTAATCGCTACTCCCCCAAGGATCTTCCTCCTACCCCAGTCTCTGGTACCTCAGATGTCTTTTCCGTTAAACAAATCTTGGCCGTTAAATCAGTCAGGGGAAATAATTTTTTTCTGGTAGACTGGGAGGGTTGTGGTCCTGAGGAGAGATCTTGGGAGCCAGAGGAGAACATCCTGGACCGCAGTCTCATTCTCAAGTTCTTGGGTACCAAAAAGAGGGGGAGACCTAAGGGGGGGGGGTACTGTTTTGCTTAGCGCTCCGGGCACCCTGCTTACCTCGGTGCGCTCACAGCGTGTGTCCCCAGGCAGCGCTCCAGTCACCCGGTCTCGGCGTGCGCATCCCCGCTCTATAGGGCGCGCGCGTGCCGGGACTCTTAAATTTAAAGTGCCAGTGCACCAGTGATTGGTGCCTGGTCCAAAGTGGTTAATCTAGGGTTAAAGGTTCTGCTTTGACTTAATTAGGCCTGCACCTGTGCACGGCCGCCTGCCCTGACCTTTTGCTACTTCTGACCTCGCTTCTGCCTGATCCTCTTGTACCTTGCCTCATCTCAGCAGCCAGAGAGGTTGAGTCGCTACTGGGTGGAACGACCTGGGGGTTACCTGCCGCAGCAAGACCATTCCGCTTTGCGGCTGGCTCTGGTGAAAACCAGTAACTTCTTAGACTCCGTTCCCCTGGTACGGCCCACGTCATCTCCTCTCTGGCACAGCGGATTCACCTCCAGCTTCTGCTAGCTCCTGCCAGTCCGGATCCTGACAATTACGTTCCGTGAGGGGTGTAGTTTCCAAAATGCAGTCACATGTGGTCCCACATGGGGCACTGTTCTGGCACCATGGGGGCTTTGTAAACCCATAAGGCCTTCAATTCCAGACACATTCTCTCTCCAAAAGCCCAATGTCGCTCCTTCTCTTCTGAGCATTGTAGTGCACCAGCAGAGTACTTTACGTCCACATATGGGGTATTTATATACTCAGAAGAAATGGTGTTACAAATTTTGGGGGGCTTTTTTTCCTATTATCCCTTAACACCAGCAATTTAGTGAAAAAATACAAATATTTCATTTTCACGCCCAACTTTAACGAAAATTCTTCAAACACCTGTGGGGTGTTAAGGCTCACTATACCCCTTGTTACGTTCTGTGAGGGGTGTCGTTTCCAAAATGGAGTCACATGTGGGTGTGTTTATGTCAGAACCACTGTAACGATCAGCCACCCCTGTGCAAATTACCTCAAATGTACATGGTGCTCTCACTCCTGAGCCTTGTTGTGCGCCCGCAGAGCAGTTTACGTCCACATATGGGGCATTTCCGTACTCAGGAGAAATTACGTTACAAATTTTGTTTTTGTTTTTACCTCTTGTGAAAATGAAAAGTATGGGGCAACACCAGCATGTTAGTGTAAAATTTTTTATTTTTTTACGATAACATGCTGGTGTAGACCTTAACTTTACCTTTTCTCAAGAAGTAAAAGGAGAAAAAGCCCCCCAAATTTGTTAGGCAATTTCTCCCGAATACGGAGATACCCCATATGTGACCCTAAACTGTTGCCATGATATACGACAGGGCTCCGAAGTGAGAGAGCTACATGCGCATTTGAGGCCTAAATTAGGGATTTGCATAGGGACGGACCCAGATGCAAGAATTACACTTACCAAAATTACCCTACAGCAGTGTTTCCCAAACAGGGTGCCTCCAGCTGTTGCAAAACTCCCAGCATGCCTGGACAGTCAATGGCTGTCCGGCAATATACAGTCATGGCCGTAAATGTTGGCACCCCTGAAATTTTTCAAGAAAATGAAGTATTTCACACAGAAAAGGATTGCAGTAACACGTTTTGTTATACACATGCTTATTCCCTTTGTGTGTATTGGAACTAAACCAAAAAAGGGAGGAAAAAGCTAATTGGACATAATGTCACACCAAACTCCAAAAATGGGCTGGACAAAATTGTTGGCACCCTTAACTTAATATTTGGTTGCACACCCTTTCGAAAAATAACTGAAATCAGTCGCTTCCTATAACCATCAATAAGCTTCTTACACCTCTCAGCCGGAATGTTGGACCACTCTTCCTTTGCAAACTGCTCCAGGTCTCTCTTATGGGAAGGGCGCCTTTTCCAAACAGCAATTTTAAGATCTCTCCACAAGTGGGATTGAGATTTGGACTCATTGCTGGACACTTTAGAACTCCCCAGCGCTTTGTTGCCATCCATTTCTGGGTGCTTTTTGACGTATGTTTGGGGTAATTGTCCTGCTGGAAGACCCAAGATCTCAGATGCAAACCCAGCTTTCTGACACTGGGCTGTACAGTGCGACCCAAAATCCATTGATAGTCCTCAGATTTCCTGATGCCTTGCATACATTCAAGGCACCCAGTGCCAGAGGCAGCAAAACAACCCCAAAACATCATTGAACCTCCCCCATATTTCACTGTAGGTACTGTGTTCTTTTCTTTGTAGGCCTCATTCCTTTTTTGGTAAACAGTAGAATGATGTGCTTTACCAAAAAGCTCTATCCTGGTTTCATCTGTCCACAAGACGTTTTCTCAGAAGGATTTTGGCTTACTCAAGTTCATTTTGGCAAAATATAGTCTTGCTTTTTTATGTCTCTGTGTCAGCAGTGGGGTCCTCCTGGGTCTCCTGCCATAGCTTTTCATTTCATTTAAATGTGGACAGATAGTTCGCACTGACACTGATGCTCTCTGAGCCTGCAGGACAGCTTGAATATCTTTGGAACTTGTTTGGGGCTGCTTATCCACCATCCGGACTATCCTGCATTGACACATTATATGCTTTTATATGCTTTCAGGTGTGATTTTTATATTGCCCACACCTGTTGCTTGCCCCAGGTGAGTTTAAAGGAGCATCACATGCTTGAAACAATGTTATTTTTCCACAATTTTGAAAGGGTGCCAATAATTTTGTCCAGACTATTTTTGGAGTTTGATGTGACATTAAGCGCAATTAGCTTTTTTTTCCTCCCTTTTTTGGTTTAGTTCCAATACACACAAAGGGAATAAACATGGGTATAGCAAAACATGTGTTACTGCAATCCTTTTCTGTGAGAAATACTTCATTTACTTGAAACATTTCAGGGGTGCCAACATTTACGGCCATGATTGTAGTTGTTGTTTTGCAACAGCTGGAGGCTCCATTTTGGAAACAGTGCCGTATGAGACATTTTACATTTTTATTGGGGTTGAGGGGGGGAGGTAACTGTGTAGGGGTGTGTGTATATGTATTGTTTTACCCTTTATTTTGTGTAGGTGTAGTGTAGTGTTTTTCGGGTAAATTCACACCGGCGGGGGTTTACAGCGAGTTTCCCTCTGGGAGTTTGAGCTGCAGCAGAAAATTTGCCACAGCTCAAACTTGCAGCGAGAAACTCACTATAAACCCCCGCCCATGTGAATGTGCCCTGTACATTCACTCGGAGGGGGGGGGCAAACCTCCAGCTGTCACAAAACTACAACTCCCAGCATGCCCTTTGGCTGTCCATGCATCCTGGGGAGGCACACTGGTTGTAAAACACTGAAGAGTTTGTTACTTAACTCAGTGTTTCACAACCAGTGTGCCTCCAGCTGTTGCAAAACTACAACTCCCAGGATGTACGGTCTATCAGCTGAAGGCACACTGGTTGCGAAACAGTGAGTTAGGTAACAAACTCTTAGTGTTTTGCAACCAGTATGCCTCCAACTGTTGCAAAAACTACAACTCTCAGCATGCAGTGACAGCCGAACAGAATGCTGGGACTTGCAGTTATGCAACATCTGGAGGCACACTGGTTGCCAAACACTGAGAGTTTGTTACTTAACTCAGTGTTTCCCAACCCGTGTGCCTCCAGCTGTTGCAAAACTATAACTCCCGGCATGCAAGGTCTGTCTGTGCATGCTGGCAGAGGAGTATGGAAGAGGAGGGGACAAAGGGGTCTGGGGGGAGAAACAGAAGAGTTTATAGGAGAAGGGGACAGAGGGGTCTGGGACACACACAGAGGAATGTAAAGTAGAAGGGTACTGAGTGTAGACAAGCCCTTAGGGGTCTGAAGGAGAAGGGGAAAGATGGGTCTGGGGGGACTTAGGGGTCTGGAGGAGGAAGGTACAGGGGTGAGATTTTGCTAAATAGAAGAAACAGTGTGAGGCAGTATTCTTTTCTGTGGGCAAGGTGTCTGGCAAGGTCATATTCAGGGGACGCAGTGAGTTGAAGGGTTCTATTCAGGGGGCACAGAGTCATGATCATTATCTTCATAAAGAGAATGAGGATCTGCTGATGAAGTGAGGAGTCAATGATGTCCAGGTGTCAAACTCTGCATAGGAAGATGTATCTGGAAGAAGTACTGGCATCTGGGCCAGATTAAGAAGAAAAGAAAAGGAAAAAGGTCACATGTGTGGCATCAGTGTGTATTGCGCCTGATGAACACATTACTGCTGTACTCACTTACAGTTCTGCAGTGATGATGGGTGCAACTGTACCCCAATCTTCTCCTCTCCAGCTGTTATAAAACTACAACTTCCATCATGCTTGAAGCTCTCTATACATGATGGGAGTTGTAGCTTTGCAACAGCTGGAGAGCCAACATAAAACACATTTAAAAATGGTCTGTATAGTCTAATATGCCTGGGCCTATTTTTGGTCCTAGTACGGCCTTGCCCTTATTTCTGTCCACCATTCTACACCTGCTCTTTGCTCTTTCAATGATCTAAAACTTACATCTTCTATTATAGGGATGGGTTCAGAATTTCCACGGCAGAAACATCTCGTGCAAAAATTCATAGGTGTGGACAGCACAGCAGAATCCCATTGAATTCAATGGGACTCTGCTGCTGTGGAATATCCGTGCAGAATTCCAATGCGGAATTCCTAGCGAAAATTCCAAAACGGGAACATAGCCTCAAGTACTCTCCGCTTTATGTCTCAACCCCTTTCCTCATAGACTGTAAGCTCTTGCGAGCAGAGCTCTCCCTTCTCTTGGATATTAGGTGTGTAATATTGTAATGTCTGATATTTGTCTTTATTTGTATCCTCAAAATTGTAAAGTGCTGCGGAATCTGTTGGTGCTATAGATAAATATTATTATTTCAGATTGACATTGAATATGCAAATTAAATGAAACAAGAAAAATATATGTGTTATGAAATACTGCAAATTTTAAATGTCCTATTGAAATCAGTGGGGAAATTCCACAAAACTGCAATTCCACAGAAGTTGGATTGGATTTTTACACTGTAGATTCATTTCTACACCGATTTTGCAGAGATTGTTTCCGCAGATTTTATTTCAATCTTATTCACTTCTCTGCTACTGAGGATTTTATTCACAGCAATTTCAAGCAGAAAATCTGCAGCAAACATGTTCTATGTGGCCATACACTTGCTGTGTTTACCTACCTGCAGTTTACTGCCACCCTGAGGAGGAACCGTAGCAAATTCACAACAGTACCCCTATACAGGAGTGCCCCATTAGCCATATATTAAACATATGTGCTCCGCAGATATCACTTTGTAGGGCATGAACTCTTTACTCCAGAATTTTTGGGCAAATATATTCCCTCCTGTCTCAGATGGTGAATCAATGGGTTAAGTTACCACATATATGTCTTGGCCGTGGTAACAGGATAACTTCATCCATTATAAATAAATGATAAATGCACTTCAAATCTGAACAGTATAAACCCTACTCTAGGCCATACACAGAATGTTAATACTAACACAATGACAACATGCCATCTCTACTAAATGGCGCACCCTACACTGTACTTGTATGTAAAACATGTAAAGGAGCACTGCTTGTAATTTATCAAAGCACCATAATAAAGATAGCACAATAACACTGTGACCTTGCCACAATCCCAATGTCACCATTTGCTGAGGAACATAGGATGAGTCTTAAGCCTTCTACTGGAGTACAACACTGCCCCCTTGTGTTGATTTCAGAATATTATGCTTTGTTATTTATAAACTGTACTGCATAGAACTGCATTTATTAAGCAAGTGCATAGTATAGTATAGGTAGAAAAGGATCCCTGCAAGGCTGCGTTATTGTATGCATTGTCCTGAATAAAGAAATTTCTTTGCAAAAGACTTTGGTGTGCCGGGATCATTTTCTACCTATACTGGATACCCTATCCCTGGCACCCACAAGGATCTACAGTGCCGACCTGAATATTTTGTGGAGTGCATAGTATAGAACTGCACCCAATGATTGGAGTCATTATTTTCATTGGTTAGTACCCAGACCCACATTGGTACCAAGAATGGGAGAAATATTCAGCCTCTATCAGGCCGGAATACCACACAGAACTGCATTGTTATCAAAAACAATGGCACAGGTCTCTTTGGTCACCTGATATTTCATAGTGTGCGCATACCCCTTATTATAATCATGGGACATGACTCTAAGTCAGGCAGTCATGGTTGGGGCAGGGTGATTATGGTGACAGGTTTCAGCTCACTCAGGGATGAAGTTGATGCTTGTTGTATGTAAGTGTCTTTTCTGGCTGATTTGAGTGGCTGCAGGGCAGATTTTAGATAACAGGAGACTCATCCTACCTGCATAGAATACTATACCTCCTAACAGGAACTGTCTACTTGACATGAGCAGAATACATTTCTGTTATACAGTATACACAGTAGGGATCGACCGATATCGATTTTTTAGAGCCGATACCGATAATTTGTCACCTTTCCGGCCGATAGCCAATAACTTATACCGATATTCCGGTATAAGTTATCGGCTATTTCAACTCCCCCCCCCGGCGCGGCAGAAGCCGTTGCAGATCAATGATTTAAAGCGGGCGCTTTTGCAGGGACAGAGACCGCCGCCGCCGCCCGCTTCTCTCCCCCTGCCTATCCTGGGGTCCTGAATCTAACCACCACAGTTGCCCCATCGCTTCCCCCCACCCTCCTCCGCTGCCCACATACCGCCGCCACCCCATCGCCTCCCCCCATCCCCGGTGTTATAATGACCTGTTCCTGGGGTCCGCGATCCTTCAGGCTCAGTCGGCGTCCTGCGCTGTCACTGTGCGCATTGACGGTGACGTCGCGTTGGGGACATCACTCGTCATTACGCAGCGCAGGAGCCAGAAGGATCGCGGACCCCGGGAACAGGTAATTATAACACCGGGGATGGGGGGAGGCGATGGGGCGGCGGCCGTATGTGGGCAGAGGATGGGGGGGCGGCGGCAGTATGTGGGCAGAGGATGGGGGGGCGGCGGCAGTATGTGGGCAGAGGATGGGGGGAGGTGGCGGTATGTGGGCAGAGGATGGGGAGGAGGCAATGGGGCAGCGGCATGTGGCCAGAGGATAGGGGGAGGCAATGGGGCAGTGGCGGCGGTATGTGGGCAGAGGATGAGGAAAGGCAATGGGGCAGCAGCGGCAACGGTCGTCTCTGGCCGGGGGGCATTATCGGCATATCGGCAAGTTAATTGCCAATACCAATAATGTCCAAAATCGTGATTATCGGCCAAACCGATAATCGGTCGATCCCTAATACACAGAACATTATAACCCCCAACATGACTCATCCACTGGACCAAGAATAACCTACCTGCTGTATATGACCATAATACAGTTCTTTTATTCCCTATGTACAACACATATGCAGCATACTACAAATCCCAAGCACTGGATATGACCAGGCTACAAGTACAGTGAAACTTATTCGAGACAACCACCCAAATGTAAGAAAATGTATAGAGAATGCAGGTTAATTTATCTACCATGGTTCATCCTGCCATTCAGTTTAACTGATTCATGGGGGAGATTTGTCCAAAACTGTGTAGGAAAAAAGTAATGCAGTTATCCATAGTAACCAATCAGTTTACTTTTTTCCTTTTTAGTGGCCTTTTTAGAGGCCTTCTTAGTTCCCATTATGGCTCCCCATTTCAGTCTTTATACTCAGTATGTCCTTGCATTACAGTACTATTCCTCAGCATGGCTCTTTTTCCTGTTCTCCAGCATGGCTACCCATCTCTTTACTGGCCCCTGCATGGCTTTCCATCTCATTTTAGCTCCCGGTTTGGCTCCCCATCTCATCCCTTGACCCTAGCATGTCTCTCTGCTTTCCTGATCCCCAGCATGGCTTGCTATCTCATCCCTTGTCCACCGCATGGCTCTTCTCTCATTTCCTATCTCCAACACGACCCCTCTCTCATTTTTAGCCCCATGTGTAGCTCTATCTCTCATTCCTGGCCCAAGTATGGCTCCCTTTCTCATCCCTAAATCCCAGCATAGTTTCCTCACTTATTCCTGTTTTCCACCATGGTTCCTCCTCATTTCTGGCCCCCAGCATGGATCCCCCTTATTGTTAGTTCCCAATGTGCCTTTTTTTCTCCTGTTTGTTGATGCTGCACAGTGCAGATCTGCTTTCAGATGGTTTAAGTACATTTAATTACACTATGTGGTCTTTTCAACTTTTCAAGGGGGTTCCAACTAAACAATTTGCAAATAAAATAGATCTTTGTTAAAATAAAGAGATGCTCTGGTTATAGAGGCGCACTTTCCATAGACTATAATGGGAGGAAAATTGATCACAGGAAAAAGTGATTAAGATTAGTGGTTCCCTACCTGGTGTACCTCTAGGGGTACTTTCAAGCAATTCTCCTGGTTGGTATACAAAAAAAAAACTGTAATGGCGGCCGCAGCCACTGGTCACTGCTTCTAAAGTGTCTGCAGCCCATGCTGCCTGATCTTAAAGTGGCAGAAGGCACTATGGTCACTTTAAAAGAAGTGCTGGTACTAGCTGATGTCACTGCCCTAAGGAGCAGAGCAGGAGGACAGCTGAGGAGAAGTGCGGGCACCGGACTCTTGTCAGTAGTAACTACTGCTCCTCCAGACTGGGGATCTACTGCTATAATAGTAGGTCCTTAGACTGCAGGAGCAGTAGAGCACCAAAGGGCAGTATTGAGACGATTTTTTTTAAATCAACTGGTGCCAAAAAGTTAAACAGATTTGTAAATTACTTCTATTTAAAAAATCTTAATTCTTCCAGTACTTATCAGCTGCTGTATACTACATAGGAAGTTCTTTTCTTTTTTAATGTATTTTCTGTCTGACCACAGTGCTCTCTACTGACACCTCTGTCCATGTTAGGAACTGTCCAGACCTGAAGCAAATCCCCATAGCAAACCTATCCTGCTCTGGACAGTTCCTGACATGGATAGAGGTGTCAGCAGAGAGCATTGTGGTCAGACAGAAAATAACTATACAACTTTGTCTGTAGTATACAGCAGCTGATAAGTACTGGAAGGATTAGGATTTTTAAATAGAAGTAATTTACAAATCTGTTTAACTTTCTGGCACAAGTTGATTTAAAAAAATTGCTGGAGTACCACTTTAACATTGTAAGGGACATTTATCATTGTTGGCTTTGGTAAGTGAGTTCTGAAGTCTTTTTTTTTTGGCTTTAGTTTTGCTTATGTGCTACTTATTTATCATACTATCATAGGGGGTTGATTAATTTGGAGAACATAAGAAAAACACAAAAGTTGCAGGCGAGAGTTTTTGTGAGATATTTTAAAAGTGCCAACAAAAGGCAGTTTTGTAATCCAGGTCAGACATGGAGTTGACCTGCGACTTTTTGAAGGGGTTTGCAACTTTGTTTGCATAGGTGACATTTGCACATCACAAATTTGCGCCTGGAAAGTGAAAACTGAAAGTTGCTTAGGTAGGGCTGTTTGCAACTTTATGCTTAGCCACAAAAGTCACACAAAAAAAGTCCCTAGGTGCACGTGCAACTTTGTGTGTGCCCGGAGTAAGAAATTGGAATTTTGACTGCAGAAATTCTGCGTTTCAGATTCTGCAAAAAGAATGAAGGTCAATTCTTTTTTGCAAAATTCCACAGTAGAGTCCCATTAAAGGGGTACTCCGGTGAAAACCTTTTTTCTTTTAAATCAACTGGTGGCAGAAAGTTAAACATATTTGTAAATTACTTCTATTAAAAAAAAAGGGCAGCATGGTGACTCAGTGGTTAGCACTGCTGCCTTACAGTGCTGGGGACTTGGGTTCAAATCCCACTAAGGACAATAATAATTAAAGCATTATTATTATTATAATAACGTCAGCAGAGAGAACTGTGGTCGTGATGTCATCAGAGAGCATTCCAAAAAGAAAAGAATTTCCTCTGTAGTATTCAGCAGCTAATAAGTACAGGAAGGATTAAGATTTTTTTTATAGAAGTAATTTACAAATATGTTTAACTTTCTGCCACTAGTTGATTTAAAAGAAAAAAAGTTTTCACCGGAGTACCCCTTTAAAGTCAATGGAACTGTTAATCCTAGAACTGAGCGCAAGCACTATGTGTTAAGTGCAATAAATTCCGCCTAAATTCCGCACAAATTCTGTAAACATTCACCGCGGAATCCACAAAACAATCTGCTGCCAGCTTGGCAAAATGGAATATGAGCGGAAGCATGAAATTTCTACCGAGTGAACATACCCTTCTCAGACGGCAGCGGAGGAACAAAGTTAGATACCGGGATACCGAGGGAGAGGTGATAGGTGGGTCCTCTGTATTGTTTTATTTGCAGGCAGCCTGGGCATTATGGAAAAAAATGTTGTACGTGAGACTTCTTTAATAATTCTGTGCTTTTATTGCGCTCCAATCTCATCTTGTCAGGAAAAATAGTCTCATTGACTTCAATGGGCTTTTACCCACAAATTGTGCCAGAAGAATGAACATCTTTAACATTCTAGCAATTACAATTCAGCGCTGGGATTTGATCTGCGAAGATTTCTGAGTGGGAATAGAGCGGCAAAAAGACAATTAGGCTACGTCCACAAGGCAGAACACACGCACGGAAACTCTCTGCGCAGACATTCTGCAGACTGCGGCATGACATGCAGGCACTAGGACCACACAGGAATATGTTGTCTCATAGACAGCAATGGATTCTGTGCAGACTCAGTAGAAAGAATAGTCAAGTTCATTCTCTCTATGGACAGCGGAATCAAAATATCTGTGCCAGAAACATCTTGTGCAGAAAATTCTGCCGAGTGCACAGTACAGCAGAATCCCATTGAATTCAGTGGGACTCGGAATTCTGCCACGTAAAGTAGCCTTAAAGTTAAAAAAAACTGTAGATGAATACTGGCGCAGACAGAGTTACACCAATTCATTTCTTGTCAATCCCTTAGTGTAAACATTCCCTTATAGGGTCAATTATGGAGTGTACTAAAATGTCAATTTTAAGAGGAAGCAGCAGTAAAAAGAGTGGATTGGTGGTACGTCTTGACCATGTGAAAACACACCCACAGGCAAGATTTACACCTTGTGATCACATTGAGGAAGACTGTTAGCCTTCAAGTACTTTCCCTCTGATGATTGGGAAGCAGACCCATTCCAGCTGAGGCCGAAATGGCCTGCTCCTGAGGCCTCCACCAACGTACCCAAGGAGGAGGAGTCTCTACAGCAGCAGCCACTTCCTTCTGGCTTCAACAAAGTACCCTGGCCTACTCCCGTCCAGGAGGTTTGGCCTCGACCGCAGGTACCAACCAAAGTACCTGGGCCTACTCCCGACAAGGAGATTTGGTCTGCCCCTCAGGTACCAACAAAAGTGCTGCGGCCCACTCCCGATGAGGAGGTGGGGCCGAATCAACCAGCACCAACTGTTAACCTCAATCCTTCAGTGTCACACTCTACCCTTACTGTGGTGTGGGAGAGCCACATTAACTCTTTGCCTGCTCGTGATCCTGAGAGGGGTAGAGGCACTAGGCGAGGAGCAGGACATCGCCGGAGTTGCATCTGAACTGTGACACTCATACTGCTTTAAAGTTTTTTTTTGTTGTTGTCTTCACAGACTTTTCTGCAACCGTTCAAGAAGTGTGCCTAGCAGGACTATGCTAAGACTGTTCAAGTTGTAACGTAACTGTCACGATGCCGGCTGGCAGGTAGTGGATCCTCTGTGCCAGAGAGGGATTGGCGTGGACCGTGCTAGTGGATCGGTTCTAAGTCACTACTGGTTTTCACCAGAGCCCGCCGCAAAGCGGGATGGTCTTGCTGCGGCGGTAATGACCAGGTCGTATCCACTAGCAACGGCTCAACCTCTCTGACTGCTGAAGATAGGCGCGGTACAAGGGAGTAGACAGAAGCAAGGTCGGACGTAGCAGAAGGTCGGGGCAGGCAGCAAGGATCGTAGTCGGGGGCAACGGCAGGAGGTCTGGAACACAGGCTAGGAACACACAAGGAAACGCTTTCACTGGCACAATGGCAACAAGATCCGGCGAGGGAGTGAAGGGGAAGTGAGGTATAAATAGGGAGTGCACAGGTGAACACACTAATAGGAACCACTGCGCCAATCAGCGGCGCAGTGGCCCTTTAAATCGCAGAGACCCGGCGCGCGCGCGCCCTAGGGAGCGGGGCCGCGCGCGCCGGGACAGGACAGACGGAGAGCGAGTCAGGTACGGGAGCCGGGATGCGCATCGCGAGCGGGCGCTACCCGCATCGCGAATCGCATCCTGGCTGGAGACGGTATCGCAGCGCACCGGGTCAGTGGAGCTGCCCGGAGCGCTGCGGTAGCGAGAGAGAAGCGAGCGCTCCGGGGAGGAGCGGGGACCCGGAGCGCTCAGCGTAACAGTACCCCCCCCCTTGGGTCTCCCCCTCTTCTTAGAGCCTGAGAACCTGAGGAGCAGACTTTTGTCTAGGATGTTGTCCTCAGGTTCCCAGGATCTCTCTTCAGGTCCACAGCCCTCCCAATCCACCAAAAAGAACCTTTTTCCTCTGACCGTCTTGGAGGCCAGTATCTCTTTCACTGAGAAGACGTCAGAAGAACCGGAGACAGGAGTGGGAGAAACTAATTTGGGAGAGAAACGGTTGATGATGAGTGGTTTAAGAAGAGAGACATGAAAGGCATTAGGAATACGGAGAGAAGGAGGAAGAAGAAGTTTGTACGAGACGGGATTAATTTGGCACAAGACTTTGAAAGGACCAAGATAGCGTGGACCCAGTTTGTAACTGGGGACACGAAAGCGGACATATTTAGCGGAGAGCCATACCTTGTCTCCGGGAGCAAAAATGGGGGGAGCTCTTCTTTTCTTATCGGCAAACTTTTTCATGCGAGATGAAGCCTGTAAAAGAGAATCTTGGGTCTCTTTCCATATGGTGGAAAGATCACGAGTCACTTCATCTACAGCGGGCAAACCAGAGGGCAAGGGAGTAGGGAGGGGGGGAAGAGGGTGACGGCCGTACACCACGAAAAATGGGGATTTGGAGGAAGATTCAGAGACTCTAAAGTTATACGAGAATTCGGCCCATGGTAGAAGATCTGCCCAATCATCCTGGCGGGAGGAAACAAAATGTCGTAAATAATCACCCAAGACCTGGTAAATTCTTTCTACTTGTCCATTGGATTGAGGATGATATGCAGAAGAAAAGTTTAATTTAATCTTGAGTTGTTTACAGAGAGCCCTCCAGAATTTTGACACGAATTGGACGCCTCTATCCGAGACTATCTGTGTGGGCAACCCGTGAAGACGAAAAATGTGTACAAAAAATTGTTTAGCCAACTGAGGCGCTGAAGGAAGACCAGGAAGAGGGATGAAATGTGCCATCTTGGAGAATCGATCAACGACCACCCAAACAACAGTGTTGCCACGGGATGGGGGTAGGTCTGTAATAAAATCCATACCAATCAGAGACCAAGGCTGTTCAGGGACAGGCAGAGGATGAAGAAAACCAGCGGGCTTCTGGCGAGGAGTCTTATCCCGGGCACAGACAGTGCAGGCTCGCACAAAGTCCACGACATCCGTCTCCAGAGTCGGCCACCAATAGAAGCGAGAGATGAGTTGCACAGATTTCTTGATGCCTGCATGACCTGCGAGATGGGAGGAGTGACCCCATTTGAGGATTCCGAGGCGTTGGCGTGGAGAGACGAAGGTCTTTCCTGGAGGAGTTTGCCTGATGGAGGCTGGAGAAGTGGAAATCAGGCAGTCAGGAGGAATGATGTGTTGCGGAGAGAGTTCAACTTCCGAGGCATCCGAGGAACGAGAGAGAGCATCGGCCCTAATGTTCTTATCGGCAGGCCGAAAGTGAATTTCAAAGTTAAATCGGGCAAAGAACAGAGACCACCTGGCCTGGCGAGGATTCAGCCGTTGGGCAGACTGGAGATAGGAGAGGTTCTTGTGATCGGTGTAAATAATAACTGGAAATCTTGATCCCTCCAGCAGATGCCTCCATTCCTCAAGTGCTAATTTAATGGCTAGAAGCTCTCGATCCCCGATGGAGTAGTTCCTCTCCGCCGGAGAGAAGGTCCTAGAAAAAAAACCACAAGTAACAGCATGCCCGGAAGAATTTTTTTGTAGAAGGACCGCTCCAGCTCCTACAGAGGAGGCATCAACCTCCAATAGGAAGGGTTTAGATGGGTCAGGTCTGGAGAGCACGGGAGCCGAAGAAAAGGCAGACTTGAGCCGTTTAAAGGCGTCTTCCGCTTGAGGAGGCCAAGACTTGGGATTGGCATTTTTTTTGGTTAAAGCCACGATAGGGGCCACAACGGTAGAAAAATGTGGAATAAATTGCCTGTAATAATTAGCGAACCCCAAAAAACGTTGGATAGCACGGAGTCCGGAGGGGCGTGGCCAATCTAAGACGGCAGAGAGTTTGTCTGGATCCATTTGTAGTCCCTGGCCAGAGACCAAGTATCCTAGGAAAGGAAGAGATTGGCATTCAAACAGACATTTCTCTATCTTGGCATAAAGTTGATTGTCACGAAGTCTCTGAAGAACCATACGGACATGCTGGCGGTGTTCTTCTAGATTGGCAGAAAAAATCAGGATATCGTCCAGATATACAACAACACAGGAGTATAAGAGATCACGAAAAATTTCATTAACAAAGTCTTGGAAGACGGCAGGGGCGTTGCACAGGCCAAAGGGCATGACCAGATACTCAAAGTGTCCATCTCTAGTGTTAAATGCCGTTTTCCATTCATCCCCCTCTCTGATGCGGATGAGATTATAAGCACCTCTTAAGTCCAGTTTGGTAAAGATGTGGGCACCTTGGAGGCGATCAAAGAGTTCAGAGATGAGGGGTAGGGGGTAGCGGTTCTTTACCGTGATTTTATTAAGACCGCGGTAGTCAATGCAAGGACGTAGAGAGCCATCTTTTTTGGACACAAAGAAAAATCCGGCTCCGGCAGGAGAGGAGGATTTACGGATAAAGCCTTTTTTTAAATTTTCCTGGATGTACTCCGACATAGCAAGAGTCTCTGGGGCGGACAGAGGATAGATTCTGCCCCGGGGTGGAGTAGTGCCCGGGAGGAGGTCAATAGGACAATCATAAGGCCTGTGAGGAGGTAGAGTCTCAGCTTGTTTTTTGCAAAAAACATCCGCAAAGTCCATATAGGCCTTAGGGAGACCGGTTACAGGGGGAACCACAGAGTCACGGCAAGGGGTACTGGGAACCGGTTTTAGGCAGTCCTTGAAACAAGAGGGCCCCCAACTCTTGATCTCCCCAGAGGACCAATCCAGGGTTGGGGAATGGAGTTGAAGCCAGGGTAGTCCAAGGAGGATTTCGGAAGTGCAATTGGGGAGGACCAAAAATTCAATCTTCTCGTGATGAGGTCCGATGCACATTAGAAGGGGCTCCGTGCGGAAACGTATGGTACAGTCCAATCTTTCATTGTTTACACAATTGATGTAGAGGGGTCTGGCGAGACTGGTCACTGGGATGTTGAACCTGTTGACGAGAGAGGCCAAAATAAAATTTCCTGCAGATCCGGAATCCAAGAAGGCCATAGTAGAGAAGGAGAAGGCAGAGGCAGATATCCGCACAGGCACAGTAAGACGTGGAGAAGCAGAGTAGACATCAAGGACTGTCTCACCTTTGTGCGGAGTCAGCGTACGTCTTTCCAGGCGGGGAGGACGGATAGGACAATCCTTCAGGAAGTGTTCGGTACTGGCACAGTACAGGCAGAGATTCTCCATGCGGCGTCGTGTCCTCTCTTGAGGTGTCAGGCGAGACCGGTCGACCTGCATAGCCTCCACGGCGGGAGGCACAGGAACGGATTGCAGGGGACCAGAGGAGAGAGGAGACGGGGAGAAAAAACGCCTTGTGCGAACAAAGTCCATATCCTGGCGGAGCTCCTGACGCCTTTCGGAAAAACGCATGTCAATGCGAGTGGCAAGATGGATGAGTTCATGTAGGTTAGCAGGGATTTCTCGTGCGGCCAGAACATCTTTAATGTTGCTGGATAGGCCTTTTTTAAAGGTCGCGCAGAGGGCCTCATTATTCCAGGATAATTCTGAAGCAAGAGTACGGAATTGTACGGCGTACTCGCCAACGGAAGAATTACCCTGGACCAGGTTCAACAGGGCAGTCTCAGCAGAAGAGGCTCGGGCAGGTTCCTCAAAGACACTTCGAATTTCCGAGAAGAAGGAGTGTATAGAGGCAGTGACGGGGTCATTGCGGTCCCAGAGCGGTGTGGCCCATGACAGAGCTTTTCCAGACAGAAGGCTGACTACGAAAGCCACCTTAGACCTTTCAGTAGGGAACTGGTCCGACATCATCTCCAAGTGCAGGGAACATTGGGAAAGAAAGCCACGGCAGAATTTAGAGTCCCCATCAAATTTATCCGGCAAGGATAGTCGTAGACCAGAAGCGGCCACTCGCTGCGGAGGAGGTGCAGGAGCTGGCGGAGGAGATGATTGCTGAAGCTGTGGTAGTAGCTGCTGTAGCATCACGGTCAGTTGAGACAGCTGTTGGCCTTGTTGCGCTATCTGTTGTGACTGCTGGGCGACCACCGTGGTGAGGTCGGCGACAACTGGCAGAGGAACTTCAGCGGGATCCATGGCCGGATCTACTGTCACGATGCCGGCTGGCAGGTAGTGGATCCTCTGTGCCAGAGAGGGATTGGCGTGGACCGTGCTAGTGGATCGGTTCTAAGTCACTACTGGTTTTCACCAGAGCCCGCCGCAAAGCGGGATGGTCTTGCTGCGGCGGTAGTGACCAGGTCGTATCCACTAGCAACGGCTCAACCTCTCTGACTGCTGAAGATAGGCGCGGTACAAGGGAGTAGACAGAAGCAAGGTCGGACGTAGCAGAAGGTCGGGGCAGGCAGCAAGGATCGTAGTCGGGGGCAACGGCAGGAGGTCTGGAACACAGGCTAGGAACACACAAGGAAACGCTTTCACTGGCACAATGGCAACAAGATCCGGCGAGGGAGTGAAGGGGAAGTGAGGTATAAATAGGGAGTGCACAGGTGAACACACTAATAGGAACCACTGCGCCAATCAGCGGCGCAGTGGCCCTTTAAATCGCAGAGACCCGGCGCGCGCGCGCCCTAGGGAGCGGGGCCGCGCGCGCCGGGACAGGACAGACGGAGAGCGAGTCAGGTACGGGAGCCGGGATGCGCATCGCGAGCGGGCGCTACCCGCATCGCGAATCGCATCCTGGCTGGAGACGGTATCGCAGCGCACCGGGTCAGTGGAGCTGCCCGGAGCGCTGCGGTAGCGAGAGAGAAGCGAGCGCTCCGGGGAGGAGCGGGGACCCGGAGCGCTCGGCGTAACAGTAACCATCAAGCTTTTGTGCCTGGTCCTTAGACCAAGAGACTCCTAGTGGTAGGAGATCCGTAAGTGTGTGCCCGGCTAGAGCTGGTAGCCGAGAAGTTTAGACTCTTAGTGCAGGTGGACTGCTGATCCTTGCACGCTTGTTTACGTGTATATACCTCAAAAGTAACGTGACATTCTTCGTGAAAGTTAGACTTATCAGGTGAATGCACCTGAACCCTGTTGGAGTGTTTAATAAATTATCATGCTAGAGTAACTAAATATAAATGGTTATTGTACACATGTACATAGAAAATGTAAATAATAGGTGTTGTAGTAGTTGCTAGTAGGTGTCACCCATCACTCACACCTTCTCAAAGGTCCACTCAAGGGAAACTACCCCATAGGTATCAAGACTGACTTTGTACATAGTACTACACACATAGTACCTCTAAAACAATCACTTAAGTGTACTTGCCTCACTTAAACTTAGTACACCTAAAAATAAACAAACATAGACAAACAAAAATGTCTCAAACTAAAGTAAATGCTTTGGGAATTGTAGCTAATGTCATTTTCCAATTCCTGCTACTGTTACGTACACAATTCTCTGTTCTTATATGTGTGCGAGATGTACTGCCTGGCCAGTAGATACTCTTGCTAGCTAAAAGTAATACACATAATTAAAGGTAACCTAGGTAAGCTTTATCTGTTATGTTCTAGGGATAAGAGTGTATAGCCAAGGGACTCTAGTAGCCAGCCTTATTGGTAGAAAGCCTCAGGCAAGCCAATATACTCTCAGTGTACTAAACAGGTAGCTAACATGGCAAAAATGTATAGTGAGACTCAAAAATGTATAGTAAGACTCAAAAATGTATAGTGAGATTTAAATTGCCTAGTGAGCTTAGAAAATGTTATGTAGGATGTATCTCATGTGAATAATATCATCCTGTTACTAAATTCATTAACCAATCCTGTTCGTGAGTTTACCAAAACCAATGTATGTACATCAAAGAAAATGTTAAGTAGCTTTATAGTGTTGTACCCGACCTTCACTTCATCCCTCTGTCTTAGGGGACTGACGTCGAGGCCAACTTATCTTAAGTAAGGGGGTTTGTGGTGTCCCAATACAGTATTGCACACTGTACCTAGTGTAGAGGTCCCCAAAGTCAGAGTAACTACGTTCAGGTAGGGTTCCTCAGGTGGGACAGCCCCTAGTCGCCTCTCCTAAAGTCTATCTCTAATGTTAATATATATGTATATATTCAATAACTATATGTTTTACAGTAATGCATAGTACTTACCTTGTTCAGCGTCGCCGGACCTTCGGTCATGTGACCATGCTAGTAACCTCTATGGTATGTTGTAGGACCTTAGGAGGTCCTTGGGTCACGTGTTACCCACAAATTTCTGTAATGGTAATTGACATCAGTATGGACCAATTAGCATTAGTCCAGCCCCTGCCCATATAAGGGAGCTGCGTCCAATTATCGCTCTCTTGGGTTGCTGCTCTCGTGGATGCCGGACTAACAGGACGGTGCTACGCAACTTTCAAAGACACGCTAGGCCTCAAAACCTCTGGCCTCAGCGGAACCAAAACCGTGAGTTCAAATCTAAATCCCCGCTAATGCTAGCGTGACTACTGGACCGCAACTAACTCCTAAATCCAGTGGAGCTACGCATAGTACCAAAAGACTGTTAGTGCTAAAGTCCCAACCTTTGTCAATCTCCAAGGAAAGCTGTTGTTATGCTCAGAGACTGTTGTATTATTGATGCTTGCAGAAAACCTTCAGTAAATGTTAATACTGTTTCAGAAACTCTCCGGTTGTGGACAATCCATTCTTCTCATCTACCTCCCTATCGCTCTTGGGAAGGGTGGCGGTAGGAAAAGCTTTATTGAGGAGCCCTCACCCTGGCGTCACAAATAGCAAGGGTTAACAAACAACCTTTAACTACTGCACAGCTACACTCCCCATACCATACACCCCCCAGGTTGTCACACACACACATATATATATATATATATATATATATATATATATATATATATATCAAAATGTAACAATAAGTAAAAGTCTGACTGCTGGGTAGAAGAAAAAAATACATTGATCCCCTTATGCTATTGGTTTTCTTTTCAGGTCATGTGGATGTGATAACAGGGAAAAACAGTATTTGGAATCCACTTCCACTTAACAGAGCTGAGAACCCCTGTTAATATATGTGATTAAGAATGAAGAATGAGAGGAGGAAGTTAAAATGTAAGAATATTTAATTTGTTTTCCCTTAATCTGTCAGCAGCACAATGATGGGGTCATTCTCCGCCTCTGTGAGCTGCAGGACCTTAGGAATCTTTAAAGGGGTACTCCGCTGCTCAGCATTTGGAACAAACAGTTCCGAATGCTGGAGCCGGCGTCAGCACAGCCGTCACGCCCCCTCCCATAGACTTGCATTGAGGGGGTGTGACATCATGAGGGGGCGGGGCTATGACGTCACGAGCTCCCGGCGCCTGCTCCAGCATTCGGAACAGTTTGTTCCAAACTCTGAGCAGCGGAGTACCCCTTTAATGAAACTAAAATACACGCCCCCATAGGGCATATAACACCCACCACTACAATGATCCTGTGAGTAATACATAGCGAAAAAATATATATAAAAAAGGGAGGGACCCTTGTGCTGCTGACAGACTAAGGGAAAACAAATTAACTACTTAAATTTTAACTTCCCTATTGTCTGATCAGAAGCACAATGATGGGGATTTATATAGCAAAAAACATAGGGTGGGATCAAGAATCAGAAGAATCTATAATAGATCTGACAAAAAAAAATATCAGAAGAGGAATTATCCATCTTATGGGGAACATTTATCAAGGGATTTAGAGCTTTTTTTTGCTTACAAAAGTCGCACAAAAAGTCACATTAGCACATAAGCAAATTTTTGTGCGACTTTTGTCTCTAAGCAAAAAGCTGAAAAAGAGCGTACGAAAGTAAATTTTATTTTTCACTTTGCAGTGGTCAGGGATTCATCAAGTGTGAAAGTCGCACAAAAAGTCGCAAGCCCTCCAAAACAGCGGAGCTGGCTCACAAAACGGCTTTGGAGAGCAGATTTTTTATGTTTCCCCCTGGCAGCCATGATCACAGCTCCAGCGGGAAATGTGATATTACAACTGTACAAAGGAGCCCGGGCTGGTATCACTCTGCAGCCGCCCAGGTGCCATCTGATACTATCCCCGCTACCCTAACTTAATGACGGGGATACTGACTTACATCCCCCCTTGTCTCCCACTCGCCCGTGCCGCACATCTCCCATCTGTCTGCTACCTGTTGCAAGACTACAACTCCCAGATGCCCTTACAGTGAGGCATGCTGGGAGTTGTAGTCTTGTAGCAGGTAGCGGGCAGGAGATGTGCGGCAAGGACGGGACGGGGACACCAGGCTTGAAGTTCTCAAATTCTTTTGGCTGTTGTAACTTCTAGAAGAAAACTCACTTTCATTGAAAGATATTTAAAGTCCACCTCCTGTAACGGCTGAAAGGGAGAAACACAATGATGTTTGAGTACCAGACCCAAGTCCCACTTAGAAATAGGCTTGATGACTCTAGGATGTAGTCTAGTGATGGGCTTGACAAAGCTCTTAACCTCAGGTATCTGGAACAGCCTTCGTCCCAAAAAGGCTGACATTGCAGCAATCTGTACCTTAAAGGGGTTGTGTGCTGCCCTGACTTTCGGAGCTCCGCTCACAGCGTCCGGAAGTTCATTACTCCGAACACTGTGTGCGGGCTTCCGTGTTCGCGGCCGCCTCGCCCGCCCCCTCATGACGTCTCGCCCGCCCCCTCAACGAAAGTCTAAAACGGGATTACCACTATCACTGAGACCTGATCCTGTTTGACTTTCATTAATACCCTCGGTATCATTGAAGTCAGCGGAAAGATGTATGCTAGTTTGAAGTTCCACGGAATGGACATCGCATCCACTGCCCAAGGCTGGTCCTCTGAGTATAGGGAATAAAAGTAAATTAGTTTGGTGTTGTTTCTAATTGCCATTAGGTTGATCTCTGGAAGTCCCCAAAGCTGGCAAACCTGCAGAAAAATCTTCGGGCATAGAGACCATTCCCCTGGAATTGTGAGCTGTCTGCTCAGGTGGTCCACCAATACGTTCTGGACTCCTCTGATGTGGACAGCAGATAACCTCGTTATCCTGGACTCTGCCCAATTGAAGATCTTTCCCACTTCCTGAAGAAGTGTACGAGATCTGGTACCTCCCTGTTTGTTGATGTAGAATACAGAGGCCATGTTGTCTGATCTGATTCAGACTGCTTTCCTCAAGAGGAGAGGCTCAAAATGTTTCAGAGCATAGAATATGGCTCTCAATTTTCTGGTGTTGGAGGAAAGACTCATTTCTTCCAGACTCCAATTCCCGGAAGTGGTGGCTACAAACATGTGGGCTCCCCAACCTGAGCTGGAGGCATCTGTGGTAACAATTGTCCATATTGGCTCTAGTAGAGGCATCTTATCTTGTATATCGGCCCACCAATGGAGATAATGTCTGGTGTTGGATGAAAGAACATGAAGGGAGTCCAGATGTGAGAGAGACCTATTCCAAAGGTGCAGGATCTCTGAATGGAGGGGCTTTATGTGCTACAGGACCCAGGGTACAGCCTCTGCTGCAGAGGACAAGAGACCCAGGAAACTCATCAATGTCCTGAGAGAAACAATTCAAGGTGTTCTGAGGAGGCAATATCCTCTTAGGATACGATCCTTCCTGGCCACAGAGAGGTACAGTTTCATCTCCACAGAATTGATTATGAAGCCCAGAAACTGCTTGGTTGTTGACGGGGTCAAATCTGATTTGTCCCAATTGACCAACCAACCCAAGCTCCGGAGTAAATCTATGGTTAACCTGACATGATCCAACAATATCGACTCCAAGCTGGCTATTAATAGCCAGTCGTCCAGATATGGGATAACTCTTATCCCTGACAATATGAGAACCACCATCATAGAAGACATCACTTTGGTGAACACAAACGGAGCAGAGGTGATTCCAAAGGGAAGAACTTTGAATTGGAGATGAAAGAGAATCCCTCGGATTCTCACTGCAATTCTCAGAAATGTCCAATACTTTGGATGAATAGGGATGTGAAAGTAGGCATCTTTCAGATCCAAAGATGCCATCAATTCTCCTCTGGATAGAAGAGTTTTGACCAATCTTATGGTCTCCATCTTGAATTTTCTATTTAGAAAATGGCGGTTCAAATATCTTAAGTCAATTAGAAGGCAATGTTTCCCTGAAGGCTTGGATACAAAAAAAAAACAGGGAGTATACGCCTTTGCCTTCTTCCAAGGGGGAACTGGCTCCAGTGCGGCCAGAGAAATTAATTCTAGAATAAAGCTTTCTAGAACAACCTGCTTTGGATCCTGCAGGGTAGCGGACACAAGAAACCTCTCTAGAGGTAACAAAGTGAGGGGAAGAGAGTACCCGTTCTCTATTATTTCGAAAACCCAGGGATCTTTTATCCTTTGTGCCCAGGAAAAAACAATGACAGGCCGCTGCCTACTTGAGTATCGACCCAGTCAAAAACTCTGCTTCTTCTGATCAGAAGCACTTTTAGACGCAGCGGAATTCCGAAAGCAGAAGCCCTGCAGATTGGAGGACACCGGATCATTTCTGTCCCAGAGAGGAGTAGACCAGACCAGAGCATTTCCAGATAGAAGACTGACCACAAACACCACTTTAGCATGCTCTGTCGGTAATTAATCAGCTATAAATTCCAAATGCATTGAACACTGGGTCACAAACCCTCTACACAATTTAGGGTCGCCTTCATATTTCGTGGGCAGAGACAGTCGTATCTTGGAGCCTACTGAAACCACGGAAGCTGCAGACACTGGAGGAGCCACAGGAAATGGTTGTGGCTGTTGCGCGGTGAGGAGCTGCTGCATCATTGTGGATAACTGGTTCAGTTGTTGTGCTTGTTGCTCTATCTGCATAGACTGTTGTGCCACAATAGCAGACAGATCAGCGACATTTGGCAGAGGTACCTTGGCGGGATCCATGGCCGGATCTTACTGTAACGACAGTGGTGAAGTGGATCCGCTGAACCTGTGTGGATGATGACGTGGGCCATACCAGGGAGCGGAGTCTAAGGTGCCGCTGGTTTTCACCAGAGCCCGCTGAAAAGCGGGATGGACTTGCTGCTGCAGGCAGCACCCAGGTCGCTACCATTGGTACGACTCGTCCACATAGGTTGCCGAGGTGAAGCGTGGCACAGGAAGGATAAGTCTGGCCAGGCAAGAGGTCAAAGCAGGCGGCACAGGAGCATAGTCAGAAACGTAGCTAGGAGGTCAGAGGGCAGGTGGCACAGGAGCAAGGTCAGGTCACAGAGCAAGTGGTCAGGTACACAGTAAGGCAAAACACAAAGGGAACGCTTTCTCTTAGGCAAGTGAGCACAATGATCCAGCAAGGGGAGACAGCAAGTGCTGTCAGCGAGCAGCAGTAACCAATTAAGGGAGTACTGGCCCATTAAGTCGCAGAGAGTTGGCACGCGCGCGCCCTAGAGGGCAGGTACACACACGCCTGCGACAGCTGAGGAAGCAGGAGGTGAGTAACGGCCAAGCGTTCGCATGCGGGCACTTCCTGCAATGCGAACCGTGGCACCGCCGGCAGAGGAGGACGGGGCAGGAGAGTACTCGCTGCCAGCGTGTCTGGCCAGAGTGCTGGTTGTAACAGTTTGCTGTCTGGGCATGCTGGGATTAATAGTTTTGCAACATCTGGAGGGCCACAGATTGGAGATCACTGTGCAGTGGTCTCTAAACTGTGGTCCTCCAAATGTTGCATAACTACAACTCCCAGCATGCCCTTCGGCGATCGGTACAGTTTTGCAACAGCTGGAGGTTCCCCCCCCCTACAGCTGTTGCAAAACAACAACAACTCCCAGCATTGCTGGACAGCCACTGACCGTCCAGGCATGCTGGGAGTTTAGCAACAGCTGGAGGCACCCTGTTTGGGAATCACTGTCGTAGAATATTTTTTGTAGCGGAGGCAATTATAACGGTTGCATCCGAGTCCGTCCCTATGCAAATCCCTATTGTAGGCCTCAAATGAGCAAGGCGATCTTTCACTTCGGAGCCCTGTCGTATTTCAAGGCAACAGTTTAGGGCCACATATGGGGTATTTCCGTACTCAGGAGAAATTGTGTCACAAATTTTGGGGGACTTTTTCTCCTTTTACCCCATATGAAAAAGAAAAGTTGGGTGCTACACCAGCCTGTTAGCGTAAAAAAATGTAAATGTTTACACTAACATGCTGGTGTTGCCCCATACTTTTTATTTTCACAAGAGGTAAAAGGAAAAAAAGACCACCAAAATTTGTATGGTGCATATGGATGCACAACATAGCTCAGGAGTGAGAGTGCACTATGTACATTTGAGGCCTAAATTGGTGATTTGCACAGGGGTGGCTGATCTTACAGCGGTTCTGACATAAATGCAAAAAAATAAATACTCACATGTGACCCCATTTTGGAAACTACACCCCTAACAAAACGTAACAAGGGGTATAGTGAGCCTTAACAACAGACAGGTGTTTGACAATTTGGATGTGAAAATTAAAAAAAAATGTTTTGCTAGTGATACCCTACATTTTTCATTTTCACAAGGGAAAATAGGAAAAAAGTCCTCCAACATTTGTAACCCCATTTCTTCTGAGTATGGAAATACCCCTAATGTGGATGTTAAGTACTCTGCGGGCGAACTACAGGGCTCAGAAGAGAAGGAGCGCCATTGAGCTTTTGGAGAGAGAATTTGTCCGGAATTGAAGGCCATGTATATTTACAAAGCCCCCGCGGTGCCAGAACAGTGGACCCCCCCCCCCCCCACATGTGACCCACTTTTGGAAACTACACCCCTCATGGAATGTAATAAGGGGTGCAGTGAGCATTTACACCCCACAGGTGTCTGAAAGATTTTTGGAACAGTAGTCCGTGAAAATGAAATGTAATTTTTCATTTGCACAGCCCACTGTTTCAAAGATATGTCAGACGCCAGTGGGGTGTAAATGCTCACTGCACCCCTTATTACATGCCGTGAGGGGTGCAGTGTCCAAAATAGAGTCACATGTGGGGGGGGGGGTCCACTGTTCTGGCACCATGGGGGCTTTGTAAATGCACATGGCCCCCGACTTCCATTCCAAACAAATTCTCTCTCCAAAAGCTCAACGGTGCTCCTTCTTTTCTGAGCATTGTAGTTCGCCCACAGAGCACTTTACATCCACATATGGGGTATTCCCATCTCATAGAAGAAATGGGGTTACAAATTTTTGGAGGCTTTTTCTCCTATTATCCCTTGTGAAAATGCATTTTAGTAATAAAAAAAAATCTAATTTTTCATTTTCACGTCCTACTTCAGGGAAAATTCGTCAAACATCTGTGAGGTGTTAAGGCTCACTGTACCTCTTGTTACGTTCCTTTAGGGGTGTAGTTTCCAAAATAGTATGCCATGTGTTTTTTTTTTTTTTTTTTGCTGTTCTGGCACTATAGGGGCTTCCTAAATGTGACATGCCCCCCCAAAAACCATTTCAGCAAAATTTGCTTTACAAAAGCCAAATGTGACTCCTCTTCTGAGCATTGTAGTGCGCCAGCAGAGCACTTTACGTCCACACATGGGGTATTTCCATACTCAGAAGGAATGGGGTTACAAGTTTTGGGATTGCATTTTCTCCTATTAACCCTTATAAAAAATTAAAATTTGGGGAAAACCCAGCATTTTAGTTGGAAGAAAAAAATGTTTTCATTTACACATCCGACTTTAACGGAAAATTACCTGTGGGGTGTTAAGACTCACTGTACCCCTTCTTAGATTCCTTGAGGGGTGTAGTTTCCAAAATAGTATGCCATGTGGTTTGTTTGTTTTTTGCTGTTCTGGCACATAGGGGCTTCCTAAATGCGACATGCCCCCCGAAAACCATTTCAGCAAAATTCGCTCTCCAAAATACCATTGTTGCTCCTTCTTTTCTGAGCCCTCTAGTGTGCTCGCAGAGCACTTTACATCCCCATATGCGGTATTACATCCCCATATGCGGTATTTTTTAAAAATTTAAAAAATTGCTCTACAAGAACAGGCTTTTGAATTTTCTCCTTCACTTTGCTTCTATTCCTGTGAAACACCTAAAGGGTTAACAATATTTCTGAATGTCATTTTAAATACTTTGAGGGGTGCAGTTTCTATAATGGGTCATGTATGGGGTATTTCTCACAGAAAGGTACGTCAAATCCCCTTCAAACTTAACTGGTTCCTGAAAAATTCAGATTTTGAATTGTTTGCGAAAATTTTGAAAATTGCTGCTATATTTTGAAGCCCTCTAATGTCTTCAAAAAGTAAAAACATGTCAACTTTATGATACCAACATAAAGTAGACATATTGTATTTATGAATCAATAGATAATTTATTTGGAATGTCCATTTTCCTTACAAGCAGAAAGTTTAAAAATGAGAAAAATGCTAAATTTAAAAAAAAAAATTTGAAATTTTGGGATTTTTCACCAAGAAAGGATGCAAGTAATGACAAAAATTTACCACTATGTTAAAGTAGAACATGTCACGAAAAAACTCTCTCGGAATCAGAATAAAAGGTAAAAGCATCCCAGAGTTATTAATGCATAAAGTGACAGTGGTCAGAATTGCAAAAAAAGGGTCCTTAAAGGGGTTATCCACCATAAGGTGATTGTAGTACGTACCTGCCAGACAGAAATGGACATGGTTAGGAAGGATCTGCACTTGTCTTGGGGCTAAATGGCTATGTTGTGAGATTACCATAACACTGTGGCTAGCTTTTTATGAACTGGTATTTCATGTTTGACTTTTCTTTTTTTACTACAAATCTCACAATTCCATTTTCCTCCCTCCCACACATCAGCCACCCCACCCATTGAAACATAAATGAGCTGCATCCAAAGACCTGTGATTTTCAATCAGGGTGCCTACAGCTGTTTCAGATTGATCTCTCTCCCACCAAGCAATTGCTCCACCCATTGAAGCAGACAGGCTCCCTGTCATCAGCTGACTAGTGGGTCAGGTCTCAGCCGCATTGCAACCTGGGAAAAATCTGAGACAACAGTCATTTTGTATGCTGTTGAAAATAAATATTGGGGTGAAAATCACAGAAGAATTATGAGAAAATCGTCACACACAGGTACAGACACTATATTATGAACTACACTAACTTTACAGCCCCTGTAGCATAATCAAATAAAAAAAAATCCCTGGAATACCCCTTTAAGGTGAAAATGGGCTTAGTCCCTAAGGGGTTAATCATTCTTATTCTCTACCTAATTCTCTCCCTCTTTCACTCTGGCTGATGATTTTTTTTTTTTTTTGCAAACAGACAGGAGTAGTAATCTTTTATAGACCGGGTTGGGAGGTGCTCTAGATTTACGGGTTTTATTTAGCCAGTTTTGGCAAAATTTGCGCAAAAATCTAAAACATGCAGATAATAAATTCGTGACCACTGCATCTGTCACTTAAAAAAATGGTCTAGCAACACCAAAAGGTCAAAATGACGGAATTTAGAACTTTGAAAAAAAAAACACAAAAAAACACAATTAGCCCAAAAAAAAAAAAAATGCAAACCTAGAACAAAAAAAGCAATAGAACACAATGATAAATAACCCCCATTGTTCTTTCTTTCAGATTGTCCACATATAGGAGCAGGGATGTGAAAATCCTATCGCCCGACGCCCGGGACAAGTAGTTTAGGGCGCTGGGTAGGTGAATTTTTCATAGATTTAGCCCTGTATCGGGCTAGCAGGGACAGACCGGCTTCCCCTGTATTTTTCTTTATTGCCGGTGTGAGGCGCAGGAGCCGATGCAAGTCTCCACCTCACACTGGCGCTCAGAGTGTATGGAGGGGGCGGCGGCCCCCAGCTGATTTCAGTAGCCGGGGGCCGCTGCTCAGAGAACCCCTAACCCACCCCCGGCCGGTGTGCAGTCTGTCCTCCTTCATACACAGAAATCCTCCCCAGCCCTGTGCAGTGTGTCCTCTAATAACTATAACTAATAACATAAGGGGAAGATAAAGACCCGTTGAGCCTAATTCTGGCCTGGGGGAATGGTATAGAGCCATAATACGCTGTAACATCAATGGGCCCATACCCAACTGCGTCAAGAGCCCCCGGAGAAAACCCCAGTCCACCCGGTTAAACGCCTTCTCAGCGTCGAGGGATAGCAGCATACAGGGAACACCGGAGGACTGTACATGATCCACCAAAGAGAAGGTCTTCAATGTATTATCCCGAGCCTCTCTAGAAGGGACAAATCCTACCTGATCCGGGTGGACTAGGGTCGTCAGCAGGGGGGAAAGCCAGCAACTTCGCATACAATTTAGCATCTACATTGATAAGAGAAATTGGTCTATAGCTCTGACAGAGATTCGGATCCTTCCCCTCCTTAGGGATGACTGAGATCTATGCATGCAGGGAAGAGGAGGGGGAAAGGGAAGGTGTCAGACATGGCATTGAACGCTTGAAGCAGGCACGGAGACAACTCAGTACTAAGGAGCTTATAGAATTTGAAGGTGTAGCCATCCAGGCCAGGAGATTTGCCCGAGGGTAAGCCAGAGATGGCCGCCGACACCTCTTCGAGCATGAAAGGCCGCTCCAGATCCACTAAGTCTTGGTTCGGCAGGGTAGGCAATCTAGTGTCACGAAGGTAGGAAAAGAGGTCCGTTGATCCCCGCGATTCCAGGAGGGAGGGCCCTAAATTATAGAGACTCGCATAATATGATCTAAAAGCGTCCAAGATCTGTGAAGAAAGGTGGACCAAGTCACCAGAGGGAGATTTAACTGATGGGATGTGCAATGCGGCCCGCCTATCCCTAAGAGCCCTAGCCAACAATCTCCCCGCCTTGTTACCCCATTCATAAGTAACACTAGAGCAGATTTGACGGCACCTATTGTACTTTTTATCTATACGGACCTGAATATCCTTCCTCACTTTGAGCAAGTCCCGGAGAACCTCCTCAGATAGAGTGGCTTTATGTCGAGACTCAAGGACATTCAATTGGGAGAGGAGGTCCTTCAATTTTTGGGACGCTTCTCGTTTGAGGCGGGATCCATGTTGTATCAGGACCCCACGTAATACACACTTCAACGTCTCCCACTGGCACTGAGGCGAGGTGGAATCTGCTGAATGGTCCAGTGCAAAGTTAGAAATCGCCGCCCTCAGATCCACTAAACACAGTGGATCAGAAAGAAGCGACTCATTGAGTCTCCACATGAAGTCCCTCCTCGGACCATTTGGAAGAGAAAGGTCACAGAACACTGGGGCTTGATCAGAGAACACTATAGAACCTATAGAGGTTGAAAGGACCTGTGGGAGAAGACAATGACTTACAAAGATGTAGTCTAACCGTGTGTAAACCTGGCGGGCATGAGAGTAGAACGTATAGTCCCGGGTATCCGGGTGCGTCAACCTCCACGGATCAGCTAATTGCATAGAAAAAAGAAGACGACGGATCCTGTTCAGCTGCGCGTGGGACAGGGCAGAGGTCCCAGAGGAGCTATCTAGGGAGGGAAGCAAAGACACATTAAAATCACCACAGACCATCAAAGTCCCCTGGGAGAATAACAGTAAGTCATCTAGAGTCGCCTGTAAAAATGACACTTGGCCATGGTTAGGGGCATAAATGTTAGCTATGGTGTAAGTTCTACCCTGAATAGAGCATACGACAAAAACATAGCGCCCCTTATCATCAGATTTAGAGTCTATTACCTGGACTGCCAGGGATTTGTGAAACAGGATCGCAACTCCTTTCACTTTTTGGGAACAGTCACTACTAGTGTACCAGACGGGGTAGTATCTATTGCGGAAGACTCTGGCATGTTCCCTTAATAGATGGGTCTCCTGGAGACAAACCACACCCGCTTTTTGCTTATGCATTGAATACAAAATCTTCGCTCTCTTCTTGGGGACATTGAAGCCCTGAACATTCAGGGAAGCTATTCTGAGGGAGGCCATCGGGGAAGGTCAGCACCCGAAAAGAGAGCAAAGAGGGAGAGTCGCTCCGCAATCACCCACCACGGGGAGAAACCCAGCAATACCACAATATGTGAGAAGAGGAGAAAAAAAAAGGAGGGGGGAGGGGGGCGGTAAGAAGGGAAGCAGGGCAGACGGGTAGGATAACAAGAAGACAAGGAGGGGAGGGAGGAAAAATGGGAAGGGAGAGTGGAGAGCAATGAAGAAAGGTAGGGGAAGGAAAGAAGAGTTAGATAGGAAGAAAAGGAAATTAAAAAATAAATAAATAAACAGCAGACTATTACAACGTCCACAAAGGTAAACTAGAGAAAGTAGCGCAAGGCTAACACCAGGTAGGGAACAATCCTACCACAACCTACGGGGGCCGAGAAGAATTGACAGTAAGACAGTAAGAGAAGGAGCAAAATAACAGTGAGTATGGAAGAATGAGGAGCCCCAAGGACACACACCGAGAAGGAGGAGGCTAGTACGAATAAGGAGGGAAAGAAAATCATGGCTGGAGGAGAAGGTTAGGAAGACATACCATCAAGGCAGGAGAGAAGTTGGAAGAGATGTCAGGTCAAACAGGAGGAGAGCAGGAGCCCAGACAACAGCAACCTGAGGGAAAAAAGCAACAGTAAATATTGAAAATCAATCGCATATGTCATGAGGTAAATCCAAGGCAAGGCAGTCAACGGTCTCTTGAGCCGCCAGGTCCTTCATCAGAGCCCGATCTACTACGAGGGCGGCGTCTGGAACATTGGGGCCGCGGTGAAGCTCTATCTGGCTGCGAGAAGCGCAGCCGAGGCAGTGGAGGCCGCAGTGAGGAGAATGGATCGGCTGACAGTTCCTCCCATCCCGGGAGTGTAAGAGAGGGCAGTCCAAACACCCGAAGGAACTGGGGAAGGTCCTCCGGGGTACTGAGAGTAGCCGATTTGTCAAGGTGGTGGGCATGGAGGGCAAACGGAAATCCCCAGCGGTATACGATGTGACGAGATTGCAGTTCCTGTAATAGGGGCTTCAATGAGGCTCGCAGTCTGAGAGTGTGTCCGGACAAATCAGGGAATAACTGTAGTTTAGCCCCATCAAAATCAATGTCCCTCAGTTGGCGGGCGTTTTGCATAATGTCCTCCTTGACGGAATAATAATGAATGCGGCAGATAACATCACGTGGCCTTGTCGGATCCGAACTGAGTGGGCGGAGGGCCCGGTGAGCTCTGTCAATAGCATCAGGAGATTTGGCCGGGCGGCCTTGTATGGAATTGAATATGTCCGTCAGAGTGGGTAAGAGATCAGCCGCTTTTGTCGCCTCCGGGAGCCCCCTCAGTCGAATATTATTGCGCCGATTGCGATTTTCCTGGTCGTCCATGTGTGAATGCAGCAATCTCTGATTATTCGCTTGTCTAGCCACAGTGTCCTACAGTTCAGCAATAGAGGTCTGAGTGACAACACGAAAAGAATCCAATGCACCCACTTTGGAAGAGAGAGTATCCACCTCAGACTGTACCACCTGGATGTCTTGTCGCCAGGAAGTGCGGAGGTCGAGGGGCGTGGTCTGCCATGCAAGCAGTGCAGACGTGTTCCTGCTGAGCTCCGCCGCCACTCGCACTTCAGGGACCTGATACCTGCCTTTATGCCGAAGAGACGCTCCCGGGGCACAGCTAGGAGGACCCCAACCTCTCTGGCATCCCCCACGCCGATCTCCAACTTCTTCGCCCCGCTGGCGACTGTACCGGAGGCCTCTGAAATGGTCCCCCCCGGGCCGCAGCCATTGCACGCTCCAGCTTCCCCGCCACTGGACGCTCCGCCCCCCGAAGTAAGGCGCGCGAGCGGTGTGGAGCGGGCGCAGGGCCGACTTGCGGAAGGACCCCCAGCTGCTGCCGTTGGCTCCGAAGGACGGGAGGACCCTCTGCTGGAAGCCGCCACATCGGTTCCGCCACTATTGATCGACATGCCGCTGACTGACCTGTGCCGGAGTCTCGGGCCTCCCTCACCGCCGCTGGCGGCCTCTCCACTGCTGCGCCACTCTGCAGGTACGGGCACCGGAGGCCTTCATACCCCGCTCAGACCTCGACCTTGGGGGGAGACTGCCCTCTCCCCCAGCCCTCGTTTGGACTCTGCCTGGGCGGCTGAACCGCTCCCCTCGCCAATTGACAGCAGTGGGCTGAGCTCCGGTGTCCCCCAGGTCGGAAGCTTGGACACTCTGACCCCAGTAATGGCTGCAGCCCCAATGACAGCCGCGGACCCTGGATCCCCTCTGCTGTTCCCCCTGGGGGCCCCATCCACCCCTGTCCACCCACCAGTAGAACAGCATGGGCCTCCTTCCAGCCCCACCTGGGCCTCCCACCTGGGTAGCCCCTGGCTGGCCTCGCCTGACCCTCCACCTTCCCAGGGGGCTTCAACACCGGCCCCCCCGCTGCCCCCTGGTCTACCCGCTGTAGACACCCATCTCGGTGGCCTCACTGCAAGTGCTCAGATCCCCAACCAATCTGCAGCTCTTATCCTTCAGGCCCACCCTGAGCTTCAGGCCTTGCTTTCTTTCTTACCTACAAAGCAGGACTTAGCTGCGATTACTGACACTCTGAAATCAACATGGCGGCAGGACCTACAGGCTGTCCAAACTGAAATGGACTCTCTGACCTCTAAAGTGGAGTCACTGGACTCATTTCGTTCTGAAGTGCGACATTCCTTGAGTGAATTACGCACCACGATGTCTCAACAGGCCACCCACCAGAGACTTTTACACTCTCACCTGGATGACCAGGAAAATCGCAACCGTCGCAATAACGTCAGGATTCGTGGCCTCCCTGAGGCGACGCGAGCTGAAGATCTCTTGCCTGCAGTGACTGACATCTTTAATTCTCTTCTGGACCGGCCGGCTCAAACCCCTCTTGCTATTGATAGGGTCCATAGAGCCTTGAGACCCCCCAGTTCTGACCTAAATAACCCCAGAGATGTCATTTGCCGTGTCCATTACTACTCGGAAAAGGAAGAGATCATGAGAAGGGCCAGGCAGCTCAAGGAGATTGACTTTGTTGGTGCCAAGTTACTACTGTTTCCTGACCTCTCCCGCGACACCCTGCGCCTACGGGCTGCCTTGAAGCCACTGCTTGCGGAACTGCAGTCACGTCACATTCTTTACAGATGGGGGTTTCCGTTCGCTTTATTTGCTCATCACCAAGGGAAATATGCTACACTGCGCACTCCGGAGGATTTGCCCGACTTTTTGTCCGTGTTTGACCTCCCACCTGTTCAATTGCTGGACTGGGAAAGACTTCTGGACAACCCCTTTGCACCTGTTCCACCGCCCCAGCCCCGTACACGGAGGCACCAGCCGGATGGACCTTCGCCAAGACCGCAGCGCTCCCGCCGCCGACCCCGCAGTCTCTCCAGGTCAATGGATGGTCCAGGTGGCTCGGGAGACCGCTGAGATCCTTCTGCTGTTGGTCCTCTTTGATTTACAGTGTTGTGGTGACCTTTTCAGATTGCTCTACATACTGTGGTTCTCTCCTGGTGCTACGTTTCTCCTTTCTCACCGTTTTCTTGCGGTCCTGTGTCCCCTTTTCCTCCCTGGTCTGTATACTTGACTCCCCGTGGGGCGCCTCTATCTCATACTTCTTGTCTCTTCTCTCCCTGGATGGCGGTTTGGCCTTGGTTGCTCGTTTTATGTCATCCCCTTCATCTTCCTTTCCCTCTTGTCTGTCACTTCTGCACCACCTGCTGACCTACCCCCAATAGGTAGTGACAGGATTGTACCCCTGTCCGGTTATAGCTTGTGCTACTGATAGGATATTTTTGCAGGCATCCTAGCTGACCTGCTAAGTTTTCCCCAGTTTAGTTTGTTGTTGTTTTTTTTTTTTTTTCTCTTCTTCCCTCTACCTCGTCTAGTGTCAACTCCTCTCGTTCTTTCCCCATCCTACACCCCTAGCTCCCCTCTTTCCTAGCTGCCTTGCCCCCCCCCCCCCTTCTGCTATCATCTTTCCCTCTCCCTTCCCTTTTTTCTTTCTTTCCTCTCTTCCTATCCGGCGTCCTTCCAACGCCCCCCCCCCCCCCCCCTCTTTTTTATTTTTTAATTTTAATTTTAATTTTTTTTTTTCTCCCACTGCCCCATTCAGACTCCACCCTCTACCTCTTTTCCTACTCCTCCTTGCCATCTCCGTTAATATGTCAGTTAAAATAGCTTCCCTGAATGTTCAGGGCTTTAATGTCCCTGAGAAAAGAGCTAAGATCCTTTACTCCATGCATAAACAACGTGCCTCCATCCTATGTTTACAGGAGACCCATCTCTTGCGCGATCACGCAGCCGAGGAAGTGCGGAGGTCCTCCCTAAGAGCCAGAATATCATGTTTCATAGGTAAAAAGGACAACAGAGCTTGCAGTTCTGGATGAGATTGCAATATGCGGGCCGCATCAGTGCAGGAGGCATTAAGGACCACAGTCTCTACAGGCGGGGGTCGCGTGGCAGGGGGTCTGAGGTTGACGTGGAGGGCCCCGCATAACAGTGTCCACAACATGCTCCTCCACCGGGGCCCGCAGGGGCTCCCCCCTGAGGAAGACCAGGAGTGGCTCGGAGAAGCAGGGGGGTTCTCCACAGGAATAGCTGGGGGCTGTGGCACCTGTGAGGGAGGCGAGGGGGCCATCTCTGTGGAGTACAGGAGAGGGACCCCTGATAAGGCGGGCTGGATGCCATGGCCGTGGGGGCTACCCCCAGTGGAGGGGGAATCCCGTTGGAATCCTGGGGCAGAGTCACACAGGGATCACCTTTGAGAGAGGAAGGAGGCTCCGCTGCCCAAACTGTGTCCGGCCGGGGGCTTGATTGGGGGGTCACAGGAATGTACGGCCGTGGCTGGAGCGGGGTGTGTAAAGCACCCAGGCCTACTGAGGTGCGCGTCCCCAGCTGCAAGGAGGACGCGCAAGGCGAAGAGACGGCCGGGAATGAAATGCAGAAGTCCGAGACCGGTAAGTCTATTAGCGGGGGAGGAGAGGTGCCCCACTCCACCTCTCCACACCCACCGGCACTCTCCTGTGGCTGTGTCTCGTGGCCCGCTCCGGGAGATGAAGATGGCGCCCGGGTCACAGCGCTGTGCACGTCCCGCTTCTCCGAGCTGCGAACAGCATGGGGCAGGGCTTCACGCTGCAGTGAAGGAGCAGGAGATGGCGGCGGCCCGGGGGGACCCGCTCTTCGGACTCCAGCAGGCCGACCAGCGGGGTGAAGAAGTTAGTAATAGGCTTAGGGGGTGCCCGTGGGCTTACTGCCCCCGGGTCCCCTGCTCTTCGCCCTCCATCCCATGGAACAGGCTAATAAGTCCTCCTAATGTTGGGTGTCCACAGAGCTCCCTCAGAACACATCTACACTGCGTGCATAGCTAGACACGCCCCCCTGGTTGAAATTATTTCATTTACTAGGACAAGTGGATTTTCTTGAGGGACAAGTAGATTGTGTTCCGCTTTAGTCCCTTGGACAAGTAGTTTTTTTTTTTTTATTTCTACACCCCTGAGGAGACACGGCAGTTTTCCCCAACCTGTGGCTCACCAGCTGTTGCAACTCCCATCATATCGATTGTTTTAAGAAGGCTGGCGAACACTGACATACTAGAAATTAGTGCTGGGCGGTATGACCAAAAATGTATATCATGGTATTTTTCTAAATTATGGAAGTTTCATGGTATTTAACGGTATTTCGGGGAGGGGGTCCTCAGTATAATGCCAGGTGGTCGGGGGTCATCACCATGGTACCTGGGGTCACGGTCAGGCCGCCCGGTAACTCTCCTCCATGTCTCCGCAGTTCTGCTCGATTTTCCCATGCCTGCCCGGAAGTCACGTGCCCACCGGGAGTTGTAGTCCCCTCCCAGCTCCTCACAGTCAGTTCAGTGCGGCTCGGACTACACTTCCCAGAGACGCTGTGCATCCAAACATTTCTCTATGCCATCACACATTGGAGTTGATTGCTATGGAAACAATATTGTGGTATGTGAAAAATTCATATCGTAAAGATATGTATGAACCGGTATACTGCCCAGCACTACTAGGAATTAATGTTTAAGGGTGCGTTCACACTGAGTAATTCAAGAGGAATTTACTCGAGTAATTCCTCTTGAATTCTCCTCTCAAAATTAATGCACATCTCCTCTGCCCATTGAATTCAATGTTTTTTCCGCTGTCCTGTTCACACTGCGGAAATTCTGCTAGCAGAATTCCGACACTGAATTCCTTTCCGCTTGAAGAACATGTTCATTCTTCAAGCAGAATCCGCGAGCAGAATCCAATAGAAGTCCATGGTAAAAAAAAAAAACATTCTGCCCGACATCGTATTCAAGCGGAATTCAGAAAAGTAGATTAAATAGCCTCCTCCTTCATTCATCTTCATTTCCGCATGGAAATTCCGCTTGATGGATAAAATGACAGAAGGCAACAATTTCCCGACCGTAATTATTCCTTATGAATTCCTCAGTGTGAACGCACCCCAAGGGTGGGTTCAAACCACGATTTTTCTATACAGTTCTTGGATACGGTTTAAAAAAATAAAAAAAACGTATTCTAAAAAACGGACCTAACCGTACTCAACCTTATGCCTTAAAAATCAACCATATACGTAAAACAGTACAAGGTTACAAATTAGTAGTCCGGTTACATACGGTTGTATATGGTTTTTATATTGAAAAATAGTTGTCTTCTTTAAAATTTCAATAAAGTTTCAGTTGTTCTATTGAAATTTCAAGGGAAGTAGGAGGGGTTTGCAAACTAGGTAAAAAAACGTATAGACAAACCCGGACAGAACGGCAATAACATACAGTGAAAAATTGTTGATTTCTTTAAAATTTCAATAAAGGTTCAGTTGTTCTATTGAAATTTCAAGGGAAGTAGGAGGGGTTTGCAAACTAGGTTAAAAACCGTATAGACAAACCCGGACAGAACCGCAATAACATACGGTTCTCATAGAGTCCTATGTTAAAATAACCGTATACGGTTAAAATGCCGTTTTTGAACAGGACCAAAAACCGTGGTAGGCTCGGAAAAAAGTTTTAAAAACGTATGGTTTGAAAACCTGATACAACTGTATGAATTATGGCAAATACGGTTTTGAATGGAAAGTCTATGGCCACGGTTTTCTGTACGGTTGCATACTTGCATACGAGAAAATCGTGGAGTGAACCCACCCTAAGACAATTTTTCCCGGGCATGCTGGGAGTTGTGGTTCCGCAACAGCTGGAGGTACCCTGGTTGGGAAGCAGTGCAATGTGTGGTTGTGAATTTACGATATTCACGCCAAGTGGCATTCTGGTGCATGTTATCTGAACAGGCTGCACATGTTGGGGGTTATGGCGCTATAAATTCGCCTCCATACTTCGTAAATCCTGTAACGTCCCACACTATGAAGTGAATATAAGCATCATAGATGACTCTATAGAGGATTATGTGACCCCTGTTTTATTATGAAGACCCTGTACAGTGAACCCAGCCCCCCCCCCCCCCCCCAAACCCCATAATCATTACCCCCAGGGCTCAGCCCAATGCTTATACAACCCCCTAATCCTCCAATTTGGGCAACACCTGGGCGCCATTTTTACAGATTTCCATTGATTCTAAAGAATTTATTCGACAGATTCAACAACAACAAAAAAATAATGTATATTTATATCAATTTCCTGCCGAGCTTCAATTCCCTGACGCCGTGCGCATGCGCAAATCCTCCGACAAACATCTCCAGGCGCCATCTTTCGACTGGCGAGATTTGTATGGTTTTATTTTTGCTTAGTCAGGTGAGGTGGACTCGGTAAGCGCGACGACGCAGACTCTTTTTTTTCCTCTCCGGTTTCCCGTTAACCCCCCTTCGCCCTAGGCTCATATCCGTCGATTTAGTCCTTTCCACCTCCCGTTTTTAGTCACCGGACCGCGCTTGAGTTTCCACTCACAAGATGGAAGCCGGAATTACCCGCCCATCTCTGGGGCCGCCATCAAGTGTGTTATTTCCGCTTCCGGTCAGCCTCGCTGTGGTCCCTGCGGCTGGCGGCCGTGTGTCTCCGCCATATTGTCTGTGTGATCCCGGCGGGAGCGGCGGCCGCGGGGAGCGGGAACAGCAGGTGCGGGGCGCACAGCAGGGCCCGGTGTGTAGGCAGGGACGGGGTACAGGGGCTGTAATCGGGTTAGAAGCCCTCCGCTGGGCCTGGCGTTACCTAGACGCCCGCCATTGCCGGGTGTGAAGAGGAGAAGAAGGAGGAGGGGGCGGGGTATCCTTTCCGGGGAGATCCAGGGTAACGTGAGGTGGCTCCGGCCTAGGTCAGGACGGTGCCGGGGCCCTGTTCGTATATAGGGAGGGGTAATTATTAGTGGGTGAGGGGGGTGGTTTTTGGGGTCACTCCGGGTGTGGTGATGGGACCAGCAGGCCTAACAGTATGTGTAGGGATGGGAATGTGCAGATATGAGGCCTATTATATAGAATGTATTATGGTGTGTATATTGTTATAGGAGGGGGACTAACTTCTCAAAATTATTTGTAACATGTTAATAATAGGCAGTGTTTCCCCAACCAGTGTGCCTCCTGCTGTTGCAAAACTACAACTTCCAGCATGAGGAAGGCTGTCTGGGCATGCTGGGAGTTGTAGTTTTGCAACAGCAGGAGGCACACTGGTTGGGGAAACACTGCTATAGTGGAAAGATGTTACACATGTATTGTCTGGCTTATTTATTATTCTTACACATAATTCATACTAGCGGCTCATTGTTGGCAGCATCCTGCGTTGTGATGGTGACCGTCACAGGGCTCCTTACGTTACCGTAAAGAATCTGGACACTTAAAAAAAAAAAAAAAATTTTGCGTACAATGAGTACAAGATTATAATTTGTAGGAATCCGTAATCCGGTTGCACGTTAACGCAGCGCATTTTGCTTGCGGTCACGTAGAGCAAAACAGTCGCTCAAGCCTGGGCTCACACCTGCATCAGAGGTTCGGTCTAAAACCACCGGATATATAAGTAACTATAAGTAAACCTGACAGTCCCCATGGGTACAGGCATGAAAGTGATCAAGTTGCGCCATACTTATTTTTTAATTCAAATTTGTTCCAGTGACAGGGCACCGGACATGACAGGTGTGAGCCCGGCCATGGATACCTGTTCCATTGTATTCCAGTGTGTTGCACCTTCGTGCGATCTTCGTCTGGACTGCGCAGTAGCACCATGACCTTTATGACAACGGGGGGTTAATATATTATGCGTCTTCCAGCTATAAATCAGTAGTATTTGTACACAACCATGTAGAACAGGGTGCTTCCAGCTGTTGAAAAACTACAACTCCCAGGATGCCTGGACAACCGAAGGCTAATCTGCAAAAACTACAGCTCCCAGCATGCCTGGTCAGTCAAAGGCTAAACTGCAAAATTACATTACAGCATGCTGGGAGTTGTAGTGTTGCAGCAGCTGGAGGCACACCGGTTGGAAAACTCTGATGTAGACCTCCAGAAGCTATTAAACAGTATGATCATGTGACAAAACTAATGCTGGTTGTACATGTTGGATAATATTCACATGATGGCTGATGGGTCGGGGCCTGAGGATTTTGACGTGATCTAAACCTCCATCAGCGGTGTCTAGAAGCAGCTTCCTCGCCATTAAAATATATGCATGCTCAGCTGAGTCGAGTGTGCATGAGACTTGGGAGAAAGAGTTGTCAGAGACTGATCGGTAGTTTATCACAGCTTTAGTCCATGGTGATGTGACGGAATGTCCTGCAGAAGCAATTTGGTGACAGGGTCATGTGATGTTTCTATGGACTCTGGTATGTAAATATATGGTTGCAGTTGGATTTAACCCTTAACATCCTTAAGTCTTGTTCATTAGTTCATATATTTAGAGGCAAGCATTTTTTTTTTAGAATTTTCAACCATCTGATGGATTTCTCATGATCAATAGTTTATTCAGATGAATTGTCAGTGGTCAAAACTAAGATTTTGTTTGTTACAATCTGCGTAGAAGTGAGTTATCCTTCGTTTTGAGTCATTTTGCAGGCTTAAAGGGATATTCCTATCTTAGAGGTTTATGGCATATGCACAAACTTTGACCCAGCACTTTGTCATATTAAATGGCATCTATACGTGAGGCCTCTAATAGTAACCACTCCTTATACAGCAGTGTTCCTCAGCCTTTGACTCTCCAGCTGTTGTGGAAGTACGACCCTGAGCATGGCAGGATATGCTGAGTTCTAGTTGTACACCAGCTGGCAAGCCACAGGTTAAAAAGCAATGATATAGAAGATGGGTCCAAGCAGTGTTGTTGAAACCACTTATAACCATAGTTACACTGCAGCTTTGGCTGTGCATTGCAGCTTACCGTAACCGTGGTTGCTTTGCCATGTGCCACAACCTGACGATTGCCAAAAGTCCAAACTTGCTAGATTTCTGGTGAGGTGACTGTAGCCATGAAGTAGGGGCAACATGGTTGTCTTAGCATGACCACACACATTTTCTATGGCCCACATGATGTGACCCTGTGATCTCGTGGCTGTAACATGCCATCTAGCCATAACCTTAAAAGGGTTATCCCAAGTATGGGGATAACTAGCTGATCGTTGGGAGCCCGACTGCTAGAGGAGCCTCGCTCTTCCTAGGAATGGAGGTCAGTTGTCTCCGGAGTGAATAAAGTGACAATACTCATGCATCTCTAGGGCTTCCTAGCATTGTAGAGTTTGGCAACCCATTTAGAGAAGGAGTGAAGCTGCTGATCGGCTAGTTAGGGTGCATGCACACCACGTTTTTGCTATACAGTTCCCGTATACGGTTTCAAGTTAAAAACCGTATGCATTGACTTAACACTGTAAAACGTATGTCAAACGCATCATCCAGTTTAGTCCATTTTGCGTCTTTTATACGGTTGTGTCTGTTTTTCTTACCCGCACCCAAAACCGTAGTCTACCATGATTTTTTGGTCCGGCTGAAAAACTGTATTAAACCGTGTGGTTTTTAAAAAAAATATATATATATATATATATATATTTTTTTAACATGGGAGTCAATGGGAACCATACAGAACTGTGTGTGCATACATTTCCTTCCGGTTTTCACCATACGATTTTTGACTTTGCACAGTTTTTTGCTTGGAATTTCAATCAAACAAGTGAAACTTTATTCAAAATGGATTGAAAAGTTAAAAACGTATACGTTTTTTTCTTACAAAACTGATGCAACCGGACATTATTTTTCAAACTGTACTGTTTTCAACCATAGACGGGTTAAAATTTGTACACACGTTTTGGTAGTTTAGTCCGGTTTTGAGGAATCTGTTTTTCATCAAAAACCTGATACGGGAACTGTATTGCAAAAACGTGGTGTGCATGCACCCTTATCCAGTGGGTCTTCTCCCCTCTTTTTTTTTTTATGTTGAAAACTAAACCTTTTTTTATTTATTCATTTCTGACATTATACTGAGATACTGCCCTGGTTCCCAGAGGAACATGGAAATCCAGGGTAATCACCTGTGAATCATGGTACAGGTTGTGCAAAAAATAATGGATTCTTTAGGGAGTCTGTAGGATACCTTCAGGAAAATCTAATTGGAATTTGCATAAAAACATGTAAATTGCTATTTTTTTTTCAGTCTTCCTTGGACCATATATATGTAAAATTGAATTTCATCACCATGTGGTCAAGGGAAAAAAAAACTTTGTAATGTAACTTGAAGGTTTTTCTTGTAGACTGGGGGAGGGGGGTTCCTCTTTCTGAAGATGGCTGTACTCATTATATAGAAGTAGATTGATGGTTGAACATCTGGAGGATGTGTGGCATGCCCACACGTTTTAGTACATATTGGCCCTCATTTACTTAGAAAATCGGGTTGTAAGTCTGTTGCTTTCTTACCCGACTGCTTTTTTCCCCCTGGTATTTATGTTGCATCCTTTTTGTCGCACTGGGTTTTGTTGGTTTTGGTTTCCAACTCCTCTGAGTTGTCGGGGGAAAAAATCCACAACAATTCAACAAATTTGGGTTGGAAACCTTTATAAATACGTGGGAAAGCTCAGAAATGTCGGGTTACGCCCCTTTTTCGGGTTTGGGAGAATCCACATCGGGTCTGTCGGGGAAAAAATGTTGCATCGTGTCGCAGACTGGTGCACGATGTCTGCGACATGTCGCAGACAAAGATGCGCCAAAAAACCTGACAAAACAAGTCGGGTTTAGAATAGTAAATGAGGGCCATTGTTGATCAGACTGACCATACATGATCAATAACACCTGGCGAACGATCCCTCGTAGGACACCTGCATCCTAGATAGAGGTTGGTGGCTGTCAGATGAAATTTTTATTGGATCATGGGGATCTGTCCATATGTTGGCTCAAGTTCACCTGAAAAATTGGTCGTTTTGATCTACTTTAGAGTGTTAGTGTTTTAGTTGTACACTCTTTAGTATAGCTGATCAGCAGGGGGAGATCCACTGGGGCCCTTATTCTAGAGCAATGATTTTGTGGCTTTCCTGTTGCAAAACTACAACCCGCTGCTGAGGCATGCTGAGGGTTGTAGTTTGGTACAGGGAATTGCTGCTTTGGAGATTAGTGTCACAGGGTAACCATAAGATGCACAGTCAGCGCCCGAGCTCTGCCACTAAAGCCGTGTGGTGGCTAATTGTAGCACTGATCTTATTATGCTAATGTATCTTGTATTGTACTCTTTGCTGCTGTATACGTGATCTCAGCGCCTGCCTCGTGTACTCTGCAGCATGGACATGTAAGGGCAAACCAACACACAACATTGACATTATAACTTCTATATAAAGTATATCCTGAGTTCAGGATATGCCGCTCTCTGGTAGCTGATGATCAGAAGCCCGTCTGGGTCACTTTACATGAGCTGTCTTGGTTGTAAAGTTAATATACTTTTATTACAACAGTAAAATTATAACTCAATGTTTCCCAACCAGGGTGACTTCAACTGTGGCAAAACTACAAATCCTAGCATGCCCAGACAGCCTTATAACAGTATTTATTTTTAAGTCCCGCACAGAAACGGTATACGTATAGCTTTGCAAAAAAATGAACATACCCATGGGTATACTGAATGCAGAGGGAAAAGTAGAGAATGTAGTACACATATAATTTTTGGGGAGTACAGAAATCGGATCAGGTCTTCACATCAAAAAGGCTCTATAAATTGGCCACTCACCTTCAGTTCATAGAACGCATATGGCCGCTATCAGTCCAGGGGAATTAGAATAAAGGAACTGCTCGTAGGCCCAAGGTTTGCAGCTCAAGGGAATCCCAAACCTGAGGTAGACCAGTGAGAAAATGCAAGGAAATAAAAATAAAAAAAAGTTTTGTTTTTTTTCCTTCTTCAAGAGGCGCTGCTGTTCTAAGAAATTACTAATTACGCATTTTGGGGTTAGTTCCCTAGTACCAATCTGAAGAGGACTTGCACCCAGAAACAAGTAAATGGGAATTTCCTGTACCTGGGAATAAAGTCCTCTTCTTTAGATTGGTGCCAGGGAACTCTCCCGGAAATGCATACTGTAATTGGTGATTTTCATATCATCATCACATCAGCACCACAATGAGATTGCCGTGCTGATGTGATGATTCAAGAAAACCGAATTATCGATAAGTCATAATTTCCCCTTTCCTGTACCTATGAATAAACATCTGCTCAGCATACATATGATGGTTCATGGTACTGACGTTTCATTTCGGCAGGCCAGATTGTCTGTACCTTGACAGGAAGTTTCCTTTTTTGGGCCTATTTTTTTAACGCTGCCCCACCCAGTCGGTATGTATATTTTTCCCTTGAAGAGAAAACAGAAGAAACTCTCATTACTGGGCAAACAGTAGCGATGTGCGGACTGATTCGGTTTACCTGGAAGGCCAGCATGATAGCTACAGGAAGGGAAAGCTGGCATGTATAGTTGTATATGGGCATTTATTGGCAGCTTGTCCAGAAGTACCAATCCTCCTACCAACTAGGGTATGTCAGGCAGCAATGCGTACACGGAGGATGATGGGCTGGCCATCTTGTTGCTGGGGTTGTTTGTCTGTATTGCCATTACAGCGGATGAAGTTGCTTTGCAAGTCAGGCATTCTGTGATAAATTCTGCTTGTTTGATGCCCTAAAAGTAGAACATACGCTATTTATAGTGTTGTATGTGCTAAGATGTGAAGACGTTTGTCATGGAGAATAACCATCCTGTCACTGCTCTTATTCCAGTCAAGGAAATATGCTCTTTGGTTTTTTGTTTACCCATAACCGTAAAAGGATTGTCTGACAAAAGAAACAACCTGTATATGGTGTCAAAAAGTATAATAAAGCAACTTGCTAATGTTATTAGTGTGCTGACCTGTCTGCCTCTCAAATTATCAGAAAGTATTGTGCTCTCTCCTGTCTGCTGAGGACCAGACCATTGATGTGAAGAGGGCCAGCTTTTATTACTGCTCTTAAACTTTTAAGGAGGCAGGAAGCCTTTCTCAGTCAAAGGCGTTTCCACCAGAACAGGCTCACTGTCTTATCTGAGAAGCTATGTTCACATGATCGGAAAATGTGTGGAATGTCAAGTGAGGACATTCCGCACATTTGACTGACCGGAGGGTGTTAGGACCGCTCGGACGATGCATTTCCTTGTGGATGCTGGAATCTGAATTTCTATCCTAAGGGGAGGGGGGGGGGGAAACTACACACTATGATAAATGCACACCCAGGCACCAGAACAATATTCAAAGCAATAACAAACGTTTTATTGAGTCAACACATACAAAAGCAGACCTTTTAAAATCAATTAAAATATCCCATAATGAGAGACCACAGATATCGAGGGGGAAAGACGCTCTCCCTGAATTTCCTCGCCAGAAACATCTGCCCTGGAAAGTCTGCTGTGTGAACAGTGCAGCAGAATCCCATTGAAATCAGTGCTTCCTGCTGCCTTGTAATCTTATGAGCAGTTATATGAGCTCCCCCTCTTCACTTGAATGGTCTTCTTTTGAACAAGCAGGATAGGAGAGGGAGCAGGGATACTGTTTTTAGAGTGGTGCAGGATGTCACAGGTACAAGCCTTACAGCTCGACTGATATGGAAGATCTGTGCACTATGGTTAATAACATTAGTTGCTTTATTTTATTTGACACCATACCCTCACTTCCTGTATTTGGACTCCTCGCAGGTAATAGCTGCAGACAGCATTTTTTTGCACCCAAAAATATTTACATTTCTTAACCAATGTAAATTATAAATGGTGTTATCTACATTATATCAAAAGTTTTTGCTAACGGCAGGTACACTTTAAAAGGAGGAGATGCCCAACATCTGTCGTCAGGAGAGTTCACATAATCTTAGTGTTTAATACATTCATAGGAACTTTCCTGTGCTTGTGGGCCGGGAATTCATACAATCTCACCTAAAGCACTTGGATTGTCCTTAGTAGTTTAATAGTCCACACTGTAAGGCATTGTGCTTAGATACTTGGACCTCACATCAATTTGTGATGAGCTTCTGCTTTCTTCCACAACCAGCACCTAGCTTTTGCTACTCCAATGAATAGGACTAGGCTGCAATGCCAAGTTTGTCCATAGACCAGAGTGGCGCTGTTCCTGAGTGAAAGTTTACCACCTGTGAGAAATGAGATTCCTTGTTCTCTTCACAATGATCATGCGCCTTTAAAGGGGAACTCCGATGGAAACAAGTAAAAAAACAAATGTTTTCAAATCAATTGGTGCCATAAAGTTAACAGATTTGTAAATTACTTCTATTTAAAATAAAAACTTAATCTTTCCAGTAGTTATTAGCTGCTATATAAAATAGAGAAATTTGTGAACTTCTTTTGTCTGACCACAGTGCTCTCTGCTGACACCTCTGTCCGTGTCAGGAACTGTCCAGAGTATGAGCAAATCCCCATAGAAAACCTCCTGCTCTGGACAGTTCCTGACATGGACATAGGTGTCAGCAGAGAGCACTGTAGTCAGACTGGAAAGAACTTCACACATTTCTCTGTAGTATACAGAAGCAGATAAGTACTAGAAGGGTTAAGATTTTTAAATAGTAGTGATTTACAAATCTGTTTAACTTTCTTTCACCAGTTGATTTGAAAACATTTTTTTCCCACCGGAGTTCCCCTTTTAAATGGGTTGTTCAGGATTTGCCTTTGCCCCTGTGTTGGATATGGCATTGCCGCTCAGCTTGGTGGATCTGAATGGGGCTGAGATGCAGGGCCGCAAGTGATCTGTGGGCAGGTGTTAATGGCGGTTTTCTTTAAAAAAAAAAACATGTTTCCTGATCCCGGACATCCCTTTTAACATTTATCTTGGTGACCTCCGATCTGAAGTTAATACCACCGCCTTAGGGATGAATGTGAGAGTAATGCGTAGTTTCTGGTGCTATTTCCAAATATGGCTCCGTTACATGTCTATAGGTTTAATGTGGAGGTGAAATTTAATCTGTGTATACAGCACAGGAGGAACAGATATTGAGAATAGCTGCATATGATAGACAAAGGCGGCTTGAATGACACTGTACCCTCAGGTAACATGCTCTCCCACATATCCAATCTTTATGACCTGCTTATACCTACAAGATAGACATCCAGCATCTTGTAGCATTGCGTATTGGGCAGAAGTGAGGTTTTGTTTTTGTAAGATATATATTGTAGTAACTCTATACATACGTGAGCACAGCATATACAGTACCCACCCTGCATATTTTGTAATATTCCACAAGGTATTTCCAGGTTTAGTATCTGCCAGTGAGTTGGCAGTGAGGGTTAGGAGATGCAGCGGGTGTGTCTACCGGAAGACGGGGGCATGGCTTTCATTAGGTTTTACGGCACACGCCTGTAAAGTATAATTACACCGTCTGCCGTTCTCGCTGGAGAAGGTTGGCACCATTGAGTCAGTGTTTTTTCACCACAATTCTTTCCTTGTTTAAATTTTTCCTAGTGTCATGAAGTACATGGATTTTTGGTTGTTTTCTCTGTTAGGCTGGGTTCACACTACGTTTTCTCCCATACGGGAGCGCATACGGCAGGGGGGAGCTAAAACCTCGCGCTCCCGTATACCTTTCTATGCGCTCCCGTATGTCATTCATTTCAATGAGCCGACCGGAGTGAAACGTTCGGTCGGCTCATTTTTGCGCCCTATGCGCTTTTACAACAGGACCTAAAACCGTGGTTGACCACAGTTTTAGGTCCGGTTGTAAAAGCGCATACGGCGCAAAAATGAGCCGACCGGACCGAACGTTTCACTCCGGTCGGCTCATTGAAATGAATGACATACGGGAGCGCAAGGTTTTAGCTCCCCCCCTGCCGTATGCGCTCCCGTATGGGAGAAAACGTAGTGTGAACCCACCCTTACAAGTCATGTGACTGAGTTCTGCATTTTTAAAAAAGTATAAACACCCAGAAAAATGCTGCAAATAGAGGTGCATGACACCAGCCTTAGGCTGGTTTTTGCATTATGTGCATGCCCCTCCATAGAAACCAGTGATGACCACCAGTACATATTGTACAAGATATATTTCTCCATTTGGTTAATGGTTTTAAAGGGGTACTCCAGGGAAATAAACTTATCAGACACTTATCCTCTACACACAAGGTTGGAGATAAATGTCTGATCTACTGTACAGACCTCCATTTACTTATCCGTCATCAGAACTCTCCTACTCCCACTTTCCTGGATGTGAGAAAGTGATGGTCTGTCCACTCAGCCAGTCACTGGCCATTAGTGATGTCCCGCCCGTGATTGGCTATGCAGGCCCTCGTCCAGAAAGACTGAGGGCTGGTGCGCACATAGGATTGGTAAGTAGCTGGGGGCCCGTACAGGAGATCATGAGGGGGTTAATTTTAGATGAGTGTCACGGTTGCATGTTGCACCACTACCGCCTTGATAAGCATCACAAAACATCATCACCGTGCCATATTGTGTTCATGTAGGCCTTGCCTACCTAAATCTGCTGTCTTCCTTATATTTCCTACCCTCGGCGGAGCTAATGTATGGATTTGAACACTTAATAGCTGAGCGTTTTGCATATGCATTATGCAGACCCTGTTTTTCTTTATTGGAGTTTTCCATTAAGCCTCCATTTGCATTGTGGGAGCAGATTGTTACCTGACTTCAGGCCAGCCATGAATTTAATTGCATATAGTTCTGGCCGTGCTCCCAGCTAAGACTTTTGTATCCAAATCTTTAGTAGTTTTCCTATAGCTGCAGATGTATTGGTTACCCAATCACTCGGCTGTAGGACTATATTTTTTATTGGTGCTGTGAAGTATTCTCTTATGCTATATGGTGATGGAGCCCGTCTATTCTGGCCTTGTCTGTACATTCATGTCAGCGTAGTCTGAGCACGGCATTGATCTGTTTTGCACTGCAGGTCCTTTAGCTCTCTGGTTACTGTTTAATTGAAGACCGGCAGGGTGAGGCAATCGGTGGCATGGTACCTGTGAACCAAGGAGGGGAGCACTTAATTCCAACAATACAGGGCAGAGGAGTTTCAGGACATAACTAAGTGGTTTGGCATGTTTGCTTAGTGAATGGTGATGTAAGCTGAAATGTTGTCACGGTGACTTTTTATAAAAGAAAAGATTTTGTGGGGCTATAGGGATATGGTTCTATTGGCAATTCTTGGTTGGGGGATAAGTGTTTTGAGCATCGCCATGTGAATCTATTGGCTCTTATCTCTTCTCAGTGAAGCTCTACAATGGCTTTTTCCTCAGCAAAATCAGCTGAATATCCATGACAGAAATGCCACAGAGATTACTTGTGCAATGCGACTTTTGCCTTGTATTTGGGTACAGATTTTGTCCCTATTACACGTGTGTGTGGAAAATGTGTTGTGCAAAGGGCATCCTGTGCACCATTTCAAATAATTCAATGTGTTGTAGAAGCTGAATGAACACACATATTAGCACAGAATACATGGGACCTTAAAGTATTCGCGTGTTTTGTTTTTTTCCCACCATTTCTACCACATAAAAATGTGCACTGCAATTCAAGGAGGGCAGCTGTGTGTATTCCTATTGAAAGCAATAGGGTACTCGTCGCATGTCTTTTGGCACATACCCGCTCAAAATTGCTCAAAAAATGCTATGTGAACTGAGCCTAAGTAAAGCACTGTAGAAATATCCCAGGTATGCTCAGTCTGATAGACAGGACCAATGCTTCTGTAGTCTATGGGGCTCAGTACTGTATAACATTAGTTATGGTTAGGAATGGGGTTTTTTAAGCTTTTACTAGCAGTGCAAATATTGTGCTTTGGGTGTTTAGTCTTATCTGTTTTTCTCTTGTCTTTGTAGTGAGACTCCTCCGTCATCTACTCACATTGGGCCTGTAAAATCACTGTCCATCTCTGGCCGCCAAGCAGACTGCCATGTCGGGACCTGTGCCAAGCCGGGCCCGTGTCTACACGGATGTGAACACACACAGACCCCGGGAGTATTGGGATTACGAGTCTCATGTAGTAGAATGGGGGTATGTATATTACCAGAGGTACCAGAATGCAATAAGACTTCACATTTTATGGCCTGTTAATGATGGCCGATAGGAAAGCCAAAACTGCAAGAACATTGATCTGTATACTGTCTTCATTCCTTATTGTTGGGCTTAAAGAGGCACTGTCGTTATGACAAACTTTTTTAAATATTTTGTAGCTCTATGAAGATGTTTTTTTTAAATATACATTTATTTAAAAAAATTTTGTTTTACAAAAAACTTAATGGAAATAGCTGCCACTAGGGGTCATCTATCTTTATGCAGACAGGGGTCATCTGGGGTGTCATCTCTTTATGCAAACAGACTACCGTATATGCCGACCCGAGTATAAGCCGAGACCCCTAATTTCAACCCAAAATCCCAGGAAAAGTTATTGACTCGAGTATAAGCCTAGGGTGGGAAATACCTCATCCCCCCCTGTCATCATCCAGACCCGTCATTAACATCCTCATCATCCCCTTGTCATCATCCCACACATCCCCCCCCTTCATCATCCCCTTGTCATCATCCCACACATCCCCTTATCATCCCACACATCCCCCCTTCATCATCCCCTTGTCATCATCCCACACATCCCCTTATCATCCCACACATCCCCCCTTCATCATCCCCTTGTCATCATCCCACACATCCCCTTATCATCCCACACATCCCCCCTTCATCATCCCCTTGTCATCATCCCACACATCCCCTTATCATCCCACACATCCCCCCTTCATCATCCCCTTGTAATCATCCCACACCCCCCCCTTCATCATCCCCACCCCCCTTCATCATCCCCACACCCCCCCCTTCATCATCCTCTTCTCATCATTCGCCCTCAGTGGTCTTCAACCTGCGGACCTCCAGAGGTTTCAAAACTACAACTCCCAGCAAGCCCGGGCAGCCATCGGCTGTCCGGGCTTGCTGGGAGTTGTAGTTTTGAAACCTCCGGAGGTCCGCAGGATGAAGACCACTGCGGCCTTCAACATGCGGACCTCCAGAGGTTTCAAAACTACAACTCCCAGCAAGCCCGGGCAGCCATCGGCTGTCCGGGCTTGCTGGGAGTTGTAGTTTTGAAACCTCCGGAGGTCCGCAGGTTGAAGACCACTGCGGCCTTCAACATCATCCAGCCCCCTCTCACCCCCTTTAGTTCTGAGTACTCACCTCCGCTCGGCGCTGGTCCGGTCCTGCAGGGCTGTCCGGTGAGGAGGTGGTCCGGTGAGGAGGTGGTCCGGGCTGCTATCTTCACCGGGGGCGCCTCTTCTCCGCGCTTCCGGCCCGGAATAGAGGCGTTGCCTTGACAATGACGCAGAAGTACGTTGGCAATGAACGCACCTCTGCGTCGTTGTCACGGCAACGTGACTATTCTGAGGCCGGGCCCGAAGCGCTTAGAAGAGGCCTCCCCGGTGAAGATAGCAGCCCGGAACCACTATCCCACCGGACCACCTCCTCTCCGGACAGCCCTGCAGGACCGGACCAGCGCCGAGCGGAGGTGAGTACTCAGAACTAAAGGGGGTGAGAGGGGGCTGGATGATGTTGAAGGCCGCAGTGGTCTTCAACCTGCGGACCTCCGGAGGTTTCAAAACTACAACTCCCAGCAAGCCCGGACAGCCGATGGCTGCCTGGGCTTGCTGGGAGATGTAGTTTTGAAACCTCTGGAAGTCCGCAGGTTGAAGACCACTGCGGGTGGGGGAGTTCACTCGAGTATAAGCCGAGGGGGGTGTTTTCAGCACGAAAAATCGTGCTGAAAAACTCGGCTTATACTCGAGTATATACGGTACTCTGTATTTTGCAGCATACTAAATACCGGCCGTAATGTTTGTTAGTATCCAGTATAGGAGATCACCACCTGTACAACTACAGCCTTGAGCTGTTCCTAAACTACAAGTTGTAGATTTGCAACATCTTTGGGTACAATCTTTGTAAAATGCTGTGTATTCTCCAGCTCTTGCAAAACTACAGATAAAGGATGTGTGGGCCTTCTGGGAGTTGTAATTTTGAAACAGCTAAAGGCAACACTGCTCTAACACAGTGCTTTACGAACGCTGCAGCTCATGCAAAGCTACAACTCCCAGCATGCTTGAACAGCCAAAGCTTTCTCTGACTCTTGAATGACAAAGAAGCTGATGAGACATTCAGGAGTCTGTGAAAGCTGAATGACAAACATAGTGACAGCTATGTTGCTTAGCATCCAGCTTTACTTGGAACAGATAGAAAATGCATACATAAAAATGACTGTGCAGTGATTTGCAGACTGCCAGGCTTCTCTCAGACTCAGAGCAGAGGAGTCGCCACAGTGAGGGAGAGAGGTGGACACGCCCCCTCCATAAGGCAAGAACACAAAGCAAGTGAGCAAGATATAAATGCTATTTGTTAGGCATAGAGATATATATTCTATCCTAGACACATAAAAATTATATGTACATGATTGAGATTAGGTACTGAGAAACATATCACTTTTTCTATTTTTTATGATTGGTACGCTTTAACCCCTTAACGACCACAGACGTAAATTTATGTCCTGGTTTGGCGGTACTTTGCTCACTAGGACATACATTTACATCCTGTGTATGACTGCAAGCATCGGGGCGGTGCTCGCGTCATACACGGCAGGTTCCGGCTGCTATCAGCAGCCAGGGACCTGCAGGTAATGGCCGACGGCCGCGATCGCGCGGATGTCTGCCATTAACCCCTCAGATGCCGTGATCAGTACAGATCACGGCATCTGTGGCAATGCACATTTTAAAATAGATGATCGGAACGCTCGCAGAGATGCCCCAGAGATCCAATCCTCTGTAATGGCGGACGGAGGTCCCCTCATCTGCCTCCGTTGAAGTTGAAAATTTAAAAAATAAATGTGAAAAATCCCCTCCCCCAATAAAAATGAAAATGGTCAGTTTTTCCCATTTTACCCCCAAAAAGCGTAAATTTTTTTTTTAATAAACATATTTGGTATTGCCGTGTGCGTAAACGTCCGAACTGTCAAAATATAATGTTAATGATCTGTAGGGTGAAGGGCATAAAGGCCAAAAATGCTGCTTTTTTTTATTCCTAAAAAAGTTCGGAGTCTTTCACTAGCTTTGAATTATCTGCGTTTGCAGTAAATAATTTTTTCCCCACCCATGTTTGACTCCTCCCAAGAGATGAGGGTTATAAGCACAGATGGTAAAATCTTTCCTGATATTAAGCAGAGTTCAGAGTCCTACTTGTGATAATGCTGTGACCCTCCCTTAAGCAGATGCAGGCAGAGCCGTACTGTGCCTGGATTAAAGGTCCTACCTCATCTGGTGTCTGGGGCTTTGATAAATGTGACTTGTCAGCAAGCTTCTAATGTAAATTATCTTAAAAATGTTTCTCTGTCACAGGAACCAGGATGACTACCAGCTGGTTAGGAAACTTGGTAGGGGCAAGTACAGTGAAGTCTTTGAAGCCATTAACATCACCAATAATGAAAAAGTTGTTGTGAAAATTCTGAAGGTGAGTTGGTCCAGTTTTTATTGCCTCTGAATGCCTCTGAATATTGTTGTTGGGACAGCTAACAGATCCTGGACATCTAGTAGCAGCTATCACCTGCAAAACATCACATAACCTTAGGACCACCTTGTTTTTCTAATCTTGGAAACACTTTTAAGCATGCATTCTATTGCTCAATTAAAGGAGTACTCCAGGATAAGAAAACATATCCCCTATCCTAAGGATAGGAGAGAAGTTTCAGATCGTGGGGGTTCTGACCTCTGGGACCCCCCCACGGTCTCCCATACGGGGCCCTGGCTCTCTGGCCAAATAGCGTGTGTCGACCACTGCACAAAGCGGTGGCTGACATGCCCCTTCAATGCAGCGCTATGGCAGAGCCGGAGATTGCTGAATGCAGCCCTCCAGCTCTCCCATAGTTGTATTAAGTGGGGTGATCAGCAAATCCCCTTCCTGCGGACTACTGGGGCCACGTACTGAAACTTATCCCCTATCCTTAAGATAGGGAATAAGTTTTCTTATCCTGGAGTACTCCTTTAACTTGGAGGACATCTGTTCTAGTGCTCTGTGGAGGTGAAAGTGGTTAGACCCCATGGAGCAGTTTATCACTGATCTGTTGGACAGGTGAAAGGTTAAAATCTTGACTTAACCCCTTTAAGGATAAAGCTTTGTAAAAAAGGGGTTGCTGGTTCAGGTTTTTGCTGTTCATCTCTTGTTTGAACATAGGGTCTGACATGTTAACGTACCAATCCTCTTTATCTAATATCTGCCAATAGTGCAGTGTTAGAAACCCCACCCATACACCCTAGTCAGCCAGTTCTACCAAACCTGATGATCTCTAACGCTAGGCTCTACAACTGTTGCAAAACTAACTTCCAGCATGTCTTGTTAGTGTGTCATGGCTTACTGGGAGTTATATTTTTGCTAATAATGGAAAGTGACAGGTTTGGGATTACTGATGCGTTTTTTTGGAGGGCTGTAGTAAATGCTGCACATCTTCATGCTGGTGGGACCTTAATGCCAAGCGGATTGTATGCTCCAATGAGCTATAATTGTTCTAGCAATTCATTTTTTTTTCTTCTTACACCTCCCATCTTCACCTTTTATATATAGCCTGTAAAGAAGAAGAAAATTAAGCGTGAAATCAAGATACTGGAGAACTTAAGAGGTGGACCCAACATCATCACACTGGCTGATATAGTGAAAGATCCTGTGGTGAGTTGCCTTTGTCTCCCTGTGGTGCTAGTATTGGCTCAGATGTTAAAGCGTTACTGTCATTAGAAACAATTTTTCTCCGTTTACTACTTCCTTAAAAACTAAGCATTTTCCTAATATCCTTCATTAAGAAATTTGATTGTTAAAGATGTGAAAAACGGGTTTAATAAAAATGGTCTGTCTTTTAATTTTGCAAACTAACCCAAAAAACTCAGCCTATTTGGTCCTTTAAAAAAAAAAATCTGAGGGGAGAGAGGTGTGATTATTTCTAGAGAGGAGTGAAGTTAGTGCCTTTAGCCTGCATAAATTAGTCCAGCGTTCAGGTGCTCCGGTGGGCTGGAAAAGGTGGATACAGTCCTAGGAATCATCCCCAGCGGCAGGACCCCCCTGTGATAAGACATCTTATACCCTATCCTTTGGATAGGGGATAAGATGTCTAGGGGCAGAGTACCTATTTCAGCATGGTCATTTTCTGACAAAACAAATTTTCTCTATCGGCTCCATTGGGGGACACAGACCGTGGGTGTATCTTGCTGTCTCTAGGTGTGACACTATGGTAATAAAAAAAGTTGGCTCCTCCCAGCAGGATATACCCACCTTCAGGCTCTGAGGTAATCAGTTTAAGCTTAGTGTCTAAGAAGGTGGACAGGTCTGGTTTGCTCCAGACCAGGTCTACTGTTTTGTTTTCCTAGTATAGGGACCTGTTAGTTTTTTATTCCTTTTTCTTTTCTGTATTCAGGTGGGGACTCGGGGACTGCGGTTCCCCGTTTCCCCATTGCGAGTAAGGGGGCACAGACATTGCGTATATGCGCCGTTAACCCCCCCCCCCCCCTCCCCAACGGCCAGCGCCTGGGTGGTATCTCAAGGGTCCGGGTCCCCTTATGTCTCTGCTCGCCTCGCTCGCACTATAGCAGCTAGGCGTGATGCAGGGACCATAAGCTGGCTGAAGGCTTCACTGAAGACTCCATATGTAAGTTCTTCTGACTGAGGTAAGTACTTTTTCTCCATAGGTACGGAGCTCGCAACCTCTGGAGACCCCCTGTTTTTCCCCCACCTTCAGTTTATGGGGCTGGTTTATACATTTATGCATTTTTTATTGGGGGAGCAGTGGCACCTAAGGGGGCATATATGTAGGGCATGTGTTTTGGGGCACTTTACTATGTTGTGTGGATGCTTGGTTCTACTACCCCAGCACCTTATATGTGGTTATCAGCCACGGCGCAGCTACGAGCCGGGCACTTCAGCGCCGGCTTACTTTCACTTCTGCCGGCGTTCAGGCCACCCGCCCTATTCCCCCGAGCGCTATGCGGACTTGACATGTCGCTCGGGACATGGAGCGGGCGCCATGACCGTTCTTCTTCGTCCATCTGTAGCTCCGCCCACTGGGCTGGAGCTCTCGGGCACGAAGGAGCATCCAATCAGCGCAGTGGGTGCGATTTTTCTATGTGAAGGGGCCGGTTACCGTGTGCCTTGCTTCTGGCACGCCCCTCCCTTCCTATTGGCTGGCCTGTTCAGTATCTGACTGCAGGGAGCGGGTTTTCTCTGCAGCTAACAGGGAACACAGTCTAGGGGAGAAAGTTCATGGGACAGGTCTCCTCTCTAGGGCTATTCTCCCTCTACGCAGAAACCTGAATTTCAGTGCCTTATATCTGTAGCACTGTGATGCTAAAATGTCTGGCTCTGCCTAGACCTCTTGCCCTGTCTGCTCCACTGCTCCCCCAGACCCTCGGGTGCTCCCTGATGGGACCCCCCCCCCACGGTCCCGCTGGGTTCAGCCACTACTCCAGCCCGGGTTTCTTCCCTGACCCGGTATATGGCTGACTTGACCCAATTCTAAATTCGGTGGCTGAGGCCTGTCTTCTCTTGCGGGACACCTGGGAGGGCCGCTTCTCTTCTCCTGGTACTTCACGCTCTCACAAGCGTGCTAGGGGTGCCTCGTCTGCATTGAGTCTTCAGATAGACGAGAGCGTTCCCCTCGCGGGCCCGCCAACCCCCCCCCCCACCATTTATCTGCGCACAAACGTCGCTCCTCCAGAGGACGTTCTCGGGTTGCCGCTCTGCCACGCCAGAGCCGCGTACCCAGCCTGGGTCACCCACTTCCAGGGCTACCTCTGCTCATTCATTCCCCTGGTGGACGAGGCTTCCGAGCCGGCATCTGACTCAGAGGACCGCTCGGACTCATTGCAACGGTGAACTCATTGGTGACAGCCATAAGAGACACCTTTCACTTAGAGGACCCAGGATCTTCGGATGTCATCCAGAAGTATCCTTTCATCTTGCTAAGCCAGCACCTCAATAGTTCAGCTCTCACGCTGACTTCGACGACATTCTGGTATCCGCAGGGAGACATCCAGACAAAAGGTTCCCGGGAATCAAGACAATTCAAGAAGGCGACTACGTTATCCTTTTGACAAGGATTTGTCGCTTAGGTGGTTTCTCCTCCCTCTGTGGATCCACCAATCTCCCAGATCTCTAAGGCGACTATACTGCCTCTGGCAGATGCCGCCGCCTTCAAGGGTTCCACGGACAAGTAGGTAGAATCTTAGCGAAGTTCGCTTCGGAAGCAACTGGCTCTTCTCTTCTTCCCATCTTTGCCTCGACATGGGTGTCCAAGGCCCTGTTGGAGCGGTGCCAAAACCCCCATCAGGATATCTCAGCGGGATTCCCCCCCCCCCCCCCCCCCCAGAGGATCTTCCTGATCTGGCTCTCCAAGCGCTAAAGTCAGCCCGTTGTTCTGCCTTTGCTGTGGGTCACCTATAGGCTCTCCGATCTCTGTGGCTTAAGGCTTGGTATGCGGATGCCGCTTCCGGAAGGCCTCTCATTGGGCTTCCCTTTAGGGGTGGCCGTCTTTTTTGACAAACTCCTTGATGAGATTATCTCCGAGGCATCCGGAGGTAAGAGTTCCTTGTTGCCTTAAAATAAGGCTCCCCCTCCTTCCCAAAGGAAGCGTTTTTCCTTTGGTTCTTTCGGACCTCTGGCCCCAGTTAAGGGTCCGGACAGGCGCTTTCGCGGGACAAGAAGGCTCCCTCGTTCCGGGCACGCCCGTCTTGGAAGTCTGACTCCAACCGGTCCAGCCGTTTTGCGCCCAAATTGGACAACCGCAAACACACTTCTGCATGTAGCAAGGCCCTCACCTGCTGTTTCTTTCGGGTGAGAGGTCGTCTCTTGATTTTCAGTCATCTGGATCCCATATATTCAGGACTCTGGGGTCAGGGACGTGGTGTCCAACGGTTACCGGATCGAATTCGGCTCCATTTCGTGGGATTGCTTCTTTTTTCGTTTCCGGGCTCCTCCCCCCCTTCTCCTCCAAAGGCGGTCGTTTCTTCCCCTTCTCTGGGTTCAGGGACTCTGGTCTCCCCTGGAGACCCTTCTTCCGATAAACATATTGGAACTGCGGGTGATTCTTCTTTTCTTCATTGCCAGTTCTGTCTTCAGTCCTGTCCTGTCCGTGTTCTGTCAGATAACGCCACATCCGCAGGACGGCTCTTGCAGCTCAGCAGCCATGGCCGAGGTGACAAAGATTCTCACTTGGACGGGGAACAAGGTTCCGGCCATCTCCGTGATTCACATTCCGGGAGTGCTCCACTGGGAAGCGGACTTTCTCAGTCGGTCCTCACCGACCCCGGCGAGTGGTCCCTTCATCCGGAGGTCTTTGTGCAGCTCTGCGACCTCTGGGGCATTCTGGAAGTGGAATTCTCCATTCTCTTCGTGTTCCGGCTCAATCGCTTGATCCCTCCGTTGATGTCAGTCCCGGGACCATCAGGATCTGCCGTGGACGCCCTAGTGGTTTCTTGGGCGGGGTTCGCCCTACCCTATTTGTTCCCTCCTCTTCCGCTCCTTCCCAGGGTGCTGAGGAAGATCAAAGCAGAGGACGTTCCCGCCATTCTGGTAGCTCCAGATTGGCCCCGAAGGTCGTGGTACGCTGACGTAGTCAGCCTCCTGGACGACACTCCCCTGCGCCTTACGCTCCGCCCGGACCTACTCGCTCAGGGTCCTCTGTGCCACCCCATTTTACAGTCGCTACATTCGACGGCGTGGCGGTTGAGACCGTGGTTCTGAGGGCCGTGGGTTCTCTTCCTAGTCATTCACACCTTGCTCAAGGCTCGTAAGCCCTCCTCCGCAAGAATTTACCACCGTTCTTGGCGGTCTTATCTTCGTTGGTGTGCGGCTCAGGGCTTCTCTCCGGTAACCTTCTCGGTTCCCGTCTTCTTTTTGCAGTTGGGTTTGGAACTGGGGTTGTCTCTCGGCTTCCTTTTAAAGGTCCGGTTTCGGCCTTGCTATTCTTTTCCAGCAGCCTCTGTCTTCTAATTCTCATGTCCGGACCTTCCTTCAAGAAGTAGCGCACGCTGTTCCTCCTTATCGGTCACCACCTCCCCCTTGGGACTTGAAATTGGTTCTGAGTACCCTCCAGGGTGCACCCTTGGAGCCCCTTAGAGAGGTGTCTCTCCACCTCCTTTCTTGGAAAGTGGCGTTTCTTGTGGCTATCACCTCCATCCGGAGGGTGTCTGAACTGGCAGCTCTTTCCTGACGTTCTCAGTTTCTGGTGATCCATCAGGACAAGGTCGTTTTTCCGGCCAGATTCTTCCTTTTTGCCCAAGTTGGTCTCTGCTTTTCATCTCAATGAGGACATGATCCTCCCGTCCTTTGGTCCTGCTCCCTCTCATCCTGAGGAGCACTTACGACACAAGCTGGATGTGGTCCGGGCTTATCCTTCAATCTCTCCATTTCGTCAGTGTGATTCCTTTTTTTTGTCCTTTATGGAAGGTCATTGCAAGGGACAACCTGCTTCCAAGGCCACCATTTCTAGGTGGATTCGGTCTGCCATTTCGGAAGCCTATCGCTGCAAGGGGAGGATTCCTCCTTTCAAGGTTGTGGCTCATTCCACTCGTTCTGTCGGGACATCCTGGGCTCTCCAGAATAGAGCCTTGGCCTTGTAGATTTGTAGGCAGCTATCTGGTCGTCTTTGCACACTTTCTCGAGGTTTTACAGAGTTTATACTTTCGCATCGGCTGATGCTACTCTGGGGCGTAAAGTGTTGCAGGCGGCAGTGGATCGGCCGTCTGCCTGATTACTTATCTGCCCAACCAAGGTACGGCTTTGGTACGTCCCACGGTCTGTGTCCCCCAATGGAGCCGATAAAAAAAATCTCCTTTTCTCTAACACTTACCGTAAAATCTCTTTCTCGAAGGATCCATTGGGGGACACAGCTCCCGCCCTTTTTGGGATTTTTCCTTTGGTTCTCTGTCCGAGGGTGTGTTCAGTTATGTTTTTTCTTCTGCTTCTCGGACAGTTTTGGGTCTTCTTGACTTGACGGTCTCCTCCTATTGCTCTAGAACTTAAATTGATTCTCTCAGAACCTGAAGGCGGGTATATCCTGCTGGGAGCCGACTTTTTTTTATTACCATAGTGTCACACCTAGAGACAGCAAGATACACCCACGGTCTGTGTCCCCCAACGGATCCTTCGAGAGAGATTTTACAGTAAGTGTTAAATCTTTTTTTTTTTTTTTTTTTTTTGAAGTGGTGAAATAAAAAAAAACATAAATTGGGTATCATTGTAATCGTATAATCCAAAGATTACGTAGAACATTTTATTTAAACTGTAAAGTGCGGTTAAAACTAAACTCCCCAAAATGTGCTAAATTTTTTTGTTTGTTTTTTTCCAATTTGGCCCCACAAATATTTATTGTGGCCTCTCTGTAGAATTTGACATACAATGAAGAACAATCAACATTATCAAGAACAATTGGCCCTGCATAAAACAAGCCCTCTTAGGAACCTGAAGTGAAAAATCTAGTTATCGATTTTAAAAGGCGATGAGGAAAAATGCAAAAATAAGAAATCGCTGCAACCTTAATGCTAACTAGGCCTTGTCATTAAAGGATTAAACATCTGTGGCACTTTGTGCTTACAAAATCTATTTATTTTTATTTTATTTTTTTTACATTTTCCATTAAAAAAAGCGAGTCTGAAAGCAGTTAATGTACAATCTGTTTTTTTTTTTTTTTATCCTCATACAGTCCAGAACGCCGGCATTGGTATTTGAACATGTCAATAACACAGATTTTAAGGTGAGCACTAAGAAATGGCATTTGCTGCCAGTTTTTCACATTAGTTTAGTTTTAAGTGTTCATTTACTAGTAACTGAATTTTTCTTGCTCTCCACAGCAGTTATATCAGACTTTAACAGATTATGACATTAGGTTCTACATGTATGAAATATTAAAGGTATGGTGTGGCCTATTTTCTTTTTCTTTACCACCTTTTGTTGCTCCTGTATGTGTTTTGGGTGTGTGCTTAGTTAGCATGAACTTTTTCTTACTGCAGGCCCTGGACTATTGCCACAGTATGGGTATAATGCACAGAGACGTCAAGCCGCATAATGTCATGATTGACCATGAGCACAGAAAGGTAGGTGGGGAATGAACACATCTGACCTACTTTAAGGATTTTGGTCTTGGCATCACAACTACATTTCATCTTTCTTTCCAGCTCCGACTAATAGATTGGGGCCTTGCAGAGTTCTATCATCCGGGGCAGGAATACAATGTGAGAGTCGCGTCCAGATACTTCAAAGGACCCGAGCTGCTTGTTGATTATCAGGTATGACAACTGTGCACTATGCCATGGTGCTATACTGGGGTGGCATGGGCTGTAAATCCTCCATCTTGATGGCTGTTTAAAATTGGCCATGCTTTTTAGATGATATCCAAACGTTTCTTTGGCGAACTTCTCTCTCTCTCGCCCCCTTTATACACGCACACTTGCATCACCTGGTTGTGCATGAACTCTAAATGGAGAAAGGGGAGAAAGCAGTTGTAAGGTGATTGGTTGCAGCTTATCTTCCTTAACCCCTTAGGGACTCAGCCCATTTTAGCAATTCTGACCACTGTCACTTTAAGCATTAATAACTCGGGGATGCTTTTACCTTTTCTGAATCAGAGTTTTTTCGTGACATATTCTACTTTAACATAGTGGTAAATTTTCGTTATTACTTGCATCCTTTCTTTGTGAAAAATCCCAAAGTTTCCTGAAAACTTTGAACATTTGACATTTTTCTAACTTAGAAACTTTCTGCTTGTAAGGAAAATGAATATTCCAAATTATATATTGATTCACAAATACAATGTCTACTTTATGTTGACATCATAAAGTTGACATGTTGTTTTACTTTCTGAAGACATGAGGGCTTCAAAGTATAGCAGCAATTTTCAAAATTTTCAGAAAAAAATCTAAATCAGAATTTTTCGGGGACCAGTTGAGTTTGCAGTTGATTTGATGGTCTTTTCTGTGAGAAATACCCCATAATTTACCCCATTATAGAAACTGCACCCCTCAAAGCATTCAAAATGCTTTTGGTGTTTCACAGGAATAGCAGCAAAGGGAAAATTCAAAATCTTCATTTTCTACACTCTTATGTTCTTGTAGAGCCAAGGGGTAAAAGGAGAGAAATCTTTGCATCTCAAACTTGCAGCCAAGAAACTTACCGTATACCCCGCCGTGTGAATGTACCCTGTAGGAGGGGGGGCAAAACAACTCCCAGCATGCCCTTTGGCTGTCCGTGCATGCTTTGGTATGTCGTTATGCAACAGCTGGAGGCACACTGGTTGCAAAATGAGTTTACTTGAAGACTTAAAGGGGTAGTCCAGTGCTGAAAAACTTATCCCCTATCCTAAGGATAGGGGATAAGCTTCAGATTGCGGGGGGCCTGACCGCTGGGGCCCCCTGCGATCTCCTGTATGGGGCCCCGGCTAACTGGCCAGATAGTGGGTGTCGACCACCACACGAAACGGCAGCCGACACGCCCCCCTCAATACATCGCTATGGCAGAGCGGGAGATTGCCGAAGGCAGCGCTCCGGCTCTGCCATAGAATTGTATTGAGGGGGCGTGTCAGCCGTAGCTTCCATCGGTTGGACGCCCCGCGATGTGAAACTTATATATGTTTTTCAGCACTGTATATCTCATTTAACTCAGTGTTTTTGCAACCAGTGTGCCTTCAGCTGTTGCAAAAATCAACTATCAGCATGCCCGAACAGCCAATAGGCATGCTGGAACTTGCAGTTATGCAACAGCTGGAGGCATAGTACTAAAACTCCCAGCATGCCCTTTGGTTTCCCATGCATGCTGGGGGTTGTAGTTATGCAACAGCTGGAGGCACACTGGTTGCAAAACACTGGAATTTTGTTACTTAGTATTTCACAACCAGTGTGCCTCCAGCTGTTGCAAAACTACAACTCTCAGCATGCATTTAGAGTCAGAGTATGCTGGGACTTGTAGTTATGCAACAGCTGGAGGCACACTACTGCAACTCCCAGCATGCCCTTTGGCTGTCCGTGCATGCTGGGAGTTGTAGTTATGCAACAGCTGGAGGCACAAATGTGCCTCCAGCTGTTGCATAACTACAACCCCAGCATGCACAAACTACCAAAGGGCATGCTGGGAGTTGTGCTTGCACCTTCTGCTGTTGCATAACAGCAACTCCCAGCATGCCCTTTTGTGCATACTGGGAGTTGTTGCTAAGCAACAGCAGGAGGCCAGCCTTACCTCCTGCTGCTAAAAATCTGCCTGCCGCCATCAACTTCTCTCATGGGGCTACGATGCCAAGGATCGGGGGCCACAGGTGAGAACTCCCTGCTCTCGCCCTCCGGAACAGGGGTGGTGCGGGTACTGTTAGGGATACCCCCACAGCAGGAGTCCGGATTCTGGTCGACGAATCAGGACCATCGTGAGGTGGCGCCAGTGCCACCTCCTGCTACTAAAGGATGATGGCTGCACCTATTTATTTTAAATTTTTTTCTTCCGGGCCACCGGGGACCTGATTGGCCCAGGATTGTGGAAAATCGCAGATTTGAATTGATTGGTGATTTGCGGCATCCCAGTCCAGTCCCTGCCCGGCGAGCAGCAGGGACCGTAAATACTCAGGATATACAGGCCTGCATACGCTCTATGTCCACAAGAGGTTAAAACAAAGGGATTGTGGATGTTGAATTGTAATGTCAAACCGCTCCATCTGCTACTAGGGGAAACCCTGGAGGCCTCTTACACATTAGAGGATTGACCAGACCTAACATTCCTGCTGGGTACTTCAAAAAATCTAATAGACTCCAAATAATATGGACACTGTAGAAATAGTGTACAGTCTCAACTTTTTTTTCTGTTGAATGATGCTTCATTGGGCAGCAAGGTGGTTGAAGCTGCCAGATAACTAAAAGTGCTGCTTATACCTCCTTTTGGTCATTTTATTTTGTTGGCTTTCCACCCTTTGTTCTGAAACGGCAATTGAACATAGGGTGCAGGTCCAACCAACATATACATCATTGCAGAGCTGTGATGTCCAATTTTACTATGTTGTTTTTCGCAGATGTATGACTACAGTCTAGACATGTGGAGCTTGGGGTGTATGCTGGCCAGCATGATCTTTAGAAAGGAGCCTTTTTTCCATGGCCATGATAACTATGATCAGGTGAGATGCTGCATCACTTATTAATTTCCAAAGAGGATTCTCTAATTTTTCTGTAAAAAGGATTAGTTATTAAATCACTTTGTGGGAGACTGCCTGAAAATAGTAGATATTTTATGAATAGAATCTGTGTGGATCAGATTGCCAGGAGTGTATGGAGCTAATTAGGGCTGCAGCTAATGATTATTTTAAAAATCTTTTTTTATCGATCCGAAAAAATGTCAAAATTCCGAAAAAAAAGGGGGTTCAGCTGATTCTACTTGGAAAATGTACAGGGTGGGCCATTTCTATGGATACACCTTAATAAAATGGGAATGGTTGGTGATATTAACTTCCTGTTAGTGGCACATTAGTATATGTGAGGGGGGGGGGGGGACTTTTCAAGATGGGTGGTGGCCATTTTGAATCCAACTTTTGATTTTTTTTAATAGGAAGAGGGTCATGTGACACACATGGAATGCTCGGACCTGACACCCATAATGTGGTGGTGCACCATCTTGCTGGAATAACTCAGGGAATTTGCCAGGTCCGAGCATTCCTAGGTGAACAGTCTCCTGGAAAGGGGATTGGTCGTTGTGGGCCAGTTAAATGGTCTCCCCAAGGTCTCCCGATCTGACCCCCTTAGAATTTTATCTTTGGGGCCATCTGAAGGCAATTGTCTATGCTGTGAAGATACGAGATGTGCAGCACCTGAAACTACCTGTGCTAGTATTTCTCCTGCGGTGTTGCTATCAGTGTGTGAAGAGTGGGAGAAGAGGGTTGTATTGACAATCCAACACAATGGGCAGCACATTGAACACATTTTATAAGTGGTCAGAAACTTGTAAATAACTCATGAAAGAATAAAGTTACGTTAAAACAAAGCACATCATTGTTTTTCTTGTGAAATTCCCAATAAGTTTGATGTGTCACATGACCCTCTTCCTATTGAAAAAAATAAAGTTGAATTCAAAATGGCCGCCATGGTCACCACCTATCTTGAAGTTTCCCCCCTCACATATACTAATGTGCCACAAACAGGAAGTTAATATCACCAACCATTCCCATTTTATTAAGATGTATCCATATAAATGGCCCACACTGTATAATGGCCATATTAAGTTTCAAGCATGTAATGTGACCAAACAGCAGCAATTTTTTTTATTTATTTTTTAAATATATACACGTTTATGCCAGTTGCTGTTTAGGATCATTATTTATGATCCTGTACAGAAAAGTGTAAATTTGATATTGCCGCATGGGTAACTGTCTGAACTATTAAAATGAAATGTTAATGATTTACTAATATTTTAATAGTTCAGACAGTTACCCATGCGGCAGTATCAAATATGTAAAAATAAAATATATATATATATATATTATTTTACATTTTTGCATAGCAATAGGAAAAGGGATCAAATTTTTATTGGGGGAGCAGTTAATTTACATTTTTTATTTTTATTGCACCCGACCCATGTCTGTAGTACAGACTCTGTAGTACTACAAATACTAGGGTGCAAATTCTCTGCACACACCCCCATGTATATAGCAGTGTATATGTACTACATACACACCGCTCTACCCATGGGGATACGTGCAGAGCATTGCACCCTTGTCTGTAGTACATACACTAGGATGCAATGCTCTGCACATACTACCATTTGTATAGCAGGGTGTCATGTAGTACACACACTGCTATACACATGGGGGTTTGTGCAGAGCATTTCATCCTAGTGTCTGTAGTACAGAATAGCGTGCAATGCTCTGCACACCCCCCACCTGTATAGGAATGTACACACTGCTATACATATGGGGGTATGTACAGGCTGCAGAGCATTGCACCCTAAGGTCTGTAGAAGAGGTGCAATGCTCGGTCTGCTCTGCTCATACCCCCTATGTGTATAGCAGTGAAGGGCAGAGCAGATACACACACGGAGGGAAGCCCTGGGAGGATCACCGGCCGCCAGGGCCACAGCACAGTGTGCGCTGTAATGGAACCTTAACCTACCGTCCCGGGGCCTTGGAGGTGGCGGCAGAAAATGGAGGGTCACTGATCCTTATGGGCTGAGTGGGGGAAAATACAGGTAAAATGCTGGCGGGGGAGGACACAGTTAGGAGCAGCAGCCTCCTAACTGGTAACACTGATCGGAGGGTGGAGCTGAGAGTCTCAACCGGAGATCGCCAATGAGGCTGCAGCAGCCTCCTGACCGCGGACAACGAATCGGGTGATTATTCGATTATGGGATTTGTCGACAACTAATCCAGTTATTGAATTTATCGATTAATCATTGCAGCTCTAGAGCTAATCCTTCTCCAAGAAAGGCATCAGAATAAAAATCCTACATATTTCTGACATGGATAAGTAAAAGATTGTCTCTACAAAAGTCTGTTGTCCACACCGTGCATATCTAATCCATTGGATACAGAAGACAAAACAATGTCCGGTTACTTGACAGCTATGAACCCACTCTATATGCATTTGTGTACATACAAATTCATATGTTGCAACACATACTCTATTATGGAGTCCTAGTTACCTAGAAACATTGCCACACAGGACCCGTGACTGTAGTAGATGCCTTCTCTGAGGAGACTGTAATCCAAAACACCTTTAGTTTAGTTTGGATATGAGCGAAGTTACAATAATTCGATTCATCACGAACTTCTCGGCTTGGCGCTTGCTGACTTTATCCTGCATAAATTAGTTCAGCTCCGGTGGGCTGTAGACTCTCCTAGGGCACTGTCCACCTTTTCCAGCCCACCGGAGCACCTGAAAGGTGAACTCATTTATGCAGGCTAAAGTCAGAAACTGCCGAGCCGAGAAGTTCGTGATTAATCGAATCACTGTAACTTCACTCATCTCTAGTTTAGATGTTAGAAGTAGAGGTGAGCTAACTTACAGTAAATTCGATTAGTCACGAACTTCTCGGCTCGGCAGTTGATGACTTATCCTGCATAAATTAGTTCAGATTTCAGATGGGCTGGAAAAGGTGGATACAGTCCTAGGAAAGAGTCTCCTAGGACTGTATCCACCTTTTACAGCCCATGGAAGCACCGGAAAGCTGGTTAGAAGTGTTAACCTGTTTTGCAGTCATATTCACCAGATGCTGTTTCCTGTAGAACACATTTTACTGTTCAATTCTGGTTGAGTGTACATTTTTTTTTTTTCCTCTTCTACTTCTTAGTTGGTGAGGATAGCCAAAGTACTAGGGACGGAAGATCTTTATGACTACATTGACAAATACAATATTGAACTGGATCCACGCTTCAATGATATCCTGGGCAGGTGAGTAATTTTTACTTCAGACCCCATTCTTGGGTAATGCTTCCTGCTTCTCTACTGCAGGACAGAAATTACTACTAAATTTACGGCATTTCTCGAGCGCTTCATTGAGGGACACAGGACCATTGGATTGAGCCCGCTGCTCGGGCCTGCCTTTGCTCCGCCCACCTCCCTGCCCATCGCTGCAGTGTCCCTAGCTCGGGTGGTGCAGGCACACGCCACCCGGCTTCACAGTGGGCAGTTTCTTTGTTCTCTGCAGGTCCGGAGCTTCGGGCATGTTACTGAATTGAGCCCGCGGCTCGGGCCCGCACATAGCTCCGCCTACTTCTCGGAGCAGCGCGGCATTCTTCCTGGCCCTCCCCCTAAACCTACGGCCAGTCTTCTCAGCACGTGCTCCATCCTCCTATCCCCTGGGAGCACGCGTGCGCATTGGGGGCTGTACCTCTGGGTCCCCCTATAACGTGTCTTCACACGCTCAGTGGCTCCTCACCTCAGCGTGTACGTGCCTTGCTCTGCTCAGCTGCTCTCCGGACTCCTGTTCTACTCAGCTCCTCTCCTGCTGACCCACTGTGGTTCCTCCAGCTGTTTCCAGGACTCTCCCCGGACACAGGACCCTGGGTGAGCTCGCTCCTAGTCTGTACTCTCTGGTTGTCTGACTTACTAGTGCTTCCTAATGTCCGACCCCAGTCCCGACCACCCCCCCCCCCCCTCCTCTCTTTCCGGCAGGGTACCACTGCGCTGGTCACCTACTATGCCTGCTTAAGCTGCAAGGCCAAACTGCCAGGCGGTTCCTCCGAACCCACCTGTACGCTCTGTACCTCCTTGCGTCCAAGTACTGTCCTGCCCTCTGCCCAGGATGGCCCTCCAGTCAGCGGTCGGTCTGATCCCGCTCCGGCTTAGGGGGAGGGCGAGGAAGAATGCCGCGCTGCTCCGAGAAGTGTGCGGAGCTATGTACACGCCCGAGCCGCGGGCTCAATTTAGTAACCTGCACGCAGCTCCGGACCTGCAGAAAACAAAGAAACTGCCCACTGTGAAGCCGGGTGGCATGTGCCTGCACCGCCCGAGCTAGGGACACTGCAGGGAGGTGGGCGGAGCTAAGTGCAGGCCCGAGCCGCGGCCTCAATCCAATTGTCCTGTGTCCCCCAATGGAAGCTCCGAGAGAGCATTTACGGTAAGTCCAAAATTCGACTTTTTCAGGACAGAAATTGCTACTAAATGTATGGCACTTTTATTTGTACAGCCTTCCTTATTCTTTGTATCTTTCGTATACTCAACCAGACATTCCCGTAAGCGATGGGAGCGCTTTGTGCACAGCGAGAATCAGCACTTAGTTAGCCCTGAGGCTTTGGATTTCCTGGATAAGCTGCTGCGGTATGACCACCAGACGCGTCTGACTGCTCGTGAAGCCATGGACCACCCTTACTTCTGTGAGTGCTCAGTGTCCATGTGACCGTGTTTTCTTTTTTTTTTCTTCCCCCCCCCCCCCTCCCTCTCTTTGTTTGCTCATATGTCTTTGTTCTGCAGACCCTATTGTGAAGGACCAGTCTCGGATGGGTTCCTCAAACATGCCCAGCGGCAGCACCCCAGTCAGTAGCGCCAGTATGATGTCAGGTCAGTCCCAGCCCAAGTCCAGTAACCGTGATAAGTCAGGTCAGTCATTGGAACGTGCTTAGGATTCCCTCTGGTGGTGGCGTTTTGTGAAGGATTTGTGTGTCAATCTTAGTTGTAGTAACACGATTGATTTAATGGCTGTAATGAATCTGAATCAAATGCCTCACTCCTATCTAAGGTGCAAGGGACACTGCTGTAAATGGCCACAAACCTACAAGACTAGTTTCTTAGTCCTAGTAAGATCCACAGCTGTTTTTTTAACAAAAGTACCTGTCACTTAATAAAATTTTCTAAACTAACTTAGGCTATGGTGCCGAACTACTCCTAACATCCCTCCCACCATTAAAAAAAAAAATCAGAGCTTTAAAAAGCTGTGTATCATACCTTTTTGTTCTTGCTCACATAGTGAAATCTCCCAGCAGGAGAAAGTGGGTGTTTCCCAGCAGGCATGACATCACTGAAGCCTGCTGGGGGGACCACTTCCACCCTTACATCGTTGCAGTGCTGTGATGAATAGAAGACCTCAGGCTCTGTGCAGCAGCTTTAAAGGGGTAGTCCAGTGGTGAAAAACTTATCCCCTATCCTAAGGATAGGGGATAAGTTTGAGATCGGGGGGGTCCAACCGCTGGGGCCCCCCGCAATCTCTCTGTACGGGGCCCCGGCTCTCCGCCGAGATAGCGGGTGTCGACCCCCGCACGAGGCGGCGGCCGACACGCCCCCTCAATACATCTCAATGGCAGAGCCAGAGATTGCCGAAGGCAGCGCTTCGGCTCTGCCATTGAGTTGTATTGAGGGGGCGTGTCGGCCGCCGCTTCGTGCGGAGGTCGACACGCCCCTTCCCGCGGGCTGTCGGGGCTCCGTACAGGAGATCGCGGGGGGCCCCAGGGGTCGGACCCCCCGCGATCTGCAACTTATCCCCTATCCTTAAGATAGGGGATAAGTTGTAAACCACTGAGTCACCACTGGACTACTCCTTTAAGTCTGCGTCTTTCAGTGAGCCTCTTTGCAGCTTTCAGTGAGGATCTTTGCAGCTGTCAATCAAGCTCAGTGCAGAGAAACACTTCCTGAGTTTGGTCTCCTGCCATTACAAGCATTACAAGATTTTGACCAGACGGAATGTGTTCTGGCCAAGAAGGGTGACCCCTGTGGCCTGAAGTATACATCAGAAAAACAAACATAAAATGTTTTTATTTAATGGAAGCCAATTACAAAAGTTAGTTAATTGGCATCAAATATCAAAAATCATGTTTAGTGGCAGTGCCCATTTAAGGTCTGAAGGAGTAGACAGCCAGAAGCAGAAATGGGTTGTTTAGCAAATGCAGGAGGGCCCCCAGTTAGTGACCCATCCCCTCTAAAAGCAGCAGCACAGCTTTTTACATATGCTGATAAAGTATGAACACTTGCACAGCTCTAGAAGGAGCACCCTAGTAACCTGCTATTTACCCATTGAGCCTGTAAAATAACATGTCTCTCCAAACTAGACACCGCAAAACCTAAATGATAACTTAGTCTTGCATGCTGTGTAGATATCACTAAAATAATTCCTCCATTACAGTCTTAGGTTTTTGGTCCTTTATATTGCAGTATTTTCCACTGGAAAAATTTGTTCTTCTAAATCAATATTTTACACATCAATTCTTCTATTAATATTCAATTACAGTAATTGGGCTGAGATTTATATTATAAAGGTCTAGACTCTTATAATAGAATTGACATGGTCATAAATACTGATGATTGAAGTGTAGCTAAAACTATCAGTTATAAAGGAGAGGTTTCTGGCTTGCTAAGCCTAGGTGAAGAGGTCTGCCTCTCTGACATTGCCTGTATCCCATCATAAGATCGAAAAGTCTAATGCTGGTGTTACATGTCCTTAAAGGCAATGTCAGCAATATTGAGCCTTAAAAATGCTGACAGACCTATACAGAGGTTAGGGAGAGGAGTGTATGGATACCTGGTGTCGGCATTATGTAATGACAGATTTAATTCTACTTCATGTGTCTAGAAGGTGCATCAAACCAAAAGAGGCCATCGCCTCTTAACTATGATTGAAAGCTCTGGCATCCTATTAATAAACTAGAGCTGTCAACTATAGCTGAAAAAAGGGGCAAAGGAAGCATGTGAGACAAGCCTGCTTCAGGGACACATGCGGGAAGGCCAGCTGAGACGACAAATGTTTGGTCAGTCATTTTAGTATCACCCAAACATAATATAATAATTCTATCCCCTCCCTGACCTCTGTATAAGACAGCAGTTTTGAGGGCTTAAAGCATTGTCATGGTTAAATGTGGATTATAGTGAATGTACAAACGTATGTAAAATGAACACTCCTCAACTCTATATGCAGCTCCCTTTTCTCCTCCTTTAAAACAGTTGGTCAAATACCCATAATAAAGCAGCATTATTTGGTCTGTTAATAATTTGACTCTTTATGGCGTGTCTCTATACAACGTGGTGGTGCTAGGAGTAAAGGAGCGGGCTCAGGAGCTGCTCTCTCTACATGGTAAATGATGGTGGCTGGGATCTGTTATAACACAACAGCCTCTAGGCAGGGAGATATAGAGAGGTATATATCGGAGTTACCTGAACTCCCAATGTATACCTCTTATGGAAGGCTGTGGCATATCCCGTTGTATAGACAATATAGAATATCTTAGTAATTTACAATTCACCATTAGAAAGCGTTGTCCAATGCACTATTCTGTACTGAATTAAAATAAACTTATACTCATGTCTCTGTAACGTGAACAGAATCCCAAAGTTTTTTCCTAGGGCATGTGCATGATAAAGCCCTCACATGTAAAAAATTATGGGGTCTGGGCAGGTCTGGATTTTTTCTGTGGTCAGTGTAATGAGAGGGGATTTGTTAGTTTTTTTTTTTTTTTTTTTTTTCAAATTAATCCATTAATCCATCTTTTTCTTTCAGGGATTTCCACGGTGCCAACTCCCTCAGCTTTGGGTTCTCTAGCCGGATCACCAGTCATCTCTGCAACCAACACCCTCGGGACGCCCGTAGCAGCCACTGCCGGAGCCCCCCAGTAGGGAATCATTGTCCTGGCGCCTTGTCAGGAGAGGGCAGCAGATCTGGGAAGGAGACCCTGATCCTTGGCCCCTTGTCCTGACTTCAACACCCACCAAATGTGGAGGGTTGGGGCTGCCCAAAAGAGCAAGAGAAGCCCCCTGGACGCGCCGTGTCTGAGCAGTTGCTTGTGGATTTATAGTAGTTCCGTCATTATATATAAAAAAAAAATATTATAGGCTGAATATTCTTTTTTTTTTTTTCTTTTTTTTTTTACCTTTTTTTTTTTTTGTTACGGCTCCTGGTCCACAGGTTGCCTTCATGTCTCTGGGATGTGGCTCCTGGACTGGCCCACCCTTGATTTTCCTCAGCTGTTTCCTAAATAGATTTTTTTTTTTTATAAATATATATATTTTGTTTAATCCCCCTCCATCATGACCCTTTGTGTGTGTTCCCCACCTGCAGAGAGGGGTGAGGGACCTCTTGTACCTGTCCCCTTCCTGGCTCTATGACTGACTGATGCCAGTTCTGTGGGTGAATGAGACCACAACACTGGCCCTGCATGGTCCTTCTGTTTAAAACTGCAAATGGTGGCAAAAGCAAATCCACTACTAGTTTTACTTGATCCTGTGTTGCTTTACTGTCCTTGTAGGAGAATTGGGGTAAATCTCAAAGAAATTCTAATTTAGACCTTGGAGTCTTTCCAGATACCATTCCCTTTCCTATATACAGCTGCAAAAAAAGAGGCAGGAGCCGGGCCAGTTTCAGGTGGATTATAAAGCCATCAGGTGGCGTACACAACAATGTATACTAATTTTCATAGTACCCTGTTAATGCATGCTTGGAAAGGAGACTTCACCCCCCCCCCCCCCCCCCACACACATTTTCCGGCTCGTCCTGCATTCTTTCCAAAGAAAAGCTGTCCACAGAATTGGGAATGTTCCCTGGAGAGATACTGTTACCTGCAGGCACCATTAAATTATTTCTCCCATAGGCCTGGATGTTGTCCTGCAAACAGTGTCCTTTACCCCCTCCCTGCACCCCAAGATAAAGTAGGAGCTTGTCCTGTTGACCTCACTCCTCACCTACTTTCCAGCAGGTACCCTAGCCTTTCACTTTAGTCCAACTACACCCAAGTTGTTTGAGGGACACGCCCTCCCCTGATAATTTACGTCATTCCCTTAATCTACTTTGGGGACCTGTCTTTCGGGACACCCTCTCTTTTCTCCCTTGTTACCCCAGCAGAAATCTGTTGACCGTTTAATTTTTTTCTCCTCCTTTGCACCCATCCCATTTCCGTGTCCAGCAAGAGATGTCCCAGTGACACAGACAATGCTTTTTCCTTCACATGTGACAGATCTAATGTTGGAACTATTTGGTGTAAATAAACATGGTTTTATTTATCGAGGTTAGATTCTGTCCGATGTGTAAGCCACTTTCTTGGGTGAGGGGGGGGCAGAATTTTCCTTACTGTTAATAAGTTGTTTATTTTTTGTTTCCCTCCATCCTGTATGTTCCTCATGTGTCTGCTGAGCACAGATCTGGGTGAGGCGCTGGACAACATATGCCCGCCCTTTATGAATCTTGCAGTTATATAAAATGAAAACCTTTGTAATATTTTCTGCTGCTTAAGGCTGTTATTCTACTAGAACTGATGGTATAGGTTTCGTTTTACTCTTTAGGATGTGGATACACATGATTGGGGGATTTATACAGCTGGTCGAGCTTTTGGTGTATATGACTGACAGGAGAAGAAAGCTCCCAAATGCTGCTTACAACTTACTGCTGGCCATATGTTTGAGATAGTTTGTAGCTAACAGCTACCCTTTTATGCACACATACATGCTCAGATGACTGGCAGAGAGCAGAAAGACCCTGAAACACACCCCTTGTGGCAGACTACCTGAAAACAAAAAAGTATTGAGTATGGAGAAATCCAACAGACCTTGACGACCCCCTCCCTATCCTGATGTCTGCCATATACAGGGTGGGCCATTTATATGGATGCACCTTAATAAAATGTGAATGGTTGGTGATATTAACTTCCTGTTTGTGGCACATTACTATATGTGAGGGGGAAAACTTATCAAGATAGGTGGTGGCCATTTTGAATCCAACTTTTGTTTTTCAATAGGAAGAGGGTCATGTGACACATCAAACTTTTCGGGAATTTCACTAGAAAAACACTGTGCTTGGTTTTAACGTAACTTTATTCTTTAGTTATTTACAAGTTTCTGAATACTTATAAAATGTGTTCAATGTGCTGCCCATTGTGTTGAATTGTCAATGCAACCCTCTTCTCCCACTCTTCACACACTGATGGCAACACTGCAGGAGAAATGCTAGCACAGGCTTCCAGTATCCATAGTTTCAGGTGCTGCACATCTCGTATCTTCACAGCATAGACAATTGACTTCAGATGATCCCAAAGATAAAAGTCTAAGGGGGTCAGATCGGGAGACCTTGGGGGGGCCATTCAACTGGCCCATGACGACCAATCCACTTTCTAGGAGACTGTTCATCTAGGAATGCTCGGACCTGACACCTATAATGTGGTGGTCACCATCTTGCTGGAAAAACTCAGGGAACGTGCCAGCTTCAGTGCATCAAGGGGGAAACACATCATCATGTAGCAATTTCACATATCCAGTGGCCTTGAGGTTTCCATTGATGAAGAATGGCCCCATTATCTTTGTACCCCAAATACCACACCATAAATTTGTGTTCCAACAATCTTGGAGGGATCTATCCAATGTGGGTTAGTGTCAGACCAATAGCGGTGGTTTTGTTTAACCTCACCGTTCACATAAGTTTGCCTCATCACTGAACAAAATCTTCTGCGTAAACTGAGGGTCCTGTTCCAATTTCTCTTTAGCCAATTCTGCAGCACCTGAAACTACGGATACTGGAAGCCTGTGCTAGCATTTCTCCTGCGGTGTATATAGTAGTATATAGCAGTGTATACGGATACTGGAAGCCTGTGCTAGCATTTCTCCTGCGGTGTTGCCATCAGTGTGTGAAGAGTGGGAGAAGTGTTGCATTGACAATACAACACAATAGGCAGCACATTGAACACCTTTTATAAGTGGTCAGAAACTTGTAAATAACTCGTGAAAGAATAAAGTTACGTTACAACCAAGCACATCATTGATTTTCTTGTGAAATTCCCAATAAGTTTGATGTCACATGACCCGGTTCCTATTGAAAAAACAAAAGTTGGTTTCAAAATATCTGACTTCAAAATGGCCGCCATGGTCACCACCCATCTTGAAAAGTTTCCCCCCTCACATATACTAATGTGCCACAAACAGGAAGTTATTACCAACCATTCCCATTTTATTAAGGTGTATCCATATATATGGTCCACCCTGTACATTAGATGGGTATGTCCAGCTTTTGACCTTATTCTGACAGCCACAATTTTGGGTTTAAGTGAAAAAAAAAACTTGGTTCACAATGGAACCCCTATGAAGGGCTAAGATCAGTTTATGAGGGTCCAGAAATATATATTTTTTTAAATCTATAAAGCTACAGCTTCAGGCAGTGTTCACACACTGATTTCTGAAATTACTTTGGTCTTACAGAGACTTAGAAAACCTACATTACTGCAACGTGTCAATACAGCCCCCAAACTTGACATTTTAATGGGAACCTGTTATGTACTTGTAGTCTGATCTTGCAACATTGTGTGTTACAGCAGGAGAGACTGAGCAGATTCAGTATAACTTGTCACTTAGTCATATTTTAAATCTTTTCATGCTTAGGCGTCCATCAGACAGTGCCACCCAATGATAAGACCACCCACTGGACTCCTAAGAATTAAATGGGCACTGTCAAATACAAAAATCTTTTATATGTTGTACATCTTGGAAAAGCATTAACCTTTCTAATATACTTAAGAATGTTATTTCCTTTTTAAAGAAATCATGGCTCATAAAATCATACCTTTTGTCTAAGCTGAAGCACCGGCATCGACAAAGCCCAGTAAGAGAGGGTGGGCTATCACTCTTCTGTGCTCTCTCCTGTCTGATGGCACTCCTCTGTGCTCTCTCCTGTCTGATAGCACTCCTCTGTGCTCTCTCCTGTCTTCCCCCCCCCCCCCCCCCCCCCCAACTTTCTGGACTTTGTCTATGCCAGTGCTTCAACTTGGACAACGCCATGAGTTTATTAGACATGATTTCTATAAAAATGTAATAACCTTTTCTTACAAAGTAGATTAGGAACGTTAATGTTTTGCCAAGATGTACAACATCTAAAACATTTTTGTATCTGATATGTTTTAATATTAAAGAAAACTGCTCCTGAAAATCCCACAACTAGGGGTCCCAATACCGACTGGGACATTATCCAATTCTGCAGCAGCATCAGGCTTGTCCATGAGTTATGGACAATAGATGACTCCTGGTCAAGGCTGCATGAGCAGACACCCCAATCACCCCCCACCACTACAAGGAGGGACATGTCCCTTCTGACAGGATTTCTAACACGGAGTAGAGATGAGCGAAGTTAGTGATTCAATTCATCATGAACTTCTCGGCTTGGTGTTTGCTGACTTTATCCTGCATAAATGAGTTCAGCTTTCAGGTGCTCCGGTGGGCTGGAGACTCTCTCCTAGAACTGTATCCACCTTTTCCAGCCCACCGGAGCACCTGAAAGCTGAACTCATTTATGCAGGATAAAGTCAACAACTGCCGAGCCGAGGAGTTTGTGATGAATTGAATCACTGTAACTTTGCTCATATCTAACTCTGAGCTAATAAAGGGATTTCTATAATAAATATAGATAAAAGAGGCATAGTAGATGGTCAAGATTAGGTACCGAGTAACAAAGTATTCCTGAATCATTTCTCAGAAAACTTTATATTAACCCCTTATCAACCAAGGTCTTATAGTTACGTCCTTGGCTGGCTCCTACGATATAACGCGGTGTCACGTGGTTACCCCGTGTCATATCTGGTCGGTCCCGGCATGTAACTGAAGCCTGTGCTGATAGCGCGCAACAGTGATCACAGTGCTGCGTGCTATTAACCCTTTAGACACGGCGTTCAAAGTTGAACGATGTGTCTAAACTGAAAGTAAAAGCTTCCCGGCTGATTTGGACCACCGCAGTGAAAAATGCGGTGTCCCGATCAGCTGGGACATGATTGGAGGTCCTCTTACCTTCCTCGGACACGTCCGTTCAGCGATTGCTCAAGCCTGCATCTCAGGCAGTCAATCGACCGCCGATAACACTGATCAATGCAAAGCTATGGCTTTGCAGTGAACAGTGTTATAGCCCCCTATGGGAGCTATAACACTGCAAAAAAAAAAAAAAAGTTTATAAATGTGATTTAACCCTTTCGCTAATAAAAGTCCAAATTAACCCCCTTTTCCCATAAAAAAAAGTAAATAAATATAAACATATGTGGTATCGCCGCGTGCGTAAATATCTGAACTATAAAAATATATCATTAATTAATTCTAAATTCCAAAATAACATTTTTTGGTCACTTTTTATATCATGAAAAAATGAATAAAAAAGCGTTCAAAAGTCATAAATTTTCCTGCATGTAGTTATGATTTTTTACAGACGTACGACAAAATGAAACCTATATAAAGCTGGGTTCCCATTACGTTTTCCACCATACGGGAGCACATACGGCAGGGGAGAGCTAAAAACTTGCGCTCCCGTATGTAATTCATTTCAGTGAGCCGACCGCAGTGAAACGTTCGGTCGGCTTATTTTTGCCCCGTATGCGGTTTTTCCCTACATCTCAAACCATGGTCAACCACTGTTTAAGGTCCATTTGTAAAAGCTCATACGGGGCAAAATGAGCCAACCGGACCGAACATTTCACTGCAGTCGGCTCATTGAAATGAATTACATACGGGAGCGCATAGAAAGGCATACGGGAGCGCAAATTTTTAGCTCTCCCCTGCCGTATGCGCTCCCGTATGGAGGAATTTATAATGGGAAACCCAGCCTAAGTAGGGTATCATTTTAATCGTATGGACCTACAGAATAAAGATAAAGTGTAATTTTTACCGAAAAATTTACTGCGTAGAATTGGAAGTCCCCAAAATTTACAAAATGGCATTTCTCTATCGGCTCCATTGGGCGACACAGACCGTGGGTGTATGCTGCTGTCTCTAGGAGGTGTGACACTATGGTAATAAAAAAAGTCGGCTCCTCCCAGCAGGATATACCTGCCTCCAGGCCCTGAGCTAATCAGTTTAAAAGGGTTCTCCAGTGCTTAAACATCTGGATAGGGGACAAGATGCCTGATCGCGGGATTCCCGCCGCTGGGGACCTCCGGGATCATGCACGCGGCACCCCGTTTGTAATCAGTCCCCGGAGCGTGTTCGCTTCGGGACTGATTACCGGCGACAACAGGGCGGGCGGCGTGTGACGTCACGCTCCGCCCATCAATGCAAGCCTACGGGAGGGGGCGTGATAGCGATCACGCCCCCTCCCGTAGGCTTGCATTGCGGCCTGTTTAAGCACCGGAGAACCCCTTTAAGCTTAGTGTTTAAAGGAGGTGGACATGGTCTGGAATTCTCCAGACCAGGTCTTCTATTTTATTGTTTTTCCTAGTAAAGGGACGTGTTAGCTTTTTATTCCCTTTTTTTTTTCATGTTTTCAGGTGGGGACTCGGGGACTCCGGTTCCCTGTTTCCCCATTGCGAGTAAGGGGGCACAGACATTGCGTATATTCGCTGTTAACCCCCCCCCCCTCGCCACCGGTCAGCGCTTGGGTTGGTACCTCATGGGTTCGGGTCCCCCTATATCCCTGCTCTGCTTGCTCGCGCATAGCAGCCAGGCGTGATGCAGGTGACAAAAAGCTGACTGAAGACTTCACAGAAGACTCAATTAGGTAAGCTCTTCTGACTGAGGTGAGTACATTCCTTTCTCCTTAGGTGCGGACTTGCAACCTCTCGAGACCCTCTGTTTTTGGCCCACTTTTTTTAGGTTTATGGGGCTGGCTGTACTGGGGCTTTATTTTTTCTGGGGCGAGCAGTGGCATCTTTAGGGGGCATGAGTGACTGCACTGTGTGTATGTGTTTCATACCTCACTGTGTGTGTTTGTGTTTTTTTTGTATGCGGATACGAGCCACAGCGCCTTATATGCGTCTGACAGCCGTGGCGCTTTCTCTGGCTGGGCGCACGGAGCGCCGGCTTATTTTCACTTTCTCCGGCAGCTGCTGCCGGCGTGTTTGCCGCTCGCTCTCTTCCCCCTGAGCGCATATGCGGCTGACATATGTGCTCGGGACTAGGAGCGGGCGCCATGACAGCTTCTTCCCTGTCCTCTATTAGCTCCGCCCACAGGGCCGTCGGAGCTCCCTGGAGGCGCGAAGTGTCCTCTAATCAGCGCCGTGGGCGCGAATTTCACTGTGGGAGGCCAATCCTTTAGTGCCTCTGCCTCAGGCACGCCCCTCTCTGGCTATTGGCTGGCTTTTATATTTTTATTTATTTATTTATTTATTTTTTCCCCCCCACTAGCTGCACGGAGCAGAGTTCTCGCTGCCAGGGGACACAGACTAGGGTGAGAAAGTTCCTGTCTTTTCTAATTATGTCGTACCCAGAGCTGTTCTTCCCTCTAAACAGAAAACCGGAGCGTTGGTGACTTATTTTGTCTGTAAGCACTGTAATGCTAAGATGCCTAGCTCTACTGAGCCCACTTGCTCTTCCTGCTCCCCCAGGTACCCCCGGATGCCCTCTTGGTCCCGGTGGATTCAGCTGCCCCTCCAACCTGGGTTTCTTCCCTGACCCAGTATATGGCTGACTTGACCCAAGTATATGGCTGAGGCCTCCCGGGAAGTGGTGTCTGCCTTGAATGGGTCTGCCCTGCGCCGGCCCTCTGTGGGGGCTCGCTCCACTTCCCCCACATACTTCACGCTCTCACAAGCGTACTAGGGGTGCCTCGTCCGACTCTTCCATTGAGTCCTCAGGCATGGGCGCTCTCCCCGTGGGTCCTGCCCCCCCTGTCATCTGTTCACAAATGTCGCTGTACCATGCCAGAGCCGCATACCTGGTCAGGGTCGCCCCCGCCCTCCAGGACTGCCTTCACTCGTTCACATTCTCCTGGTGAACTGGCTGACGAGGCTTCCGAATCGGCATCTGACTCAGAGGACCGCTCGGATACAGTTGAAACGGTATCTCATTGGTTGCGGCCATAAGAGACACCTTTCACTTAGAGGACCCAGGAACTTCGGACGTAACTCCTGAAGTATCCTTTCATTGTGCTAAGCCAGCACCTCAAAAGTTCAGCTCTCATGCTGACTTTGACGCCATTCTGGAATCTGCATGGAAACATCCAGACAAGAGGTTCCCGGTAATTAAGACCATTCAAGAAAGTTATCCATTTGACAAGGATCTTGTCACTAAGGTGGTTTCCCCTCCCTCAGTGGATCCACCAATCTCCCGGATCTAAAGGCCACTACACTGCCACTGGCAGATGTGGCTGCCTTCAAGGATTCCACGGACAAGAAGGTGGAGTCCTTAGCGAAGTTTGCTTCTGAAGCAGCCGGCTCTTCGCTTCTTCCCATCTTCGCCTCAGCATGGGCGTCGAAGGCCCTATCGGAGTGGTGCCCAAAACTCCGTCAGGGTATCCTAGCGGGATCCCCCTCGGAGGATCTGTCTGCTCTGGCTCTCCAATGCTCTAAAGCTGGGGAATTTCTGTGCACAGCTTCCATGCACTCAGCCCGTTGTTCTGCCTTTGCTGTGGGTCACCTAGCTGCTCTCCGCCATTCTATGTGGCTTAAAGCTTGGAATGCGGATGCCGCTTCCAAAAGGTCTCTCACTGAGCTTCCTTTTACAGGTGGACGTCTTTTTGGCAAGCGCCTTGACGAGATTATCTCTGAGGCGACGGAAGGTAAGAGTTCCTTGTTGCCTCAAAATAAGGCTCGCTCTACTTCCCAAAGGAAGTCCTCTTCCTTTCGGTCCTTTCAGACCTTTGGCCCCAGCAAGGGGTCTGAGCAGGCGCCTTCACGGGACAAGAAGGCTCCCTCGTTCCGACCGTGCCCTTCTTGGAAGTCAGACACCAACCGTTCCGGACGGTTTGCGGCCAAATCAGGCAACCGCAAACCCTCTTCCGCATGAACTGAAGCCCCCACCCGCAGTTTTTTCTCGGGTGGGAGGTCGTCTCTTGTTTTTTTTCGAGACATCTGGACCACACACGTTCAGGACTCCTGAGTCAGGGACGTGGTATCCAGCGGTTACCGAATCGAATTCGCCTCCCTCTCGAGGGATCGCTTTTTTTGATCTTGGGCCCCCGGTCTCCTTCTCTGGCGAAGCAATTTCGAGAGGCTCTCCAGTCTCTGCTTCTCCAGGGGGTTATCGTTCCCGTTCCTCCAGGGGAACGTTTTCGGGGTTTCTATTCCAATCATTTTGTGGTCCCCAAGAAGGACGGTGCTCTGCGGCCAATACTAGACCTCAAGCGTCTCAACCGTCATCTTCTCATCCGCCACTTCCGAATGGAATCTCTTTGTTCGGTAGTGGCATCCCTGGAACTAGGGGAGTTTTTCCTCGGTGGACATCAAGGATGCCTACCTCCATGTGCCAATATTTCCAGGCCATCATCGGTACCTCCGCTTTGCGGTTCCGGAGGGGCATTTTCAATTCATAGCCCTCCCCTTTGGCCTGGCCACGGCTCCTCGGGTCTTTACCAAGATCCTTGCACCGGTGATGGCCCTGTTGCAGTCGTGGGGAGTCTCGGTAATACCTACCTGGACGACCCTCTCATCAAGGCTCCCACCAGAGCCCAGACTCTGGAAAATGTGGATGTCACTATTCACACTCTGGATCGCTTCGGGTGGAGGGTCAACCGGGACAAGTCAGTCCTCTCTCCCACCTAGTCCCTGATATTCTTGGGACTTCACTTCAACACGACCTCGGCCCGAATTGACCTTCCGCCGGACAAACGTCTGACTCTTCTGTCAGGAGTCCGCTCCCTTCGGCTCCAGGTCCCAGTCTCCATCCGCACTTGCATGGAAGTCTTGGGTCTGATGGTGGCGACCGTAGAGGCCGTGCCTTTTGCCCAGTTTCATTACCGACCTCTTCAACTGGTGATTCTCTCTTGGTGGGACAGATCTCCGCTGTCCCTCGATCGCAAGATTTTTCTCCCTCACAAGATCAATCAGTCTCTTCTCTGGTGGCTCCGCTCCCCGCTTCTTCTCCAGGGGTGTTCATTTCTTCCCCTTCACTGTCAGGTGGTTACGACGCTGTCCGCGTCCAGTCGGACAACGCCTCAGCCGCGGCATACATAAATCGTCAAGGCGGAACTCGCAGCTCGGAAGCCATGGCCGAGGTGAGATTCTCATCTGGGCGGAAAGCATGGTTCCGGCCATCTCGGAGATTCACATTCCGGGGGTGCTCAACTGGGAAGCGGACTTCCTCAGTCGGTCCTCACCCGACCCCGGCGAATGGTCCCTACATCCAGAGGTCTTCGCGCAGATCTGCAACCTCTGGGGCATTCCAGACGTTGGACCTCTTCGCGTCCCGGCACAATCGGAAGATCCTTCCCGGGACCCTCTGGCTTTAGCCGTGGATGCCATAGTGATTCCTTGGGTGGGGTTTGCCCTACCCTATCTGTTTCCTCCCCTTCCGCTCCTTCCCAGGGTTCTGAGGAAGCTCAAAGCGGAGGACGTTCCCGCCATTCTGGTAGCTCCAGATTGACCCCGAAGGGCGTGGTACGCTGACGTGGTCAGGCTCCTGGACGACTCTCCGCTGCGCCTTCCACTTCGTCCGGACCTGCTCTCACAGGGTCCTCTTTGCCACCCCAATTTACAGTCGCTGCATTTGACGGCATGGCAGTTGAGACCGCGGTTTTGAGGGGCAGCGGGTTCTCTTCCCAAGTCATTCACACCATGCTCAGGGCTCGTAAGCCCTCCTCGGCATGAATTTACCACTGATTAGCTCAGAGCCTGGAGGCGGGTATATCCTGCTGGGAGGAGCCGACTTTTTTCATTACCATAGTGTCACACCTCCTAGAGACAGCAGCATACACCCACGGTCTGTGTCGCCCAATGGATCCTTCGAGAGAGATTTTACGGTAAATAAACAAAAATCTCCTTTTTTTTTCTTCAATTTTGTCCCACGATGATTTTTTTTTGTTTTGCTATAGATTTTTGGGTAAAATGACTGATGTCACTGCAAAGTAGAATTGGTGGCGCAAAAAATAAGCCACCATATGGATTTTTAGGTGGAAAATTGAAAGGGTTATGATTTCTAAAAGGTAAGGAGTGCAAAAACGGAAAAAAACGTGGTCCTTAAGGGGTTAATCTCAGCTCCTCCTGCTTTATAATATGGGTAGATTTCTTAGCGTTTTTATGGTAACGGATTTTCTTAAGCGAAAGATTGCTCATTGTTGGATACAGTATTTTGGGAATTGCTTGTATGGCAATTCTGTAATCATCATTACACATCTTCTAATAGGCCACAAGTCCTTGTAGGATATTGCATTACCTGTGACTATTAAGAGATCTGGTGCAATATGCAGAAGGTAATGTTCATATAAGGCTTTGGATCTGCTCATGTGTGCAGTAGTAATAGGATGCCGAAATAAGATGCTTTATAATACAGAATGTAAAATCTGGGTCATCCCTGTCCTAAAAGTTAAATTGCAGTGGCTTGCTGGCTGTCGATGCCACATTGCCTGCAACCAATAGTTGTACAAGTTTTTTGCGTCATGATGTGCGTGTGTGGTTTTGCCTGCACAGGATGATTGGGACTGGTACTGGGAGCATTAGGATGCAAAACAGGTAAAAAAAATCTCTGGACAACCCATGTAACATCACCCACCCAGTGGCTCTTTTTTTTTTTTTTTGCATGGAAGACCCCTTTTAATTTTGCATATTAATCAAGCTTTAACATGTGGTGCCTCCGTACTTTAGATCTGTGCTGGGGCCCCTATAGCTTGCCTATAGGTACAGCATGTGGAAAAATCCAGGCTTTGGAGAAACTTGGTGTAAATAAGAAACCTGGGCTCTGCTCTGGGGGACACATTGCATATGCTTACACACCCTGCAGTATAGAAACGTAGGTATAGTAAACTGTTTTATTGCCCCTCATATCTGTTAGATTGTGTGGTGACGATCTCGGGTAATCCACAACCATGTACTTTAGTTTAGTTGAGTTGTACTTTAAATTAGAACAGGGTTTCCCAATCAGGGTGCCTCCAGCTGTAGTTTTGCAACAGCAGGAGGCACCCTGGTTGGGAAAAAGTTCAGAGTGACTGTCTGTCACAGGATCTGTTTAACTGGACCGAGGAAAATGTATTTTTGTCCTGGTATAATCCAGCTTGGGTTATGCACATAATAATGAAGAAAAAACCCGGCCCCAATGCATTAAAATAACAAACTGATACTGCTCTCCCCAGTCCCTCTGCATGGTTTTGACATTAGGACAGGTGTAGAAAGTAATTCAAGCATGTAATACTCTTGCTTGTTATGATTCCAAGCTGCACAGACACTGGTCCCAATGTTGGGTACCTAGATGGACACTAGATCATGACTATAGCCCAGTGTTTTCCCAACAGTGTCTATAGCTATTGCTCCCAGCCTGCCTGGGCAGCCTTCCACCTGCTGGGGAACCCCAGCGTTCTGATTATTTATATTCAGAATGCCAGCTGTGCTAGGCTTCAAGCAGCTGTGGTCGTCACCCCACCTCCATTAATGTCTATGGAATATATATTGAGGGGGTTTGACTGCTGTGGTCGCTCATAATCCAGCATGGAGCAGACTGCAACATGCATGCAGATTACTGGGGTGCCGGGCCAGAGATCATGGGGCCCTAGTGGCCAGACCCCCCTGCGATCAGACCTCTTATCCTCTATACTTTGGATAGGGTGTCTAGGGGCAGAATACCCCTTTTAAGAGAATTCTATATGTAGCAGATGTGCTGCGATCACAGATGTGTAGTAAGTGCTGATCTTAACAGCGAGGTGCTAGAAGCTTTATATAGACCATTTAGCTTTGTACTTTCACACTTTAAAAGGAGACCTATACAAGATAAATCTTATTGCAATACAAAACTCACTTAGGACGTATTCTATTTAGCCAGGGCTTAGTAATATGTTTCTTGCGGACAGTACAGCTCAAAGTTTGTCACCCACTTTTCTCAGAACCCTGACTGGCCTGATCATTAAGTGATACAACCATTGTCTGCACGTGTAGGCAGATTTGTTATTTAGGGCTCTGAAGATAGTCATTGCTGTATTGGTTGTTGCCCACTAACCGCTCTCAAACCCCTAAATGGCCTGTCTTTTGGAAGTGTGATTATACTTCTAAGGCGGGATTCAGACTGAAGAAGTTCCGGGTGTAATTACAGTTGCAAGAAAAAGTATATGGATTTCTGCACAGTTGGTCATAATGCAATCTGATCTTCATCTAAGTCACAACAATAGACATTCACAGTAGTGCTGGGCGATATACCGGTTCATACCGAATACCGGTTTGTTTTTTCCGTACAATATGAATTTTTCCCTATACCGCAATACCGGTCAGCCCCTTCGAATGAATGAATTATCAGCCGCATCGGCTGTCCTCACATCGGAAAACTAATCATAAGTGACCCGCGGGCGCTGCTCTGCTCCTCTACGCACCTCCCCCAATGAATTATCAGCCGCAGCACTGTGCGGACGTAGGGCGTACGGATACGCTCGTGGGATTTCCGGTCCCCGCCGCTAGCCGGTTATAGACCGGACCGGGATGCCTGCTGAAATCATTCAGCAGGCATCCCGGCACATTGCCATGCAAACCCCCCGCTCTGCCCACCCCTGGATGTGGGGCAGAACGGAAAGAGAAGATGCCGTGGGGACCGCCAATCGTCGGTGACATCAGTGGAGATCAGCGGCGCAGGTAGGGAGGCGACGGCGTGGAGCATCAAGGGAGGTGGCAGTAAAGCGATCTTTACTGCTGCCTTCCTAGTGGAAGCCAAACTGCCAAAGGCTGTCTGGGCATGCTGGGAGTTGTAGTTTTGCAACATCTGGAGGGTCACAGTTTGGAGACCACTATTACAGTTTGGAGACCACTATTACAGTTGCAAAACTACAACTCTCAGCATGCCTAGACTGCCCGGGCATGCTGGGAGTTGTAGTTCTGTAACATCTGTCCCTTCAGATTTTGCAATTTTCATGAAAATGATGAAAATTGCTGCTATACTTTGAAGCCCTCAAGTTTTCAAAAAGTAAAAATAGGTCCATTTTATGATGCCAACATAAAGTAGACATATGTAGACACATTTACTAATCTAGTCTATTCTGGGTATGCTTATAGACCAGCGTATGTGGTAGTCTCCTGTCTATTGTGCTCCTAATTTATCAAAGGTCTCACAGCCCTTGATAAATTCTGTGCTCAGACTTCAGGGTCTACAGTTTAAACTGCATTTAGACCTGCTCCAACATGGTCTGACACTTCAGCGTATTTTGGGCAGATGCGACTTGTCGCACAAAAGTTGCACTTGATAAATTCAGCACCAATGCATTTTCCAATGCATTTCCGTCTAAAATAGACTTGCATGCATCATGTTCTAAAAATCCTCTACAGCAAAAGTCGCAGAAAAGTCGCACATATTTAGACTGCGACTTTCTCTGCGACAAATTTAGACAGGAAAACACAGTCTAAATCGTTTGATAAATCTCCCCCATTGTATTTGTGAATCAATATAAAATTTATTTGGAATATCCATTTTCCTTTACAAGCAGAGAGTTTCAAAGTTAGAAAAATGCTAAATTTTCTAAATTTTTATGAAATTTGGGGATTTTTCACCAAGAAAGGATGCAGGTAATGACGAAAATAAATTAGAATATGTCACGAAAAAACAGTCTCAGCATGAGAATAATCAGTAAAAGCATCTTAGTTATTAATGCATAAAGTGACAGTGGTCAGAATTGCAAAAAAGAGCCGCGTCCTTAAGGTGAAAATGAGCTGCGTCCTTAACCTCTTAAGGACCCATGACGTACACGTACGTCATGAGTCCGCTCCTGATCTATAACGCGGGGCCACGGCGTGATAGCGGGTCAGGCCCGGCCTCTAACAACGGGCGGGACCTGTGGCAAATAGCGCGCGGCATTGATCGTGGTGCCGGACGCTATTAACCTTTTGAACGCCGCATCTAAAGTGAAAGTGAAAGCATGCCAGTTAGCTCAGGGAGCTGTTCGGGATAGCCGCGGCAATATCACGGCATCCCGAACAGCTTACAAGACAGCCGGAGGGTCCCTACCTGCCTCCTCACTGTCCGATCACAGAATGACTGCTCAGTGCCTGAGATCCAGACATGAGTAGTCAAGCGGCAGAATCATCGATCAGTGGTTTCTTATGAGAAACCAGTGATCTGTGTAAAAGATCAGTGTGTTCAGTGTTATAGGTCGCTATGGGAGCTATAACACTGCAAAAAGAAAGTGAATAAAGATCATTTAACCCCTCCCCTATTAAAAGTTTGAATTACACCCCTTTTCCCATAAAAAAAAACTGTGTAAATAAAAATAAACATATGTGGTATCACCGCGTGCGGAAATGTCCGAATTATAAAAATATATCGTTATTTAACCCCTTAAGGACGCAGGACGTAAATGTACGTCCTGGTGAGGTGGTACTTAACGCACCAGGACGTACATTTACGTCCTAAGCATAACCGCGGGCATCGGAACGATGCCCGTGTCATGCGCGGCTGATCCCGGCTGCTGATCGCAGCCAGGGACCCGCCGGCAATGGCCGACACCTGCGATCTCGCGGGCGTCCGCCATTAACCCCTCAGGTGCCGGGATCAATACAGATCCCGGCATCTGCGGCGGTTCGCGATTTAAATGAACGATCGGATCGCCCGCAGCGCTGCTGCGGGGATCCGATCATTCATAACGCCGCACGGAGGTCCCCTCTCCTTCCTCCGTGCGGCTCTCGGCATCTCCTGCTCTGGTCTGTGATCGAGCAGACCAGAGCAGGAGATGACCGATAATACTGATCTGTTCTATGTCCTATACATAGAACAGATCAGTATTAGCAATCATGGTATTGCTATGAATAGTCCCCTATGGGGACTATTCAAGTGTAAAAAAAAATGTAAAAGTAAAAGTAAAAAAAAAGTGAAAAATCCCCTCCCCCAATAAAAAAGTAAAACGTCAGTTTTTTCCTATTTTACCCCCAAAAAGCGTAAATTTTTTTTTTATATACATATTTGGTATCGCCGCATGTGTAAATGTCCGAACTATTAAAATAAAATGTTAATGATCCCGTACGGTGAACGGCGTGAACGAAAAAAAATAAAAAAAAGTCCAAAATTCCTACTTTTTTAATACATTTTATTTATATATATTTAAAAAGTTTTTTATATGCAAATGTGGTATCAAAAAAAAGTACAGATCATGGCGCAAAAAATGAGCCCTCATACCGCCGCTTATACGGAAAAATTAAAAAGTTAGAGGTCATCAAAATAAAGGGATTATAAACGTACTAATTTGGTTAAAAAGTTTGTGATTTTTTTTAAGCGCAACAATAATATAAAAGTATATAATAATGGGCATCATTTTAATCGTATTGACCCTCAGAATAAAGAACACATGTCACTTTTACCATAAATTGTATGGCGTGAAAACAAAACCTTCCAAAATTAGCAAAATTGCGTTTTTCGTTTTAATTTCCCCACAAAAAGTGTTTTTTGGTTGCGCCATACATTTTATGATATAATGAGTGATGTCATTACAAAGGACAACTGGTCGCGCAAAAAACAAGCACTCATACTAGTCTGTGGATGAAAATATAAAAGAGTTATGATTTTTAGAAGGCGAGGAGGAAAAAATGAAAACTTAAAAATTAAATTGTCTGAGTCCTTAAGGCCAAAATGGGCTGAGTCCTTAAGGGGTTAAACCGCACGGTCATTGGCGTACGCGCAAAAAAATTCCAAAGTCCAAAATAGTGCATTTTTGGTCACTTTTTATATCATGAAAAAATGAATAAAAAGCGATCAATAAGTCCTATCAATGCAGAAATGGTACCGATAAAAACTTCAGATCACGGCGCAAAAATGAGCCCTCATACCGCCCCATACGCGGAAAAAGTTATAGGGGTCAGAAGATTACAATTTTAAACGTATTAATTTTCCTGCATGTAATTATGATTTTTTCCAGAAGTACGACAAAATCAAACCTATATAAGTAGGGTATCATTTTAATCGTATGGACCTACAGAATAAAGGTAAGGTGTCATTTTTAACGAAAAATGTACTACGTAGAAACAGAAGCCCCCAAAATTTACAAAATGGTTTTTTTTTTTTCAATTTTGTCTCACAATGATTTTTTTTTCCTTTTCGCCATAGATTTTTGGGTAAAAGGACTGAAGTCATTACAAAGTAGAATTGGTGGCGTAAGAAATAAGCCATCATATGGATTTTTAGGTGCAACATTGAAAGAGTTATGATTTTTTAAAGGTGAGGAAAAAACGAAAAATGCTAAAACGGAAAACCCCCGGTCCTTAAGGGGTTAATAAAGGACATCTATACTGATGAATTTTACATATTCCTGCAAAAATAAAATAAACTGACTCTCCTTCCTACGTTCCCCCGTTGCTCCGGTATCTGCCTCACTGTTCTCAGCTGCGATCTTCATGCTGCTTCCTGGGGACGGGAACGTTACAGAGCCGTCGGCGTATCACCGGCCGCAGCGATGTCCCGCCTCGGCCGGCTGGCTCCTTACATGAGTGCGCTCAGCCTATCATGTCATGTAAGGAGCCATCCGGCTCCTTACATGACAGTGCGCTCAGCCTATCGCCGTAACGTTCCCATCCCCAGGAAGCAGCATGAAGATCGCAGTGGAGAACAGTGAGGCCCATACCGGCGGAACGTAGGAAAGTGAGTCACTTTATTTAGTTTGTTTTTGCAGCCCGGGCACAGGAATATGTAAAATTAATTAGTACAGATGTCCTTTATTAATCATTTCCTGCGCCGCAGCATGCAACTCATTCGTTTAAAGCACCAGCGGCTCAAAGGAGGACTTAGGGAGCAGCGCCCACGTGTCACATATGATTAGTTCCCCAGCATAGGGGGGGAATACCGTTAAATACCGCAGAGCCGCCATAACTTACAAAAATACCGTGATATACATTCTTGGTCATACCGCCCAGCACTAATTCACAGTCTGCTTAAACTAATAGCACACATAATTAAATGTTACCATGTAAACATTCACATTGCAGGTGGAAAAAGTATGTGAACCCTTGGATTTAAGGAGCATCCCATTTTCACCTTAAGGACTAGAGCATTTTTTGAACATCTGACACCTGTCACTTAAAGCATTAATAACTCTGGGATGCTTTTACTTATGAATTTGATTCTGAGATTGTTTTTTCGTGACATATTCTACTTTAACATAATGGTAAATTTTTGTTGATACTTGCATCATTTCTTGGTGAAAAATTCAAAAATTTCATGAAAAATGTTATTCATCATAAAGTTGACATGTTTTTACTTTTGGAAGACATCAGAGGGCTTCAAAGTTCAGCAGCAATTTTCAAATTTTTCAAAAATTTTTCAAAATTGGAATTTTTCAAGGACCAGTTCAGTTTCGAAGTGGATTTGAAGGGCCTTCATATTAGAAATACCCCATAAATTACCCCATTATAAAAACTGCACCCCTTAAAGTCTTCAAAATGACATTCAGAAAGTGTGTTAGCCCTTTAGGTGTTTCACCTGAATAGCAGCAAAGTGAAGGAGAAATTTCAAAATCTCAATTTTTTACACTAACATGTTCTTGTAGACCCAGTTTTTGAATTTTTACAAGGGGTAAAAGGAGAGAAATCTCTCTCCAAAATGTGTAACCCAATTTCTCTCAAGTAAGGAAATAACACAGAGTATGTGAAATGCTCCATGGGGGGCACTAGAGGGCTCTGAAGGGAAGGAGCGACAATGGGGGTTTGGAGAGTGAATTTTGCTGAAATGGTTTTTTGGGACGTATGTCACATTTAGGAAGCCCCTATGGTGCCAGAACAGAAAAAAAATAAACCACGTGGCATACTATTTTTGAAACGCCACCCTCATGGCATGTAACAAGGGGGGTACAGTGAGCCTTAACACCCCACAGGTGTTTGATAACTTTTCGGTAAATTTGGATGTGTAAATTTAAATAAATAAAAAATTTCACTAAAATGCAGTTTTTTTCACCAAATTAACTGTTTTTACAAGAGGTAATAGAAGAAATGGGGTTGCAACTTTTGGGGGGCATTTTGTCCTGAGTATGGAAATACCCCATGTGTGGACGTCAAGTGCACTGCAGGTGCTCTACAGTGCTCAGAAGAGAAGGAGCCACATTTGGCTTTTGGAAAGTAAATTTTGCGGAAATGGTTTTTGGCGGGCATGTCGCATTTAGGAAGCCCCCATGGTGCCACAACAGCAAAAAAAAATCCCCACATGGTGTACTGTTTGGGAAATAACACTCCTCAAGACACGTAACAAGGGGTGAAGTGAGCCTTTACACCCCACAGGTGTTTGACAAATTTCCACTAAAGTTGGACGTGAAAATGAAAAATGTAATTTATTTTTTTCACTAAAATGCTGGTGTTACCCCAAATTCTTCATTTTCATAAGGGGTAATAGAAGAAATGGGGTCAAAATTATGGGAGGCTTTTTCTCCTGAGTATGGAAATATCCCATATGTGGATGTAAAGGGCTCTGCGGGCAAACTACAATACTGCGCCGTTGGGCTTTTAGAGAGAGAATTTGTTTGGAATGGAAGTCAAGGCCATGTGCGTTTACAAAGCCCCCATGGTGCCAGAACAGTGGACCCTATTTTGGAAACTACACCCCTCACAGAATGTTATAAGGGGTGTGTGGAAACATTTACACCCCACTGGTTTCTTACAGATCTTTGTAACAGTGGGCTGTGCAAATGAAAATTTTAATTTTTCATTTTTACGGACGACCGTTCAAAAAATCTGTCTGTAAATGCTCACTGCACCCCTTTTAACATTCCGTGAGGGGTGTAGTTTCCAAAATGGGGTCACGTGGGGGGGGGTTCCACTGTTCTGGCACCATGGGGGCTTTGTAAACGCACATTTCCTTCAATCCAGACACTTTTTCTCTCCAAATGCCCAATGGCGCTCCTTCTCTTCTGAGCATTGTATTTCGCCCGTAGAGTACTTTACATCCACTTATGGGGTATTTTTATATAGTCCACAAAGTTTGTAGCCCAATTTTTTCTATCACCCCTTGTGAAAATGAAAAATTTGGGATTACACCATAATTTTAGTGAACATTTTTTCATTTTCATGTCCAACTTTAACGAAGATTCTTCAAACACCTGAGGGGGGGCTCACTATACCCCTTATTATGTTCCGTGAGGGGTGAAGTTTCCAAAATGGGGTCACATGTGGGTGTATTTTTTTTGCATTTATGTCAGAACCGCTGAAACGATCAGCCACCCCTGTGCAAGTCACCTCAAATGTACATGGCGCTCTCATTCCTGAGCCTTGTGCGTCCACAGATCATTTTACGTCCACATATGGGGTATTTCGTTACAAATTTTGGGGGTCCTAAATTTTAAACTTTTTTTCCTTTTACCTCTTGTGAAATGAAAAGTATGGGTCAACACCAGCATGTTAGTGTACATTTTTTTTATTTTTTTACAATAACATGCTGGAGTAGACCCCAACTTTACCTTTTCATAAGGGGTAAAAGGAGAACGCAATTTCTCCAGAGTACGGAAATACCCCATATGTGGCTCTAAACTGTTGCCTTGAAATACGACAGGGCTCTGAAGTGAGAGAGCGCCATGCACATTTGAGGCTTTATTAGGGATTTGCATAGGGGCGGACCCGGATGCAAGAATTACACTTGCCTCAGATACCAAAATTACCGTAATCCAGTGTTTCCCAAACAGGGTGCCTCCAGCTGTTTTGGAAACAGTGTCGTATGAGACATTTTTTTCTTTTTATTTGGGGGGACTCTGTAGGGGTATATGTAGTCTTCAACTTTTTTTTTTTTTTTTTTTTAGTGTAGTGTTTTTAGGGTACACTTACATGGACGGGGGTTTACAGCGAGTTTCCCACTGGGAGTTTGAGCTGCAGCTCTGTACATTCACATGGGGGGGTGGGTGTGCTAACCTCCAGCTGTTGCAAAACTACAATTACCAGCATTCCCATTGGCTGTCTATGCATGCTGGGGGTTGTAGTTATGCAAAAGCGGTAGGCACACTGGTTGCAAAACGCTGAGTTTGTTACTTAACTCAGTGTTTCGCAACCAGTGTGCCTCCAGCTGTTGCTAAACTACAACTCCCAGCATGCCCAGACAGCCAAAGGTCTTGTTGGGAGTTGTAGTTATGCAACAACTGGAGGAGAACAGTTTGAAGACCACTGTGTAGTGGTGTCCAAACTGTAGCCCTCCAGATGTTTTTAAAACTTCAACTCCAAGCATGCCCAGACTGTCCAGGCATGCTGGGAGTTGTAGTTCTGCAACATCTGAAGGGCTACAGTTTGGACACCACTGCACAGTGGTCTCCAAACTGTGGCCCTCCAGATGTTGCAAAACTACAACTCCCAGCATGTCCAGATGTCTGTCTGGGCATGCTGGAAGTTGTAGTTTGGCAACTCCTAGAATGCAGCAGTGAAGATCACGTACCACTGATCTTCACTGCGGCCTCCACCGCTGCCTGTCCTGCTGCGATCGCCAGTCCCTCGCCGCTCCAGCACCCGCCACCATCTTCCTCCCGCTCTGCCCGGATATCCAGGGCCGGGCAGAGCAGGGATTTCAACTTTAACCCCCCAACTGCCATTGGTCGGTCAGTCCTAACCGACCAGTGGCAGGGGATAGGGGGAGGTGGCACCCCTGCCACCTCACTCCTATCCTTTAGGATGATCAGGGCTGTCTGACAGCTCCGATCATCCCTATTTTCCGGGCTATCGGGTCATTAGAGACCCAATCAGCCCGGAATCTCCGATCCGACATGAGGGGGGTCTCAGGACCCCCCCCCCCCCAGGGGTTTGCACAGGGTGCCTGCTGAATGATTTCAGCAGGCTTCCCGGTCCAGTCCCCACCCAGCTCGCGGCGGGGACAGAAATTCCCATTGGCGTACAGGTACGTCCTTAACCTCTGCGCCCAGTCCCAGTATTTAAAACGGGGTCACGCCGTGACCCCGCATCATACCGGGTCGGTCCCGGCTCCTAATGATAGCCAGGACCCTGGGCTAATAGCGCACGGCACACTATTAATCCTTCATACGCGGCGATCAAAGTTGATCACCGTGTCCAAAACTAAAGTAAAATCTTCCCGGCAGCTCAGTCAGGCTGATTGGGATTATCGCGATAAAATCGCGATGTCCCAATCAGCTAGGACGCGAGCGGAGGCCCCCTTACCTTCCTCCGTTGCGTCCGATCGGCGTTTGATTGCTCCAAGCCTAAGCTACAGGCTTCAGCAATCGAGCCCCTAGAAAGCTGATCCATGCAAAGCTATGGATTTGTAGGGATCAGTGTAAAAGATCAGTGTGTGCAGTGTTATAGCCCCCTATGGGAGCTATAACACTGCAAAAAAAAAGTGGGGAAAAAATAAATGTCATTTAACACCTTCCCTAATAAAAGTTTGAATCACCCCCCTTTTCCCATAAAAAAAAGTGTAAATAAAAATAAACATATGTGGTATTGCTGCGTGCGTAAATGTCCGAACTATAAAAAAAATATTGTTAATTAAACTGCACGGTCAATGGCGTATGCGCAAAAAAATTCCAAAGTCAAAAATAGCGTATTTTTGGTCACTTTTTATATCATGAAAAAATTAATAAAAAGTGATAAAGTCCGATCAGTACAAAAAATGGTACCGATAAAAACTTCAGAACAAAAAATGAGCCCTCACACCGGCCCGTACCGGAAAAATAAAAAAGTTACAGGGGTCAGAAAATGAGAATTTTTAACGTATCAATTTTCCTGCATGTAGTTATGATTTTTTTTTCTAAAGTACGACAAAATCAAACCTATATAAGTAGGGTATCATTTTAACCGTATGGACCTACAGAATAAAGATAAGGTGTAATTTTTACCAAAAAATGCACTGCGTAGAAACGGAAGCCCCCAAAAGTTACAAAATGGCATTTTTCTTCAATTTTGTCGCACAATGAATCTTTTTTCCGTTTCGCTCTGGATTTTTTGGTAAAATGACTAATGTCACTGCAAAGTAGAATTGGTGGTGCAAAAGATAAACCATAATATGGATTTTTAGGTGCAAAATTGAAAGTGTTATGATTTTTAGAAGGTGATGAGGAAAAAATGAAAATGCAAAAACGGAAAAACGCTGAGTCCTTAAGGGTTTTTTCTGTTTTTGCACTTTTGTTTTTTCCTCCTTACCTTTAACCCCTTAAGGACCAAGGGCGTACAGGTACGCCCTTGGACCTGCTCTCCTGATATAACGCGGGGTTACACAGTAACCCCGCGTCATATCACGGCGGGCCCGGCGTCATAGTGAAGCCGGGACCCGCCTCTAATAGCGCGCAGTGCCGATCGCGGCACCGCGCGCTATTAACCCTTTAGCCGCGCGCTCAGAGCTGAGCCGCGCGGCTAAAAGTGAAACCGAAAGTGGCCGGCTAGCTCAGTCGGGCTGTTCGGGATAGCCGCGGCTAATCGCGGCATCCCGAACAGCTGACAGGACAGCGGGAGGGCCCCTACCTGCCTCCTCGCTATCCGATCGCCGAATGACTGCTCAGTGCCTGAGATCCAGGCCTGAGCAGTCATGCGGCAGAATCGTTGATCACTGGTTTCTTATGAGAAACCAGTGATCAGCATAGAAGATCAGTGTGTGCAGTGTTATAGGTCCCTATGGGAGCTATAACACTGCAAAAAAAAAGTGAAAAAAAAAGTGAATAAAGATCATTTAACTCCTCCCCTATTAAAAGTTTGAATCACCCCCCTTTTCCAATAAAAAAAAAAAACACAGTGTAAATAAAAATAAACATATGTGGTATCACCGCGTGCGGAAATGTCCGAATTATAAAAATATATCATTAATTAAACCGCTCGGTCAATGGCGTGCGCGCAAAAAAATTCCAAAGTCCAAAATAGTGCATTTTTGGTCACTTTTTATATCATTTAAAAATGAATAAAAAGCGATCAATAAGTCCTATCAATGCAAAAATTGTACCGTTAAAAACTTCAGATCACGGCGTAAAAAAATTAGCCCTCATACCGCCCCATACACGGAAAAATAAAAAAGTTATAGGGGTCAGAAGATGACAATTTTAAACGTATTAATTTTCCTGCATGTAGTTATGATTTTTTCCAGAAGTCCGAAAAAATCAAATCTATATAAGTAGGGTATCATTTTAATCGTATGGACCTAAAGAATAAAGATAAGGTGTCATTTTTACCGAAAAATGTACTACGTAGAAACGGAAGCCCCCAAAAGTTACAAAACTGCGTTTTTTTTTTCAATTTTGTCGCACAATGATTTTTTTTTCCGTTTCACCGTAGATTTTTGGGCAAAATGACTGACGTCATTACAAATTAGAATTGGTGGCGCAAAAAATAAGCCATCATATGGATTTTTAGGTGCAAAATTGAAAGAGTTATGATTTTTTAAGGGCAAGGAGCAAAAAACGAAAATGCAAAAACGGAAAAAACCCCGGTCCTTAAGGGGTTAAAAAATCAAGTCTTTCCATTTTGCTCCTAAAAATCCATATGATGGCTTATTTTTTGCACCACCAATTCTACTTTGTAATGACACCAGTCATTTTACCCAAAAATCTACGGCGAAACGGGAAAAAAACATCATTGTGCGACAAAATTTACAAAAAAATTCCATTTTGTAAATTTTGGGGGCTTCCGTTTCTACGCAGTAAATTTTTTGGTAAAAATGACACCTTCTCTTTATTCTGTAGCTCTATACGATTAAAATGATACCTTACTTATATAGGTTTGATTTTGTCTTGCTTCTGGAAAAAATCATAACTACATGCACGAAAATGTATACGTTTAAAATTGTCATCTTCTGACACCTATAACTTTTTTATTTTTCTGCGTAATGGGTGGTATGAGGGCTTATTTTTTGTGCCGTGATCTGAAGTTTGTATTGATCAGACTTTTTGATCGCTTTTTATTAATCTTTTCATGATATAAAAAGTGACCAAAAATACACTTTTTTTCTGCATACACGGTTTAATTAATATATTTTTATAATTCGGACATTTCCGCATGTGGCGATACCACATGTTTATTTACACTTTTCTTTAAATGGGAAAAGGGGGGTGATTAAAAGTTTTATTAGGGAAGGGGTTAAATGATCTTTATCAACTTTTTTTTTTGCAATGTTATAGCCCTGCGCACAGGGGCCTATAACACTGCACACACTGATCTTTTACATTAACAATTATTACCCCATAGGATAACATTGATCAATTATTCTGCCGCTTGACTGCTCATGCCTGGATCTCAGGCACTGAGCAGTCATTCGACGATCGGATACGCAGGAGGCAGGTAGGGGCCCTCCTTGTGTGTTCCAGCTGTTCGGGACACTGCGATTTTGCTGCGGTGGTCCCGAACAGCCGACTGAGCTAACCGGGACTAGTTTACTTTCACTTTAGACGCGTCTAAAGGGTTAATAGCGCGCTGCTGCACGTTATTAGCCACAGGTCCCGGCAATTGTTAGAGGCCGGGCCCGACCCGCTATGACGCGGGGTCACGCTGGGGCCACGTTATAGAAAGGGAGTGGACTCAGGGCGTACAGGTATGCCCTAAGTCCATAAGAGGTTAAATGGGCGCTGTCAGATACAAAAACTTTTGATATGTTGTAAAGCATGCAAGACCAATAGGTTTTGCAATTGCTTTCATTAGAAAATGTTCAGTATTTCATACTGAAAAAGCCAAACTACTGCCCCCTTGCCTGCTTGGACACATTCTAGTCCTACTGTGTCCATGCGTCATCACCTATGTCATGGACACACTTCCTTGATTGACAGCTGTGAGTGCAGGGCTCACACCTGGAGGAAAAATCCTCCCACTGTCAGCTTGTGTCCCGATACTGTCAGTGAGGACAAGCTGGGAGTTGTAGTTTTGTTTTTTGTTGGATCTGACGGGTACGCTTTAAGTACCAGGGTGCAAGGGTGTACCTGTAATCCCTTAGTCCCCAACAGGTTAATAACTGGTTGAACCTCCTTTGGCAGCAATAACTTCAACCAATAACTTCCTGTAGTTGCAGATCAGATGTGCACAACGGTCAGCAGTAATTTTTTTTTTTTCAAATTCAAGAACAATTTTATTGAGTTAAGCAGAAGTTTATACGTGCCAGAATAAAGAACATGAAAATAATGCAGTGGCCTAGTGGTCCACAATAGAATGGTAAAACATATAAAATAGAACATTAAGCTACTAAGCAGTAACCAATATACCATAAGAGCAATCAGATTGGGATAAAGGTATAAGCGAGAGACTTCCATTGCGTAGGCCAAAGTGCAAAAATAGTGGAGAGAAGGGATCAGGGTATGCAAGGGCAAGAGTGGTCTAAGCAAGCAAGAAAGAATTGAGAAAAGAGGAGGTACTTGGGCTAAACGAAATAGACCAGAAATACCTAGTAAAACAGAACAAAAAAGACAAAACAAAACACAATAAGAACAAGGGGGAGACAAATAGAGAGAAAAGGGGGGAGGGGAGGGAAGCACAAGGGAGGGAGACCAGACAAACCGACACAAGACAAAGGAAACCCAGCCAGGGCGGCAACCGTCTCAGGGGTGACCTCGGACGAGAGTGACAGGGAAGGCGGGCAGATCCATACACAAAGGCGTTAGCACACTGACCGGTAACCAGGAGAGGAGCAAAAGCTAGACCACGGGAGCCAAGTGGCGGACAGTCTGGTGACATCCTCAGGGGGTCAGGAGTAATTTTTGACCATTCGTCTTTTCAGAACTGTTTCAGTTCAGCAATATTCTTGGCATGTCTGGTGTGAATCGCTTTCTTGAGGTCAAGCCACAGCATCTCAATCTGGTTGAGGTCAGGACTCTGACTGGGTCAATCCAGAAGGCGTATTTTCTTCTGTTGAAGCCATTCTGTTGTTGATTTACTTCTATGCTTTGAGTTGTTGTCCTGTTGCAACACCCATCTTCTGTTGAGCTTCAGCTGGTGGACAGATGGCCTTAAGTTTTCTTGCAAAATGTCTTGATAAACTTGGGAATTCATTTTTCCTTCGATGATTGTAATCCGTCCATGCCCTGACGCAGCAAAGCAGCCCCAAACCATGATGCCCTCGCCACCATACACACAGTTGGAATGAGATTTTCATGTTGGTGTGCTGTGCCTGTATCCTCCCATGAAATCCATTCTTGTTTAGTGTTTTACATATTGTAGATTCGCTAACCGGGATGTCAACAGTTCTTAACTCCTTAAGGACCAAGGACGTACCGGTACGTCCTTGGTCCTGCTCTCCTGATATAACGCGGGGTTACACGGTAACCCTGCATCATATCACGGCGGGCCAGGCGTCATAGTGAAGCCGGGACCCGCCTCTAATAGCACAGCGCCGCTTGCTATTAACCCTTTAGCCGCGCGCTCAGAGCTGAGCCGCGCGGCTAAAACCGAAAGCGAAAGTTACCGGTTAACTCAGTGGGCTGTTCGGGATAGCCGCGGCGAAATCGCGGCATCCCGAACAGCTTACAGGACAGCGGGAGGGCCCCTACCTGCCTCCTCGCTGTCCGATCGCCGAATCACTGCTCAGTGCCTGAGATCCAGACATGAGCAGTCATGCGGCAGAATCGTCGATCACTGGTTTCCTATGAGAAACCAGTGATCAATGATGATCAGTGTGTGCAGTGTTATAGGTCCCTATGGGACCTATAACACTGCAAAAAAAAATTAAAAAAAAAAGTGAATAAAGATCATTTAATTCCTCCCCTATTAAGTTTGAATCACCCCCCTTTTCCCATAAAAAACCCAGTGTAAATAAAACTAAAAATAAACCTATATGGTGTCACCGCGTGCGGAAATGTCCGAATTATAAAAATATATCATTAATTAAACTGCTCGGTCAATGGCGTGCGCGCAAAAAAATTCCAAAGTCCAAAATAGTGCATTTTTGGTCACTTTTTATATAATTTAAAAATGAATAAAAAGCGATCAATAAGTCCTATCAATGCAAAAATGGTACCGTTAAAAACTTCAGGCGCAAAAAATGAGCCCTCATACCGCCCCAAACACGGAAAAATAAAAAAGTTATAGGGGTCAGAAGATGACAATTTTAAACGTATTAATTTTCCTGCATGTAGTTATGATTTTTTCCAGAAGTCCGACAAAATCAAACCTATATAAGTAAGGTATCATTTTAACCGTATGGAACTACAGAATAAAGATAAGGTGTCATTTTTACCGAAAAATGTACTACGTAGAAACGGAAGCCCCCAAAAGTTACAAAACGGCGGGAATTTTTCAATTTTGTCGCACAATGATTTTTTTTTCCGTTACAGCTGCCGGCAGCGGGTCTCCTGTTCAAGGCTTACTCCTATCATTGCGGCCAGGCGCAGTGTCCTGGATGCGTTCTTTATGGGCTGACCGGAGTTCTACAGCTGCAGGCTGCGGGTCTCCGGTCCCATGTGGCCAGCCACCCTTCAGTGGAGGCACACCAGCCTGCTTACTTCTCCCCATGCGGCCAGGCGCTTCCCCGGTGGGGAAGGAACAGGCCGCATCTTTCAGCCAGCTCCACAGCCCTCTTCCTGTAATGGCCACGCTCATGCGGCCGGGTGCCGCATCTTACCACAAGTTTCCCCCTCCCCTGTGCTTCTTCTAGTCTGAGGCCGGTGTGAGGTGTTTTTTTTGCACCCCCGTAGATCCATGCGTCCGCTCCTTCCCCAGCTCTCTGAACATTTCCAAAGCTAGAGCTGGGGCAAGGGGAGGAAGGAGGTACACGCCCCCTCCCTGAGCTCGGCTGGACGCAGATCTCCACGGCACGCCCCCTCCCTGAGGACATAGATCTCCACGGCAGGTCCCCTCCCTCATCTCCCCGAGCTGAGGACGTAGAGCAGTGCTCCCAATGAGCTCTATGTGTAAAGGGGGACATACTGCACGGGCTCTTTAGCCCATGCAGTATGTCCTCCTTTAGCCTGTACAGTATGTCCCCCTTTAGCCCGTGCAGTATGTCCCCCTTTAGCCTGTACAGTATGTCCCCCTTTACACATAGAGCTCATTGGGAGCACTGCTCTATGTCCTCAGCTCGGGGAGATGAGGGAGGGGACCTGCCGTGGAGATCTATGTCCTCAGGGAGAGGGCATGCCATAGAGATCTGCGTCCAGCCGAGCACAGGGAGGGGGCGTGTACCTCCTTCCTCCCCTTGCCCCAGCTCTAGCTTCGGAAATGTTCGGAGAGATGGGGGGAGGAGCGGACGCATGGATCTACGGGGGCGCAAAAAACCACCTCACACCGGCTCCGGTGTTCTTCTAGTGCGACCTCCCTTCTCGGCAGGCTGCGCTCTTAGTTTAAAAAAAAAAAAATTCACCACTGGTCACTCAGACCTCTTGTAGCCATCAATTGTATTGTGCCCTGGATTTTTCATTGCTTCTTGAGCTCCCCATTGTGGCAACCAAGTGCTATTACAGCCTTGGCCTGTCACATCTGTTTTTATCAGTTTAATATCTGCAGGGTTCCTTTTCTAGGGGTCCGCTTTATTCCTTCAGTCACCCTGTACGGTGGCCTGCTTTACACTATTTACATTGTCAGATGAGATATGCCTCTGGCGTATCTATTTTCTGCAGGGTTCTCACTCTACAGGGAACATATGCGCACCGACATGGCGGGTTACTGCCAGGGATTTCTCGATCCCTCGGAAACTGTTGGGGATATATTCAGTGTCTACCACTGAGTGCCGTGCCATGTCATGCCCATTGTGCCCAGGGCCAAATTCCAGTCCCTCCCTGCAGAGGCAAGACACTGGTCGAATGCCCTTGCAAGTTTTTGTTTTTTTGTATTCCTGGGGGACGCTAAGGATGCTCTGTCAGGTTCGCCGGTCACCCACCATGGGGGGGTGTTCCGGCGTGTCATACAATATGATTCCCTCCTCCACAGGCTGCCGCATCTGCCACTAGGGGTTTGGATCCTCCCATCTAGTGTGAGGTCTCCGTGGAAGTGTTCCCTGCGTGGGCATGGATTGGTCCTGATGCCGATATGCCGGACAGTAGTCTCGCCTGTCACTCCTCTCTCAGCTGCTGCATCCGCAGCTGACACTCTGGTACCCCCCTGACGATGCAAGGTGTCTGACAGAGTAGTAACATAGTTCATAAGGTTGAAAAAAGACCAGAGTCCATCAAGTTCAACCTATATCCCAAATGAGTCCCTACTGAGTTGATCCAGAGGAAGCCAAAAAACCCTCATACTCAAGGTAAAAATTCCTCCCCGACTCCAAATATGGCAGCCAGAATAAATCCTTGGATCAACCTTCTGTCCCTATACATCTAGTATACATAACCTGTAATGTTATTACTCTCCAAAAAATCATCCAGACCCCTTTTGAACTCTTTTACAGTTACCATGACCACCTCCTCAGGCAGAGTATTCCACAGTTTCACTGCTCTTACAGTAAAGAACCCCCATCTGTGCTGGTGTAGAAACCTTCTTTCCTCTAAATGTAGAGGATTCCCCTTGTTATAGACACAGTCCTGGGTATAAATAGATCATTGGAGAGATCTCTGTACAGTCCCCTGATATATTTATACATAGTTATTAGGTCTCTCCTAAGTCTTCTTTTTTCAAAACTAAATAACACTAATTCTGATAATCTTTCTGGGTACTGTAGTCCTCCCATTCCCCGTATTACTCTGGTTGCCCATCTTTGAACCCTCTTCAGCGCCACTATATTTTTCTTGTACAATGGTGCCCATTACTGTACACAGTATTCCATGTGTGGTCTGACTAGTGATTTGTACAGCGGTAAAATTATTTCCTTGTCGTGGGCATCTATACCCCTATGATTTTATTTGCCTTGGGAACAGCTGCCAGACACTGGTCATTAAAGCTAAATTTACTGTAAACTAAAACTCCCAAGTCCTTTTCCACATCAGTCGTCCCAAGTGTTCTCCCATTTAATACATAATCCCAGCCCAGATTTTTCCCTATGTGCATTACCTTACATTTCTCAGTGTTGAACCTCATCTGCCACTTCCCAGCCCAAACCTCCAACCTATCCAGATACATTTGTAACAGTGCACTGTCCTCTATTGTGTTTAACGCTTTACAGAGTTTAGTATCATCTACAAAGATTGTTACTTTACTATTCAACCCCTCTACAAGGTCATTAATGAATATATTAAATAGAACAGGACCCAAGACTGACCCCTGTGGTATCCCACTAGTAACAGTCACCCAATCAGAATAAGTTCCATTAATAACCACCCTCTTTCCTATCACTGAGCCAGTTACTTACCCACTTACACACATTCTCCCCCAGCCCCATCCTTCTAATTTTTTGTACCAACATTTTATGTGGCACTGTATCAAATGCTTTAGAAAATTCCAGATATACGACATCCAGCAATTCCCCCTGGTCCAGTCTGGAGCTCACCTCCTCATAAAAGCTCCAAAATAGCATCCCTTAGAAAACCCTCAAACAATTTACATACAACGGAGGTTAACCCCTTGCCCCAAAATGCCATTTCTAAATGGCGCTGTGGCACGGGAGGGTTATGAAGCTAGCTCAGGAGCTGAGCTCGCATCATACCTGCACGGTCCTGGCTGCTAGCAGCAGCCAGGACCCGAGGCTAATGCCAGACATCGCCGTTCAGGCAGATGTCCAGCATTAACTCTTTAGACGCATCCCTCAAAGTTGATCGCCGCGTCTGAAGTAAAAGCTTTCCGGCAGCTCAGTTGGATTGATCAGGACCATGGCGGTAAAATCGAAATGTCTCGATCAGCTAGGACGCAGCAGAAGGCTGTCTTACCTGCTTCCTGCGCGTCCGATCGGCGATTGATTGCTCCAAGCCTGAAATCCAGGCTTGAGCAATCAACCTCCGATAACACTGATCAATGCATTGCAATGCAATGGCAGTGATCAGTGTATTGAATCAATGTACTGCATGTTATAGTCACCTAGAGGGGACTATAACATTGCAAAAAAAATAAAAAGTCAATAAAGATGAAACCCCCCCCCCCCCTTTTCCCATAAAAACTGTGTAAATAAAAATGTGGTATCGCCGTGTGCATAAATGTCCAAACTATAAAAATATATCCTTAATTAAACCGCACGTTCAAATTCCAAAATAGCTTATTTTTGGTCACTTTTTATACCATAAAAAAATGAATAAAAAGCTATCAAAAAGTCAGATCAAAACAAAAATGGTACTGATAAAAACTTACGATAAACAGATCACGGTGCAAAAAATTAGCTCTCATACATCCCCATACGGAAAAATAAAAAAGTTATTGGGGTCAGAATAGGACAATTTTAAACATGTACATTTTCCTGCATGTAGTTATGATTTTTTTTTCAGAAGTATGACAAAATCAAACCTATATAAGTAGGGTATCATTTTAACTGTATGGACCTACAGAGTAAAGAGGTGTCATTTTTACAGAAAAATTTTCTGCGTAGAAACAGAAGCCCCCAACATTTCCAAAATGGTTTTTTCTTCCATTTTGTCGCACAATGATTTTTTTTCCATTTTGCCGTAGATTTTTAGGTGCAAAATTTAAAGGGTTATGATTTTTAAAAGGTAAGGAGTTAAAAAAAAGTAAGTGGGAAAAACGCTATGTCCTTTTGACCCCTTTTTAAATATTGGCACCGCATATGCCACGTGCCAGTCCTGGGAAACAGTCCCTGTCACTATATAGTCCCTGAATATAAAAATATGTCTATTACATAATTCCTTTAGAACACGGGGGTGAATGCCATCTGGACCTGGTGATTTGTCTATTTAGATTTTTTGTAGGCGGCACTGTACTTCTTCCTGTGTTAGACAGGTGACCTGTATTGGGGCGTTTACCTTTTCTAACTGTATTTCACCTGGCATTTCATTTTCCTCGGTGAATACAGTGGGGAAGAATTTGTTTAATATATTTGCTTTTTCCTGATCCCCTTCAATAATTTCCAGCTCATCATTTTTGAGTCTTTCTGTCTCTATTTTTGAGGCTTTTATCTGTTTTTTTTAAACATTTTCTCTATAGCTTTTTAATGCTTCTTCACTGCCATCCTGTTTTAGTAGTTTAAACCCTTAAGGACTCAGGGTTTTTCAGTTTTTGCACTTTCGTTTTTTTCTCCTTACCTTTTAAAAATCATAACCCTTTCAATTTTCCACCTAAAAATCCATATTATGGCTTATTTTTTGCGTCCCCAATTCTACTTTGCAGTGACAGTCATTTTACCCAAAAATTCACTGCAAAACGGAAAAAAGAAATAATTGTGCGACAAAATCGAAGAAAAAACGCCATTTTGTAATTATGGGGGCTTCCGTTTCTACGCAGTGCATATTTCGGTAAAAATGACACCTTATCATTATTCTGTAGGTCCATACGGTTAAAATGATACCCTACTTATATAGGTTTGATTTTGTCGCACTTCTGGAACAAATCATAACTACATGCAGGAAAATTTATCCGTTTAAAAATGTCATCTTCTGACCCCTATAACTTTTTTATTTTTCCACGTACAGGGCGGTATGAGGACTCCTTTTTTGCGCCGTGATCTGAAGTTTTTATCGGTATCATTTTTGTTTTGATCAGACTTTTTGATCACTTTTTATACTTAAGGACCAAGGGCGTACCTGTACGCCCGTGGGAATTTCTGTCCCCGCCGGGCGGGGACCGGGCCCGGGTGACTGCTGATATCTATCAGCAGGCACCCCGCGCAAATGCCCAGGGGGGTCATTAGACCCCCCCATGTCGGCGATCGGCGCAAATCGCAAGTGAATTCACACTTGCGATTTGCGCCGATCCCGGGTCATTACGGGTCTATAGTGACCCGGAATAGAAGGGGGATCGCAGATGTCCTAGACACCCACGATCCCCCTGTAGCGATAGGAGTGAGGTGGCAGAGGTGCCCCCCCCTCCTATCTCTGCTATTGGTGGTCTAGACGTGACCTCCAATAGCAGATCGGGGGCGGAGGGGTTTACTTTCGGTTTCCCCGTTCTGCCCACCCACAATAGGCGGGGCAGGACGGGGAAACCGACAGGGACCGGCGGCGAAGATCCACTTACCCATCGGCGACTGCAGCGGGCGACGATCAGCGGCGGCAGCGGGCGACGATCGGCGGAAGAAGAGGACGGCGACGCAGCTTCCTGGATCCGACGGAAGCCGGTGAGTTACTTAGCAACATCTGGAGGGCTACAGTCTGAGACCACTATAGTGGTCTCTAAACTGTAACCCTCCAGATGTTGCAAATCTACAACTCCCAGCATGCCCAGAGAGCTGTTTAGGCTTGCTAGGAGTTGCAGTTTTGCAACAGCCGGAGGTCTACAGTTTGAGACCACTGCAAAGTGATCTCTATACTGTGCACCTCCAGATCTTGCAAAACTACAACTCCCAGCATGCCCACACAGCAGTTTGCTGTCTGGGCATGCTGGGAGTTGTAGTTTTGCAACATCTGGAGGTCCACAGTTTGGAGACCACTATACAGTGGTCTCTAAACTATAGCTCTCCAGATGTTGCAAAACTGCAACTCCCACCAAGCCTAAACAGCTGTCTCTGCATGCTGGGAGTTGTAGTTGCGATCCCTCCAGCTGTTGCATAACTACATCTCCCAGCATGCCTTTCGGCGATCAGTACATGCTCTGAGTTGAAGTTTTGCAACAGCTGGAGGCACACTGGTTGGAAAATACTGAGTTAGATAACAGAACCTAACTGAAGGTTTTCCAACCAGTGTGCCTCCAGCTGTTGCAAAAGTACAACTCCCAGCATGCACGGTCTGTCAGTACATGCTGGGAGTTGTAGTTTTGAAACAGCTGAAGGTTTGCCCTCCCATGTGAACGTACAGGGTACATTCACACTGGCGGGTTTACAGTAAGTTTTCTGCTTCAAGTATGAGCTGCGGCAAATTTTTTGCCACAGTGCAAACTCCTAGCGGTAAATTCACTGTAAACCTCCGCCAGTGTGAACGTACCCTAAAAACACTACACTACACTCCACTAACACATAATAAAGGGTAAAACACTACATATACACCCCCTTACACTGTCCCCCCAATAAAAATAAAAAACGTATTGTACGGCAGTGTTTCCAAAACAGAGCCTCCAGCTGTTGCAAAACAACTCACAGAATTTCCGGACAGCCACTGACTTTCCAGGCATGCTAGGAGTTTAGCAACAGCTGGAGGCACCCTGTTTGGGAATCACTGGCGTAGAATACCACGTAGAATATTTTTATTTACACTGTTTTGTTTTTTTTATGGGAAAAGGGGGGTGATTCAAACTTTTATTAGGGAAGGGGTTAAATGACCTTTATTAACACTTTTTTTTACATTTTTTTTTGCAGTGTTATAGGTCCCATAGGGACAGCACACACTGATCTCTTACACAGATCACTGGCATGTATTAACACGCCTGTGATCAGTGTTATCGGCGCTTGACTGCTCCTGCCTGGATCTCAGGCACGGAGCAGTCATTCGTCGATCGCACACCGAGGAGGCAGGTAAGGGCCCTCCGGGTGTCCTGTAAGCTGTTCGGGACACCGCGATTTCACCGTGGCGGTCCCGAACAGCCCGACTGAGCAGACGGGATACTTTCACTTTTACTTTAGAAGCAGCGGTCAGCTTTGACCGCTGCTTCTAAAGGGTTAATAACGCACATTGCCGCGATCGGCGATGTGTGGTATTAGCTGCGGGTCCCGGCCGTTGATGACCGACGCGATGTGATGCGGGGTCGCAGCGTGACCCTGCTTCATATCGCGGGAGCCGGCACAGGACGTAAATATACGTCCTGCGTCATTAAGGGGTTAAATGCTTTATTTTTGTCATTTATTGCTCCCTTAACATTTTTATTAATCCATATTGGTTTTCTTTTATTTCTGACCCTTTTTTCCCCCATAAGGTATATACCTCTTACAGTGAGAATTTAAAATATTTTTAAAAGTCTCCCATTTAGTGTCAGTATTTTTGTTTTTGAGGACATTATCCCAATTTATATTGTTAAGGGCTTCTCTGAGTTGGTCAAACTTTGCCTTCCTAAAGTTCATTGTTTTTGTGGCCCCTCAAGAGATTCCCTTATTGAAGAACAAGCTATAATGTATTATATTATGATCACGATTTCCTAGGTGTCCTTCTACTTGCACATCAGTTACTCTGTCAGGTCTGTTGGTTAATATTAAGTCCAGTAGGACGCCCCCTCTGGTTGGGCCCCGCACCATTTAGGACAGAGATAATGGTCTTTAGCTATAGACAGAAACATGTTTCCTTTATGAGATTCACAGGTCTCAGTCTCCCAGTTTATATCAGGATAGTTAAAGTTCCTCCATTATTATCACCTCATTTTGATTTGCTGCCTTGTTTATTTGCCTCAGTAATTGACAAACTCCTCCCCCTTTCCGTTTTGTCTGATCCTTCCTGAATAGACTATAACCATGTATACCCACTATGTCATAATTCTCCTCAGACAATTTTCAACTCCAGTTAGCCAGTTGTATTGGTCAGACTTCTGGCATTAGCCAACATGCAATTCAATGGTGTATGTTTTTTCTTCCTATGAAGCGTATGCCTATTAACTATTCTAACCTCCTCCCTCCGCTCCACCCCCAGGTACATTAATAAGTCCCCCCCCCTCTCTATCTACACTATCTTCCCCCCCCCCCCCCCAAGTCCCTAGTTTAAACACTCCTCCACCCTTTTAGCCATCTTCTCCCCAAGAACAGCTGCACCCTCCCCATTGAGGTGCAGCACGTCCCTACGGTAGAGCCGGTAACCGACAGCGAAGTCGGCCCAGTTCTCCATGAACCCAAACCCCTCCTTCCTACACCAGCTTCTGAGCCACTTGTTTACCTCCCTAATCTCCTGCTGCCTCTCTGGTGTGGCTCATGGTACAGATAATATTTCAGAAAATATTACTTTGAAGGTCCTTGCTAGAGATGAGCGAATTTACAGTAAATTCGATTCGTCACGAACTTCTTGGCTCGGCAGTTGATGACTTTTCCTGCATAAATGAGTTCAGCTTTCAGGTGCTCCCGTGGGCTGGAAAAGGTGGATACAGTCCTAGGAGACTCTTTCCTAGGACTGTATACACCTTTTCCATTCCACCGGAGCACCTGAAAGCTGAACTAATTTATGCAGGATAAAGCATCAACTGCTGAGCCGAGAAGTTCGTGACGAATCAAATTTACTGTAAGTTCGCTCATCTCTAGTCCTTGCCTTAAGCTTGCGGCCTAAGTCCCTGAAATCATTTTTAAGGACACTCCACCTACCTCTTACTTTGTTATTGGTGCCAATATGTACCATGACCACTGGATCCTCTCCAGCCCCACCCAGCAACCTGTCAACCTGATCCACGATGTGCAGAACTCGTGCGCCAGGTAGACAACACACTGTTCGGTGATCCCGGTCTTTGTGACAGATCGCCCTGTCTGTCCCCCTAATGATTGAGTCCCCCACTACCAGTACCTGTCTGTCCTGCCCTGCACTCCTCCTTACTGGAGCAGACACCCCCAGGTCGGTCAGAGGCAGAGTCCTGCTGCAGCACTGCTAGCTTTGAAATGGCATCTGCCAACCGGGCAAACTTGTTGGGGTGTGCCAGATCAGGACTAGCCTCCCTGACACTTTTCCCTCTACTCCATTTTCTAACTGTAACTCAGCTAGCTGCCTGACTGTCCTGCACCTCCATCCCACTATCCTCCTCCACCTCTACCCCAGAGAGTACTTGCTCAGTGAGGAGACTCCTCTCCAAGTTGTCAATGCATCTCTGTTGCCAGTTGCTCCTCTTGATCCAGGATCTGGGCTTCCAAATGAACAACTCGCACACATCTCGCACAACAATATGCACCCTCAAACTGCTGTTCAAGGATTGCATACATTGCGCAAGATGTACACCGGACTGCATTTTCCAACATGGAGGCCATCTAGTTATGGGGATTTCATAAAGTAACACTTACAGCGATCTCAAACTCCTGTTTTAAAACTCTCTTTCAACTGCCTCTCTTCCAAAGCAACACTCAGACAGAGCACACTCAGCAACTGAGTCCCATACTAAGATTTAAGCTCCCGTGACCAATCTACCCCTCCCCCTAGAGGCAGAGTAGAGGAAATAAGTGAAAAGGCTGTTTAAAATTCTTAGTGATCCCTCTATGTGCAAATGTAAGTACTCACACAAGTCACTCTAGCTCCACAGATTCACTCCGCACAGCAGATATATCCTGTTTTACAACTCTCGTTCAACTGCCTCTCTTCCAAAGCAGAGAAAGAGAGGAATGCTTCCATGTGAAGAAACCCAAGGTCCAGTGTCGGGATGAGGCTGACAGAGATCGCACTCACCTACACACTTGATACACACTTGCATTCACTTTCCATGTAGCTGTATGAGAGGCCCTGCTGCAGAAAACATTCCCCAAACCATAACACTTCCTCCTTCACCTTTTACTGACTTCTTCACACACTTTGGGTTCAGTCTTTCCCCAGTTTGTCAATGAACATAATGTTTCCCATCAGACCCAAATAAATGAAACTTGCTTTCATCACTAAAATGAACTCTGGACCACTTCTCCCGTCCACACAACATGCTCCTCAGAAAAGGTGAGTCTAGCCTTTTGATTCTTTCTGCTAATGAGAGTGGTCCCTGCAGAATGGGCTTTCAGTATAAATGCTCTTAAACGTTGAGACGCTGTATGATGAGACAGATCTTTACCCTGTTCAGTACTGAACTGGTGAGCAATTCCAGCTGCAGTGTTGTAACGATAACCCATGGAGATTCTCCGCATTATCCTGTCCTATCTTCCATTTGTCTTTCGAGGGCAACCAGCCTTCTTGGGGGACTTGAATGAGTTTGCGATGTTGTGAAGAGGCAATATTCTAGATATCATAGACTTGGAACGGCCAACTTCTCTTGCTATGGCTGATAGGGTCACCCCTTTGGCCTTCTGCTGGGCAACCTGCTGCCAGAGGGTTTGTCACTTTGGAACAGCACACCATTTTTGCAAAGTCAGTGAAAACTGGAAAGTTAGGATGCCAGTTAAATAGGGTTTTGTCAGATGATTAAGGAAATTAGCACCAGTTGCCAGATTCACACCAATAACTTGGAGGCATCTGAAAGTGTTCTCTAATTTTGATCAGTGTTTTTTTTCCAATTATCTCTTACCTTTTTGTTCTGTGCTTTAAAATAAATACAATTTATGAGATAAGCTTAAAATGTTATTTTACCCATGTTAGGATATATTCACATAGGACTGCACTATGACCTTGACATTTAGGAAATTATGTGTTGTTCTCTAATTTTGATCTCCAGTGTACATTGCCGTCTAAGGGAACGGTAGTATCTGTGCGGTCCTAGCACAGACTACGATTCCTCAATATGGGCCTAGCTTAAATATCACTTAATTACAATGACGATTGATGGTTGTATCCTTAACCTAGAAAGGGCATTTGGTAGCTGCTGTGATGGATAGGTACGATTAAAAACAGCAGCACAGTTCATATGTGGTACTACAGTTTGCCCTATTTACTTCAGTAGAGCTAAGCTGAAATACCAGACAACCTGTGGGTAGTTAAGAAGAAAGCAGCACATTATTCTAGTCCAGTACAGCCTCAATATGGCCATAATTTGACATAAACCCTGGCCATTTTTAAAGCTGTTGTCGGTCACAGGAAATCATCATCATCTTCAGAATTATCATTGTCCCTTGCCAAAGCCTCTATATTGTGTGTGATGTCTGTGATCATACGGTTAAAGCGGTTAGACCCCGGTGAGCAACTGTCGTAGTTGCGCACAGCAGAGGCGGATGTGTTACTCATGCTGCGCTTGATCCTTCCAAAACTGTCCGTCAGGATTCCCCCATCTCGAATGCCGATGCTCTCTAAGAAGGTTTCAAAGTAGCTGATGTCCATATCCGGGATGAACGGCCTAAGTCCTACAAGAAGAAACATGAGAATGGTGACCTCAGATTATCATAATGTAATTGTCTTTTCTGGGTATTTGGGGCTCTGTGGCAGTATAGAAAGTTCAACCTAAAATGACCTGATATGAAAAGGAAGATATTAACTTAAAGGGGTATTACAGGATTCTATTTTCTTCAGCCTTTGAGCCCACAATGCTAAGTTATAATACTAGGGAAGCGGGGGAGAGAAAAAAAAACACACACACACAGGGGGCGCTCCCTGATGAGGTATTTCTACTGGTGTGCTCCCTCCACCACACTGCAGTGAGATACCGACCTAACTGTAATGGTGATGGTGATGAGAATGTAGTAAGATGCTGGCAGCGGCGCTCGAATAGTTATCGGACTTCAAGGCAAGAAGCAGATGAAGAATATGCAAGAGAACAAAACGGGTAAAAAAAAAAACTGTATTGGGAGGCGCTGCTCAAATTGCGGATATAAGGACAGACTCAGGCAGCACAGGACAACAAATATATTTGAGTATTTGGGGACAATGTGTTTCGGCATTTACTAATGCCTTCCTCAGGTCCACTTAACAGTTCCCAGGTTTTATTGGTGTTCAGTGTGCTGGGGTGCTGGTTTGGAGATCCTGCTCAGTAGCTGTGCTGCCTCGGTTAGACCAAACAGCACCCCAGCACACTGAACACCAATAAAACCTGGGAACTGTTAAGTGGACCTGAGGGAGGCATTATGGAATGCCGAAACGCGTTGTCCCCCAAATACTAAAATATATTTGTTATCCTGTGCCACCTAAATCTGTCCTTGTATTCGCAATTTGAGCAGCGACTCCCAATACAGTTTTATTTTTTTTACCCACTTCTTTCTCTTGAGAGTTATAATACTGTAATACGCTTCTGTTACCTCCATGTGCTGCCTTGTTCTTTTTTCATGCACAGGACCCACTCCCAGAAGTGCTATAGTGCTATTTTATTGTTGTCTTAGGCCTTTCCCAGCATTCCATGTGGCCAGAGACAATACGGCATAAGTCACATAAAATGACAATTTAGACATACCTTTTGCTGCTTTTTATCAGCATTAAATAGGCTAAAAAATGCTTTATTCAGTGGTCAGCAACAGTAAGGAAAGGCAAGGCTATGCCCGGGGGGGTGGGGGGGGGGGGGGTTGGGGGCCGCCACACCTATCCCCTGTATGTAAGCACTGGGACCACTGTGAGATTGACACACAGGTCCCAGCAACTGCACCCCTGATTATTTTTACGTGCGGGCGACGAGTGTTCAGAGCGGGCAAGCGCTCGCTCCCTCCGAGCACACACACACACAAAACTGTAGAATAAAAGTACAGTGCCCGTACTCCTGTTTTCTTCCGGCAAGGCGCTGTGATTACTAGAGGCAGAAAGCTTGCTCACTCTCTGCCTCTGGTATTACGCAGGAACACTGGGGCCATTGGGAGCGAGCTCTGGAAACTTGCCGCTCGCACGCAAAAAAATATCAGGGGCGCATGCGCTGAGACCTGTGTGTCAATCACACAGCCGGTCCCAGCGCTGACATACAGAGGATAGATGTGGCAGCCATGCAGCATAGATGTTGCTGACCACTGAATAAAGCATTTTTTAGCCTGATTAATGATGCTAAAAAAAAGCAGCAAAAGGTATGTCTAAATTGTCATTGTAAACAGCTGTGTCACCCTGGGAATAGTTTATGGGGGACAATTTCATGACAGGTGTGCTTTAAAGATAACCTATCATCACTTTTATGCTGCCCGAACCAAAACTCATCTGGGTGGTCCATGGTGGCTTCTCCCTGCACCACCAGTCTGAATAAATAGATTTCCTACTATACAAATTCTGGGCAGGCCCTTTGTGGTTAAAGGGGTACTCCGGCCCTAATACATCTTATCCCCTATCCAAAGGATAGGGGATAAGATGTCTGATCGCCGTCACGACCCCTCCCATAGACTTGCATTGAGGGGGCGGGGCGTGACGTGACGTCACATGGGGGCAGAGTCGTGACGTCACGATACTCCGGCCCTGTGGTCATCAAGCTGCACACTCAGAGCCTCCAGTGCTGCGGAGAGTTCGTAAAGGTGGGTGCTGAATGACAGATTGCGGGGGTCTCCAGCGGTGGGTAAGATGTATTAAGGCCTGAGTACCCCTTTAAGGCAGCATGAAAGTGATAAGTTCTCTTTAAAGGGAACCTGTCATCAGGTTTGCTCCTATGTGGGAGATTTATTAAAACCTGTGTAGAGGACGAGCGCTGCAGTTGCCCATAGCAACCAGATTGCTTTTTTCACAGTCCTCTTAAAAAATGAAAGAAGCAATCTGATCGGTTGCTATGGGCAACTTCACCGCTATTCCTCTACACGTTTTGATAAATCTCCCCTTATGTAACTAGCAGCAACACGTTATACACCATAATATAAGCTTCTTGCCTGGATGTCCTTTTGTCCATCAGAATTATTACAACTTGTCCTGCATGGTATGTAAATTAGCTCTTGATGTGCATGGCTTTCAGAACAATTCACTGCACCCTGGGCTGTAATCTGACTGACAGCCCGGGCAAAGCCAACATTTCAGCTATGCTCTGTGAACCTCAGAAGACTGCCCTGATGTCTTTAAAGCAGTGTACCACAGCAAAGGGCATGCCCAAAGACATAGCAGCATCTGGGTCTGTGAGAGAAGAGCGGTGATGCTGACCCGGCCTCTAGAGGTTCAGGGACCAGAATGGTTTTAAGGACATCCAGGCGTGGTAAGGAAAATAGTATTAAAAGGGAATCAGTCATCAGTGTTATCCGCACTAACCTGTTGGTACAGGCGTGTAGTTCGAGTGACACAGATGATGATACTTACCTATCCCCGATCCATGGTCCCATTTGCCATTATCCTCCTTATTCAGGCAGCAGGCTTGGTGCCTAGGCAGCGCTCCAGGAGCACACTGGTGTTACTGACGGTGACGTCAGTTTGCTCCTGGAGCACCACCCATGCACCAAGCTTGATGGAACCACGGATCGGGAATAGGTAAGTATCATTATCATCAGCGTTACCCACACTACCAGCCTCTACCAACAGGTTCCCTTTAAGATGAACCTGTTGCTGCTAGTTACATGACAGGTAATGATGACAGGTTTCTTTAAAACCACTGATTGTTTTAAATACAGCCATTCAGATGTTGCAAAATTACAATTCCCAGCAGATGAGATAGCTACAAAGCCACAGGTTGGGGAACAATGCCTTTAAAGTACCCAGCTACTTTGGGTTACAAAAGGGATATTATTCCAGAAATTTCCAAATGAGTTACCCCCTACAAACTATTCAATGTATTGTCGCCCAGTTGTGTTCTTACCCAGCAGCAGGAATTTCCTGTTCTCTCCGTACAGTTGGAGTAGCTCTCGGCAGTAGTCTTTTACATCCATCCCAAGACGATATTCCCGTAGTAGGCAAGCGAACCGATAAATCTCTGTAGGGGCCAGCTTGTTTCTCAACTAAAATACAGAAGACTTTATTATGTAGAATTTTTATTGTTTCACTCTAACTCATTCCAATTATTACATCATATCTTATACTCCAATTACATCCAAATCTGCATTCATGATTCATAGCATAAGCTCAAACAACCTGTAAGCTTACACCCCATCATGAATGCAGATTTGGTCTGATATCTCCAGATGCAAGTATGTAGGTCATAGCCTATTGTGGCCTGATGCAGGTATGTAGGTCATAGCCTATTGTGGCCAGGTGCAGGTATGTAGGTCATAGCCTATTGTGGCCTGATGCAGGTCATAGCCTATTGTGGCCTGATGCAGGTCATAGCCTATTGTGGCCTGATGCAGGTATGTAGGTCATAGCCTATTGTGGCCTGATGCAGGTATGTAGGTCATAGCCTATTGTGGCCAGATGCAGGTATGTAGGTCATAGCCTATTGTGGCCAGGTGCAGGTATGTAGGTCATAGCCTATTGTGGCCAGATGCAGGTATGTAGGTCATAGCCTATTGTGGCCAGATGCAGGTATGTAGGTCATAGCCTATTGTGGCCAGGTGCAGGTATGTAGGTCATAGCCTATTGTGGCCAGATGCAGGTATGTAGGTCATAGCCTATTGTGGCCAGATGCAGGTATGTAGGTCATAGCCTATTGTGGCCAGATGCAGGTATGTAGGTCATAGCCTATTGTGGCCAGATGCAGGTATGTAGGTCATAGCCTATTGTGGCCAGATGCAGGTATGTAGGTCATAGCCTATTGTGGCCTGATGCAAGTATGTAGGTCATAGCCTATTGTGGCCAGGTGCAGGTATGTAGGTCATAGCCTATTGTGGCCAGGTGCAGGTATGTAGGTCATAGCCTATTGTGGCCAGATGCAGGTATGTAGGTCATAGCCTATTGTGGCCAGATGCAGGTATGTAGGTCATAGCCTATTGTGGCCTGATGCAGGTATGTAGGTCATAGCCTATTGTGGCCTGATGCAGGTCATAGCCTATTGTGGCCAGATGCAGGTATGTAGGTCATAGCCTATTGTGGCCAGATGCAGGTATGTAGGTCATAGCCTATTGTGGCCTGATGCAGGTATGTAGGTCATAGCCTATTGTGGCCTGATGCAGGTCATAGCCTATTGTGGCCAGATGCAGGTATGTAGGTCATAGCCTATTGTACACTATTCAGTGTGGAATACTGTGTAACTTGTTGGGGAAAAAGTTTTCTCCTATTATAAAAATAAACAATATCTTATTTAACTGGGTTCAGGAGAGCAGAAAAGACAGCCACCGCCTCTTTATTATGGCCTGGCCCCACTGCGGGTCTAATGACCTGAACTGAAAGCTTCATAGATCCCTATGATGGGGTCAGGATGGCCGAATAGACCCATGTGAGGCCAGGATTTGTGGACACGTGCTTCTCTGAACCGGGAACTGGGCTGAGTACTTCTGATTGCCACAACCATGCCTGGTCAGGCTCTGTTTTACAGATAGTTGTGGGTAGTGTTGAGCGGCATAGGCCATATTCGAATTTGCGAATATTCACGAATATATGGACGAATATTCGTCATATATTCGCGAATATTCGCATATTCGTAATATTCCCGTTTTATTTTCGCATATGCGCAAATTCGCGTATGCGAAAATTAACATATTCGAAAATTAGCATATACAAAATTAGCATAAACAATAATTCGCATATGCGAAAATTCGCACACCAGTCTCACACAGTAGTATTAGAGCCTTCTTTACACCACACAAGCTGGAAGCAGAGAGGGGTGATGACTGTGATGTGTGCTGTGAAAAAACAAACAAACGAATATTCGTAATTACGAATATATAGCGCTATATTCGCGAATATTCGCGAATATGCGATATTCGCGAATAAAATTCGTATTGCGAATATTCGCGAGCAACACTAGTTGTGGGTGGCCCACATCTATCAGACATGTCCTATGGATATGCCATAACTGTAAAGGGGTACTCCACTGGACAACTTTTTTTTTTTTTTTTTAATCAACTGGTGCCAGAAAGTTAAACATATTTGTAAATTACTTCTATTTAAAAATCTTAATCCTTCCAGTACTTATCAGCTGCTATGTTCTCCACAGGAAGTTCTTTTCTTTGAATTTCCTTTCTGTCTGACCACAGTGCTCTCTGCTGACACCTCTGTCCATTTTAGGAACTGTCCAGAGCAGGAGAGGTTTGCTATGGGGATTTGCTTGTACTCTGGACAGTTTCTAAAATGGACAGAGGTGTCAGCAGAGAGCACTGTGGTCAGACAGAAAATAAATTCAAAAAGAAATGAACTTCCTTTGGATCATAATGGCAGCTGATAAGTACTGGAAGGATTAAGGATTATTAATCTGTTTAACTTTCTGGCACCAATTGATTTAAAAAAAATTATATATGTTTTCCAGTGAAGTACCCCTTTAAAGGGGTACTCCCCTGTCCAGCGTTCAAACTGTTTTTGTGCTGGGGGAGGGTTGGCCATGCCCCTTGTGGGAGGGGGCATGAAGGTAGTCTTGCATTGAGGGGGTGTGGCCATGTCACAAGGGGCATGGCCAACCCCCCTACGAAAACTGCATTCAGAACATTTACTTCTGAATGCTGGCCAGTGGAGTATCCCTTTAAATGGGAAGATTTTGAATGCAGCTCAGGCTGTGATTGTAGTAGAACAAAGAAACTTCATACATGACCTATAGTGACTATGACCTATGGCAGTTGTCTTCAACCTGGGGACCTCCAGATGTTGCAAAACTACAACTCCCAGCATGCCCGGACAGCCGTTGGCTGTCCGGGCATGCTGGGAGTTGTAGTTTTGCAACATCTGGAGGTCCCTAGGTTGAAGACCACTGACCTATGGGCTTACATCTGCAGTGTAACTGCAACTCACAACATGGATTTCAAGGATCATGGATATGTAGTCCCTCCAGCACCTGATAAACCACAAGATGTATCATCAGAGACACAAAAGTACTCACAGTTATCATGTAGTCCTGAAGCTGCTCCAGGGCGACACCATTCTGGTCCCCATCACTGACTCCAGACGCTAGGCTCTGCTCAGACACAGCAAAAGAGGGGGACGATTCTCCGCTGTACCGCACCTCAAAAGTATCATGGGAGCCATTACTGACAACAGGGAAAGATTACGGAGGAGGATAGAAGGTTGGGTTGGAGTGCTTCTTGAATAATATATTACTATTTAAGGATTATATTGACTTACAAAGAGCTGCAGCAGCTGAAGTCAGTATCATATGAAAAAGTCCCCTCTGTATGCGAGCTGTCACCTAAAATAAGAATGGAAATCATACACATAAATAGGCAAACTGCATCAGACCTATCATCATTTATAGACTAAGGCTGTGTTCACAGGGCATTTAATTAGTGTTACCAAATTTTACTGCTCTGTATTACAAAATTGCATTAAAAAATAGCACAAATTTACAGAGATTTGCCTCCCGACCATGCGATTATGCAAACTGGGGTAAAATTGCACAGTTTTTACTGTGATTTCAGAAAATAGCGGGTTAAATTTGGGGGGCGGGGGTACTGCTAATTAAATGTCACATGTGAACACCGCCTATAGCAACCATAAATGGATTAGGAGATATGGGGCAAAAAAAACAAAAAAAAAAACATCCAGACTAATTATAGCACATAGCATACTGTAGGTAGCACATAGCATACTGTAGGTAGCACATAGCATACTGTAGGTAGCACATAGCATACTGTAGGTAGCACATAGCATACTGTAGGTAGCACATAGCATACTGCACATAGCATAACACTATATGGAACTTCTTTGGGAACACTATAGACACTCATATAACTAAACTCATATTACTAAAATTTACTTACCAAAATTTTGCCTTTTTAAGAGTCCATAGCACATGAACAATAAGGCTAACTTATTGCATTCCCCCCCAGGCAGAAGAAACAAATATGAAAAATTAAATTAAAAATAAAAATGTACCTATCAATGGGCTCCATTACACTGTGATGTGTGCAGAAATACTATATTTTTAATAGGACAGGATGCTGTGCTGCCTTCAGACTCATGGAAAGGAACTATTTCAGATGTAAATTTTAGCTTTCCATATCGTCCTATGACACCACAGGAACAATAGGGAAACAAAAACAGTAAGGCTAGGCTCACACTATGGAATTTCCGCCTGCAATTCCGCTTTGAAATTGCAGGCAGAAATTCCGCTGACTAAAATATATAGTGTAGAGCAGTGGTCTCGAACCTGCGAACCTCCAGATGTTGCAAAACTACAACTCCCAGCATGCTGGGAGTTGTAGTTTTGCAACATCTGGAGGTCCGCAGGTTGGAGACCACTGGTGTAGAGAATTGGTTTCTTCCGTTCACAAATTCACACTTCGGAATTTGTGAACGGAAAATCCGCTTGGAAATTTCCGCCTGAAGAATGGCGTTGCTCATTCTTCAGGCGGAAATACTCGCAGAACACATTGCAGTCTATTGGAGACTTAGTGTCCGCGCGGTCCTAGCGCCGACTGATTCAGCCGGCACTGGCCGCACTCGGAATCTCCGGGCGAAAATTTTCTGTCCGGAGATTCCGTAGTGTGAAACCTAGCCTAACAGAACTGACGGTGGAAAATTGTCTAGAATACGCCGCTTCCAACACTTTCTGCCATAAGTCATTTCCTTGTTCGTGATGACATCAAGTCTGTAGTATTTTATGTATGTTGGCGGAGTTGATCACGTGGCTTCATGACAAATTTGATCTAAAGTGGAGAAAGGCCTTGTATGGCAGTGTTTTTCAACCAGGGTGCTTCCAGCTGTTGCAGAACTACAACTCCCAGCATGCCCACACAGCCTTCGGCTGTCTGGGCATGCTGGGAGATGTAGTTATGCAACAGCTGGAGGCACCCTGGTTGGGAAACACTGTTGTATGGTAAAGCATTCAGAGATCACTCCTTGGATCCATTTGGAATGGGTGGGGGCCTTAGAAGCTGCCTTAAAGGGGTACTCCCGTTGAAAAAACTTTTTTTTTTTTTTTTTTTATCAATTGGTGCCAGAAAGTTAAACAGACTTGTAAATGACTTCTATTAAAAAATCTTAATCCTTCCAGCACTTTTTAGGGCCTATATACTACAGAGAAAATGCTTATCTTTTTAGATTTCTCTGATGTCATGACCACAGTGCTCTCTGCTGACCTCTGCTGTCCATTTTAGGAACTGTCCAGAGCAGCATATGTTTGCTATGAGGATTTTCTCCTGCTCTGGACAGTTTCTAAAATGGACAGCAGAGGTCAGCAGAGAGCACTGTGGTCATGACATCAGAGAAATCTAAAAAGTTAAGCATTTCCTCTGTAGTATAAAACCCCTAAAAAGTGCTGGAAGGAATAAGATTTTTTAATAGAAGTAATTTACAAATCTGTTTAACTTTCTGGCACCAGTTGATTTAAAAAAAAAACATTTGAGGCCTAAATTGGTGATTTGCACAGGAGTGGCTGATTTTACAGCGGTTCTGACATAAATGCAAAAAGGAACACACCCACATGTGACCCCATTTTGGGAACTACACCCCTCACGGAACGTGATAAAGGGTATAGTGAGCCTTAACAACCCACAGGTGTTTGACAATTTTCGGTAAAGTTGGATGAGAAAATGAAATAAAAAAAAGAATTTCACTAAATTGCTGGTGTTACCCTAAATTTTTCATTTTCACGAGGTAAAATAGGGAAAAAAGCCCCCCTAAATTTGTAACACCAGAGTAAGAACATACCCCATTATGTGGATGTAAAGTGCTCTGCTAGCACACTACAATGCTCAGAAGAGAAGGAGCGCCATTGGGAGAGAAAATTTGTCAGGCGACGTGTTTTTACAAAGCCCCCATGGTGCCAGAACATGTGACCCCATTTTCGAAACTAACGTAATAAGGGGTGCAGTGAGCATTTATACCCCACTGGCGTTTCACAGATCTTTGTAACAGTGGACAGTGAAAATGAAAAATTTTATTTTTCATTTGCTCAGCCCACTGTTCCAAAGATCTGTCAAACGCCAGTGTGGTGCAAATACTCACTGCATCACTTATTAAATACTGTGAGAGGTGTAGTTTCCAAAATGTGGTCACATGTGGGGGGGGGGGGGGGGTCCACTGTTCTAGCACCATGGGGGCTTTGTAAATGCACATGGCCCCTGACTTCTATTCCAAACAAATTCTCTCTTCAAAAGCTCAATGGCGCTCCTCCTCTTCTGAGCATTGTAGTTCGCCCGCAGAGCTCTTTACATCCACATATGGGGTATTTCCATACTCAGAAGAGATGGGGGTTACAAAATTTCTTTTCTTTTTTTCTCCTATTACCCCTTGTAAAAATGTAAAATTTGGGGAAAAAACAGCATTTTTTTTTTTTTGCTTTTCTGGCACCATAGGGGCTTCCTAAATGTGACATTTGCCCTCTAGTGCACCCACAGAGCACTTTACATACACATGAGGTATTTCCTTCCTTACTCGAGAGAAATTGGGTTACAAATTTTGGGGGATTTCTCTCCTTTTACCCCTTATAAAAATTCAAAAAATGGCTCTGCAAGGACATGTTAGTGTAAAAAATATGAAGATTTTGAATTTTCTCCTTCACTTTGCTGCTATTCCTATGAAACACCTAAAGGGTTAACAATCTTTCTGAATGTCAATTTGAATGCTTTGAGGGGTGCAGTTTCTATAATTGGGTTATTTCTCACAGAAAAGCCCCTAAAATCCACTTCAAACTTAACTCATCCCTGAAAATTGCTGCTATACTTTGAAGCCCTCTGATGTCTTCAAAAAGTTAAAACATGTCAACTTTATGATGCAAACATAAAGTAGACATATTGTATTTGTGAATCAATATATAATTTATTTGGAATGTCACAAAAAAAAAAACTCTCTCTGAATCAGAATAAAAGATAAAAGCATCCCAGAGTTATTAATGCATAAAGTGACAGTGGTCAGAATTGCAAAAAAGAGTCCTTAAGGTGAAAATGGGCTGAGTCCCTATAGGGTTAAATGGGCACTGTCAGATACAAAAACTTTTGATATGTTGTAAAGCATGCAAAACCAATAGGTTTTCAATAGAAAATGTTCAGCATTTCATACGGAAAAAGCCAGTCAAACAACTGCCCCCCCCCTGCCTGCTTGGACACATGCTAGTCCTGCTGTGTCCATGCGTCATCACCTATGTCATGGACACACTTCCTTGATTGACAGCTGTGAGCGGAGGGCTCAGACCTCCCACTGCCAGCTTGTGTCCCGCTACTGTCAGTGAGGACAAGCTGGGAGTTATAGTTATGCTAAGGGAAATGTGAGCAGACAGCATACTGAGGGAGGGGGCTGAGACTGCACAGTGAGGCCACCCCCCCCCCCCCCCCCCCTTTGAGAGGAATTCAGACTAGTGAGCTAAATTAAATATGTAATAATAAAAATTTTTTAAAAAGATGCTAGACACATAAAAATTAGATGTACATGGTCAGGATTAGGTACTGGGTGATATATAAAAAAACTGTTTTTTGTTGGATCTGACGGGTACGCTTTAAGCACAATATAGAAGTATGTTAAGCAAATACTGCTACATAGTATAACCATGTGTATGATACACTGTTATTTGGACAATGTGTCGCAGTATAATTTTGGCACTGCTGTTTAGACCCCTAATGGTATCACTTAAGCCAATGTTTCCCAAACAAAATGCCTCCAGCTGTTGCAAAATTACAACTCTCAACTTGCTGCTATACTTAGTTTTGCAACAGCTGGAGGCGCTTTGGTTGGGAAACACTGGCTTAAGAACAAGATGACATGGGCATGATATGGTGGTATTATTTAGGCACGGTCACTTGGACATGAGTATTAGGATGTTACGAAGCTACAATATGGCATTTTGGTATGGGCATGTTATACAGCTATTATTTGAGGACTAAATATAGTCACACTTTGGAGGTATTACTGAAGCACTGTATGGCAATTTTATTTGGATATACAGTGGTCCCTCAACATACGATGGTAATCCGTTCCAAACGGACCATCGTTTGTTGAAACCATCGCATGTTGGCTGTCCGGACATTCTGGGTGTTGTAGTTTTGCAACATCTGGAGGTCCGCAGGTTGAAGACCACTGTTAGAGGAAGTTGTACTCACCTGTCCCCGCCCCTCCGGACCGTCACCGCTCGTCACCACTGCCCGGGATGTCGCCGTCCATCGCTGCCGCCGCGTCCCCGAGGTGTCCCCGACGCTCCGGCAAGGCCTCTGCTTCCCTGCCAGCCGCGTGCTCCGTTGCTGCCATCACGTTGTTATGCACGCCGCTCCTATTGGATGACGGGACGGTGTGCACAGCGACGTGATGACGACGATGGAGAGCGCCGACGATGCTGGGGAACCCAAAGAGGACGCGCCGGAGCCCCGAGGACAGATAAGAGGCATCACCGGAGCTCACGGGGCACCATAAACGGCTATCCGGCAGCAGCTGAAGCAGTTAGCGCTGCCGGACAGCCGTTTATGCGATGGCCCTGACATAAAAAAGCATCGTATGTTGATGCTGCCTTCAACATGCGATGGCCTCTGAGAGGCCATCGTATGTTGAAATGATCGTATGTCAGGACCATTGTAGGTCGGGGGGTCACTGTGTTATTATTTGGGCATTATTCTTGAGCTCAGGAAATCCACTGCCTGGGTGTTCCCACCACCATACTAGGATCCTATAGTCTTTGACTGAAAATGTGCACTATGTAGGTGTCACTATGACCACCACTAGAGCCATCTGAGACCTCTAATAAAACATTTGGGGGCCCCACATCCCTGCCCATTGCCCACATCTTACAACGTGATAGCCATGGCCTCTCTGGAGGGGACATATAATGATAGCCAGCCCGGTCCACACATTCAATGCTTTGATCTCCGTAGATGATCTGGAAAACTTGGCAGATAAGTGCACAAGATTCTTCTGCTGCATCCTGTAAAATAAATGACAAGATTAAATGCATGGTGCAATATTCTCCAGTCATACCAAGGGCTGCAAATAACATTTTCCCGGCTTCCTACTGTTTTGCTGTCTCTACACAGCATGCTTTCCAATGACATTTCATGAATTACCTAGATGCACAGCATTATGGGAGCTGTCAGTGTTCGCATGAAGCTTTTTAAATGAAACTTTGGTTTCATCTATAGTATAAAACAGGATTTCAATGTAAGCTCAGAATCCACTTACCCTGTTCTCCACAGCCAGGATTATCAAGTTGCAGTAGGCATCTGGACTTGGCTCTTTGGGATCCAAAGGATTCTGTCCTGGTCGTCTCTCCCAGCTGCCCCCACAGGGCTGGCGTCTCTCCCAGCTGCCCCCACAGGGCTGGCGTCTTTCCCAGCTGCCCCCACAGGGCTGGCGTCTCTCCCAGCTCCCACCACAGGGCTGTCGTCTCTCCCAGCTACCACTGAATGTCATTCTTCTTTCCCAATTGCCACAAGCCTGACCTCTACGACTCTTCTCCCAGCTTCCAGTCTCTTGCTTAGCTCCACTCCTCTCCAAACTACCCCCACCCTTGGTTCGTCCTTCTGACGATTTGTGTGCCATCTTCCAGTCCAAACTACAGATAGTATGCCGCCTCTCCATAGCACCACCTATGGGCTTGGAGCCAACCCCACCTTGAATCCTGTCAATCTTTCCAACTGGAGGTTTTCTTTCCAAGCTACCAGAGGCTGGAACAGGGTCCAATCCGAGCCCTAAAGGAAAGACCATGACATCGAGACGACACCAAAATGTATACAAAGCTTATAACATTCACTGTAAATGCCCAGGAGAAAAAATCTGATCCTCACCTGTCTTCAGGACCAGCAAATGAAGAGCATCGTCCCTCACATAGGAAGCGGCAGCAATCTCATGTGTGGGGATCCGTAGAATCAGCTCCTCATTGTCTCTCCAGGTCAGTAAGAGGCTTCGAGCTGACAGACTGAGGATACTGTCCTGCTCCGGGGTGCAGTGGAGAGGGAGCTCCTTGAGTTGCTGCAAAAAAGGAAAAATCTATCAATTCTCAAATTACAACAATGATTGTTCTACATGTAGGCACTTGTAAAAAAAAATTATATACATACAGGCAAGTATTACAGTAGTTAATATTTTTGTACATAGGAGGCAGTATTACAGTAGTTATATTCTTGTTCATAGGGGGGCAGTATTATAGTAGTTCTATTCTTGTTCATAGGGGGCAGTATTATAGTAGTTCTATTCTTGTTCATAGGGGGCAGTATTATAGTAGTTCTATTCTTGTTCATAGGGGGCAGTATTATAGTAGTTCTATTCTTGTTCATAGGGAGCAGTATTACAGTAGTTATATTCTTGTTCATAGGGGGGCAGTATTATAGTAGTTCTATTCTTGTTCATAGGGGGCAGTATTATAGTAGTTCTATGCTTGTTCATAGGAGGCAGTATTATAGTAGTTATATTCTTGTTCATAGGGGGCAGTATTATAGTAGTTATATTCTTGTATATAGGAGATAGTATTATAGTAGTTATATTCTTGTACATAGGGGGCAGTATTATAGTAGTTATATTCTTGTTCATAGGGCGCAGTATTATAGTAGTTATATTCTTGACATAAGGGGCAGAGTTATAGTAGTTATATTCTTGTTCATAGGGGGAAGCATTGAATTAGATATATTCTTGTACAAATGAGGCAGTATTATAGTACATAATACTATATATACATTATACAGGCCAATCGCAGCGGGTGTCAGGAGTGACATCCACTGTGATATGTCCCTAACTGCAGGTACTACTGCTCCCAACATGGAGCACACTCAGCTCCATGCTGGGAGTAGTAGTACCTGCATTAATAGACAGATCGCAGCAAGTGTCACTCCTGACACCTGTAGGATCCTCCTGATGTGAATTTCGGGACCCAGCTGTGCTCACGGCTACAGAGCCGGGAGAACAGCTGATGCTGAGCAATAGATATACGTCTTATATCTACTGACCAGCAAGAACTTATAGTGAGCCTGCAAAGTGTATACAGTATACACATTCCTGGCTCATTTAACCGCTTGCTGAGCTGTGCGCTATGCGCCAGCCCAGCAAGGAAGGAGTTAACTTACACTGCTGGACTGCTAGGTTAACCCTTTGGGTGGTATACAGAATATACAGCTATCTATAGATAGCTGTATATAGTGTATACAGAAGAGGAGATCTCCTTACCTCCCTCGCTCCTTGTCCCTCCTGGGTCGGTGTAGCTCTGCCCTCTACTGATGGGGCGGAGCTACAGACGGGAGGCAGAGTGGCAAGTCTGAGGCTCTGTTCACCTTGTACGTTTTGTATAATGTGAACAGACCCTTCTGCCATCGTCTTCCCAGACAGGGAGACTTCAGCTGTTACAAAACTACAACTTCCAGCATGCCCAGACAGCCAAAGGCTGTCTGGGCATGCTGGGAGTTGTATTTTTGCAACAATTGGAGGCTCTCTGCTTGGGAAGACATTGCATTTTGGGTGCTCTCCCCAGCGGAGAGCGCCAAAAATGTCCTAACCCATTTTTTGTGTTTCTTTTCTTCTTCTCATTTCAGATCTGTGTATGCAGAGGATTGCGGCGGATTCAGGAAAAATGCCAGAAAAAACGCCAGAAAGACTGCCAAAACGCAGGAAAAAGCTGTGGCAGTTTTACTAGCAGTTTTTCCTGGTGGGAAAAAACCTTAGTGGAATCATAGCCTTATATTAGTTATACTTGTAATGCCTTAATGGGTGTGGACCCGCAGTGCCAGCAGTGGGAGCAGAATCTAAGTGTTCTCCTGGTTTTAACCCTCTTTCCCGCTCCAGGATGCGGAGGAGGAGCTGTCTGTGCAGTTCGGCCGAGGTAAGCAGCGGAATGCGGTACACGCTGGTGGCTGCTAACCGCCAGCATTACAATATTCTTATACATAGGAGGCAGTATTAGGGCCCGACCACACTGCCATTACTCTTGCAGCAGAATCCCATTCTTTTCAAAGTGATTCTGCTGCTCTCTTCATACTACGGAATCACCGCAACAGAATTCCACAAGCAAAAATCATGTCTGCCAAAAGAATGAACATGTTTGTTCTTTGGGAGGAATTCTGCCGGGCTGCATTGCCATCTATAGATATAGTGCTCGTCCGTGCAGTCCTGTAGCCAAAGTATTCGGTGGTGCCTGCTGCAGAAATTCAGCTGTCACGTTTGGGCCACTTCCTGCTTCTACACGTTCATCTTGCTGTACTCAATAGCACAGCAAAATAAACATGTAGGAGTAGGAATTGACCCCATCCTAGTCAGCAGCTGACTAAGTTTGGTCCATTAAAGTAAATACATAGGAGGTTATATTATAGAAGTTCTATTCTTGCACATAGGAGCAGCATTTCAGTGGTTACGATCTTGTACATAGGAAGCAGTCTCTTAGTAGTTGTATACAGTGGTCCCTCAAGTTACAATATTAATTGGTTCCAGGACGACCATTGTATGTTGAAACCATTGTATGTTGAGACCAGAACTCTATGGAAACCTGGTAATTGGTTCTGAAGCCACCAAAATGTCATCCAAAAAATAGGAAAAAGTGAGGAATAAAGAAAAATAAGTAGATAACTAATACAAATAAAGCAAATCCTTACATATAAAAGTAATAAAGATCTGCTGGGAGCTGTAAATCACTGTCTATGTCAGCGTTTCACAACCAGGGTGCCTCCAGATGTTGCAAAACAACAACTCCCAGCATGCCCAGACAGCCGTTGGCTGTCCGGACATGCTGGGAGTTGTAGCTTTGCAACAGCTGGAGGCACCCTGGATGGGTAACAATGGATTAAGTAGAGGACTGGAGCTTCTTTAGGGTCCTGTACAGTACACACGGTGTCCCAAATGGAGCCACCCTTACTTGGTGTCCAAAAGGAGCAGCTAACCCTGGCACAGGTAAGGAGTAGTACAGAACTTGTAGTTCCTCCCTGTACTGTACGGAGCGCTACCAGACAGCCAGTCAGTGCATGCACTTCAGTAATACAGGTGATTTACCAGTAAAAATGCCCATTCTGATTGGTCAGTTCCTCCAGTTGTGACACATTTCACAGATCTGGACTGTCTGTACATTGTATGTTGAGTCTGGTTTCAAGTTACAATGGTCCAGAAAAAACATTGTATGTTGAAACTATTGTATGTTGAGGCCATTGTAAGTTGAGGGATCACTGTACCTGTACATAGCAGACAGTATACTAGAAGGTCTTGTAAAGTAATGCTCATACACAGTACAAAAAGTATACAACTTAGCACAGTGGAATTACTCTGCTGAGAACATAAAGTCCATTCTACATCCTGAGGTATGTATTTAGGAATACTTCTTATAGGGTGTGGAAATTGTTACCCTTGCTGTATCCAGAAGCTGCAAAATTTCATCTCGACTTGATGGATTTAGAGAGGCCACAACCCATGTCAGGTGACCTAAAAACTGTGAAGAAGATTGACACTGTAAAACAGAATAGTTTTTTCTCCCATGTACTAACTATAGCAGAGAGCAGCATTACCATGAAGGCCTTTACAACAACACTAACAGAGGCTGCACTGAGCATTTACCAAGAAATACCTTACTGCAGGACCCTCACAATCGACTAATCGCAATGGGACCAGGACCATGGAAATGGGTTGGGTGGACAACTCCTTTAAATATTTGCATTGGTTCATTCGCTTTGATATATAACCATATTCCCTGCCTGTCTATGTTCAGATTGACCCTGCTTCTCATGTGCCATCTTCTTACCTTTACTTCCTTCTCTATATAATCATGCAGAAGAATTTGGGGATCCAGCAGGAAGTCAGGAGGCATCACTGGCACTGAATGGAGTGGTCGGCGGTAGCTACTGTTTTTGACCGCAGAGCGCCGGTTAGATTTAAGGGACACTAATCGTTTGATAGGTGACACCAGGGCCTGGCAGGAGAGAAGCAGAAAAGGAACAGCAATGGGCCCTATGATACACGGGCCAAGATGACCCTGACTACACAGATCCACAGGGACATTACACTTTGTACCTTCTTTCCCTTCTTGGTCTGTTGCTCCATGTTGCTGCTTTCTTCCAATCTCTTCCAGTTACCCCGCACTTATTCTATAGATCCCCTTACTAAGCTTCATGCATGCTCCCGGTCTCCCAGTTCCCCGGCTCTGCCTCCTCTTCCTCTCCATTGTTATTTTCCTACAGAGGAAACTCCACCAGATTCAGGGACAGAGCTCAGTTCCTGTCTCTGTCCAGTGTGATAAGAAAGCAGCTGGTTGGATCAATAGGCAGGAAAAGGACAGTGCAATTCACATGACTGCCTCTAGGTGACAGCACACCACAGTCTAACCAGGGTGTATAACATGGGACAAACTGAACCTACAGTCATAGACCCGAATGAGAGGCTGCTCTGCTAACTCTTAATATATTGAGTGTGTAAGTATATATATATGCAGCAAATGCAGAAATTACACTTGTACCCACCGGTCTCGTGATTTTCAGTATTCCGGATTATCTGTGATGCTGGGAGTGATATTGATGAGGGCGCTCATAGGCTAACAGCCGTTTTCGCGCACAGCAGTGCGCTCCTTCCGGCATCAATATCACTCCCAGCATCATGGATAATCCGGAATACTGAAAATCACAAGATCGGTGAGTGCAAGTGTAGTTTCTCCATTTGCTGCATATGTACACTATAAGCTATTCACACTTAGCACCCCGGCAGTGAAAAGTATAAGAAAGCAGCTACGGCCACAACACCGCACATAGAAATATATTTTCTGCTAATCCATAAAGACATTCAATAGAGCTGTGCCCTCCAAATCTTCTACATGTATATGTAGATGAGCAAACTTACAGTAAATTTGATTCGTCACGAACTTCTCGGCTCGGCAGTTGATGACTTATCCTCCATAAATTAGTTCAGCTTTCAGGTGCTCCGGTGGGCTGGAAAAGGTGGATACAGTCCTAGGAGACTCTTTCCTAGGACTGTATCCACCTTTTCCAGCCCACCGAAGCACCTGAAAACTGAACTCATTTATGCAGGAAAAGTCATCAACTGCCGAGCCGAGAAGTTCGTGACGAATCGAATTTACTGTAAGTTCGCTCACCTCTAATATATATATATATATATATATATATACATACACATACACACATATATATATCAGATCAGGTACTCTTACAAGTTTTAAGGGGCTGTCCAGCCACCAACACTTACCGATTATCCACAGGGTAAAGGATTAGGTATATGGTCCCTGGGGGAAATCTTAAAATTGCGGGTCCATAGTCTACCAGAGTGAAACAGCAGTTATGCATTTCTTGCTGCTCCATTCACTTTCTATGTGAGTGCCGAACAGGTGACTGTGCACCCCAATGGAGGTCTGATCACTTGTCCTGTGAAAAGGGGATGCCTGTCGTGATGAGACAAGCCCCTTAGGGATTTATACAAGAAGTAATAAATATGGTCGGTTTCCTTTACAATCAGTGCTGTACCTGCTTACAGGTTGTGTGGTATTGCAGCTTCTTCACTTTAATGGAGCTTAACTGTAATACCAGTAACAACCTGCGTATAGGTGTGGCGGTGTGTCTGGAGGAAAACAGCCATGCTTTTCAAATCCTGTATAACCCCCTTTAAAGCAACCATATTGCTATAATCTTATGGATGTTTATTGCAGCAGCACAACACAGAGAACAATGTGGTACCAGCCATATGCTCCTCTTTGGGGCCTGGATCCCCCATGTACCGCCATATGGATAAACGCCTCAGCACATTTCTACTTGGCATCTCCATCTTTCACAGCATCAGGGCTGCACAATATGATTTTTGCATTGTGTCTCTATGTAGAAATTTTTTTTAGTTGGGAGATTTTGGGAAAGGGAGGCCCTACCTTTCTCCATACGATCTGCAGAGATGATGCTAATGAAAACCTACATCAAGGTATGGGAGAAAGTGTTCCTTAAAGGGGTACTCCGGTGAAAACCTTTTTTCTTTTAAATCAACTGGTGGCAGAAAGTTAAACATATTTGTAAATTACTTCTATAAAAAAATCTTAATCCTTCCAGTACTTATTAGCTTCTGAATACTACAGAGGAAATTCCTTTCTTTCTGGAACACTGATGACATCACGAGCACAGTGCTCTCTGCTGACATCTCTGTCCATTTTAGCAGCCATGCATAGCAGATGTATGCTAAGGGCAGCATGGTGGCTCAGTGGTTAGCACTGCTGCCTTGCCGTGCTGGGGACTTGGGTTCAAATCCCACTAAGGACAACAATAAATAAAGCGTTATTATTATTATAATAACATCAGCAGAGAGAACTGTGGTCATGATGTCATCAGAGAGCATTCCAAAAAGAAAAGACTTTCCTCTGTAGTATTCAGCAGCGAATAAGTACAGGAAGGATTAATATTTTTTAATAGAAGTAATTTACAAATATGTTTAACTTTCTGCCACCAGTTGATTTAAAAGAAAAAAAAGGTTTTCACCAGAGTACCCCTTTAAGCACTAGGGACCAGTAGTCATTTTTATCTACACAGGTATACAGAGCTGGAGGTGGGCTAGCTGTATGTAAATAGACCATTCATAAAGCATGGCTTTGCCACTTTATACTGGACTTCATGCTTCAATTACTTACCATTTGCAAGATCTCTGTTTACTGCCAGTGAATGGGAACATTATTATCTACATATGCTGAAATGCCCTACAGACATAATACTTCTCCCAGGGTTTGTTACAGTGCTATTCAGTCTAGACAAGTCTCTGAAATTTTACCTGAACGTACACATTGCAACTAAATAAGTGGAGAAATTGTGCTGCCAATGCGCTAAGGTGCCATGAAGGGGCCGCAGTACTACACCAGCAATGTGTCCTCTTCATTTTCACAACCAGAGGGTATCCCAAAAAGATGGTTTATGAGATAGGCGAGCAGAGATTTCACTTCATATCGCACAATCATCGCTCGCAGGAGACATGAAGTAAAAACTCTGCTCACAAAAGAAAGTTTGCAGAGGAGGAGGATCAGCACACGGGAGGACGGAGTTTACTCTGAAAATCCAGCCTGGACATTGGGAACAAATCAAGTGCACCAAGCCACTTAATTAGCATAATCACAAAACCAGGAATTATTGGATCCAGGAATCAGCAAATGGTAAATACCATTGTCATCAGTATTACCCGCTCTACAAGCCTATACCAAGAGGTTAGTACAGGTTATGCAGATGATAGATTCCCTGTAAAGCGTAGCTGTCAGATCCCACCAAAAATACAAAACTGCTATCTGTTACTCAGTACCTAATCCTGATCATATACATATTATTTTTTTATGTCTCCAGCACCCATATTTCAATAAAAAATTGCATATTAAAGATGCTCACTGTCTTTTCAATCCTCTCTTGTGCAGGGGACAGGTCCCTCTCTTGCCTGCACTGTGCATGACTCTGCTTTCTCCCTCACTCTGCTCTGACGCACTGGTCAGCCAATCACTACACTCTCTGGTTTTATGCTGTACATGTTAGGCTGGGTCCACACTACGTTTTGTCCCATACGGGAGCGCATACGGCAGGGGGGAGCTAAAAGCTTGCGCTCCCGTATGTGACCGTATGCGCTCCCGTATGTCATTCATTTCAATGAGCCGGCCGGAGTGAAACGTTCGGTCCGGTCGGCTCATTTTTACGCCGTATGCGCTTTTACAACCGGACCTAAAATCGTGGTTGACCACAGTTTTAGGTCCGGTTGTAAAAGCGCATACGGCGCAAAAATGAGCCGACCGGACCGAACGTTTCACTCCGGTCGGCTCATTGAAATGAATGACATACGGGAGCGCATACGGTCACATACGGGAGCGCAAGCTTTTAGCTCCCCCCTGCCGTATGCGCTCCCGTATGGGACAAAACGTAGTGTGGACCCAGCCATACACAGAGAGGAGGAATGGTTATTGGCTGTACTCTACCACCAAAGACAAAATAATGAGTGTATAACTTACATCTTCCTAAATTAGTGCAAAGGTTTAGTGCTAAAAGTACATTGGTTTTTTATGCACACATTTTCTACATGTTCCTATCTCATTCATGTGTGTCATCCTTTGGCAGTCCTGTAATGCTGGGACTTGTAGTTTTGGAATAGTTGGAGGTATAGTGTTTGGATAAAGTGAAAGATGTACAACGAACATATAAGGTAAAAACATAGGAATACATAAAGTAACACATTGGTTTTCGTTCTTGAGATAAAATTAAGCACTTATTTACCCACAGATTATAGAAACTCCTCTGTAGAACATTGTACTTATTAAAGTCTCATACAGCACTGTTGCTTCATGTATATCTACTGGACACCTGTTAGAGTGGTGAACAGGGTCCTTCCTACTCCTTTAGCATATAAGTGCAGTATAGAGCAACAGTATCAAATAACCACTCAATTCCATTTTCTGCACCAGTGTCCCACACCGTATAACATATTGCTCTATACTATGCTATGGCATAGTGTTGGAGAAAATGCACTGAACTGAACAGGCTGCAATCTGTTGAGATGGTCATTTACACAGTATAGTACTACATTGCATTTTGGGTGCACTTGGGTAAAAACTGCAGCAGCACAACAAGCAAGGGGTTACACTAAGCACTGAACTGCTACTGTTGCTTCTGAATCTGAAGGGGGGGGGGGGATCACACTGTAACACTGTGGAAAGTAGTAGGTACACTGGTATTTACACAAAGGACAGCTGCCCTGAGCTTTATGGGTGATGAGAGGGAAGACTTAATTTACCTTTGAGGATCTGTGTAAATCAGCAGCAAGCAGACTGGCTCAGTTTGCAGGTACACAGCCTAGGCTTTCTCCATCTCTCTCTCTTGCACATGGTTAGCCCCATACCAACTTTATGTAATTTGTCCTGATCTAGCTGCTACTAGAGACAAATTTTTCCTGACAACAGACAGTGGGCCGCAGATTGCAGGGAAGTGAGGCATCTAGTAGCCAACACTTTAGAACTGTGTTTCTGTGGTAAATAGTTATTTTTGGTTAACAAAGTGATTTAAGCCCCTTGGATTGACACAACTGCCCTGTTCACACAAAATCTTTTGGAAGCCTTCCTAGGGTTGGCAGAAGGGCCACTACGATGCTTAAAGGGGTACTCCGGTGGAATTTTTTTTTTTAAATCAACTGGTGCCAGGAAGTTAAACAGATTTGTAAATTACTTCTATAAAAAAAAAATCTTAATCCTTCTAGTACTTAATAGCTGCTGAATACTAGAGGAAATTCTTTTCTTTTTGGACCATATTGCTCTCTGCTACATCACGACCACAGTGCTCTCTGCTGACATTTCTGTCCATTTTAGGAACTGTCCAGAGCAGCATATGTTTGCTATGGGGATTTTCTCCTACTCTGGACAGTTCTTAAAATGAACAGAGATGTCAGCAGAGAGCACTGTGCTCATGATTCAGCAGAGAGGAGTTCCAAAAAGAAAAGAATGTCCTCTATAGTATTCAGCAGCTAATAAGTACTGGAAGGATTAAGATTTTTTAGTAGAAGTAATTTACAAATCTGTTTACCGTATATACTCGAGTATAAGCCGACCCGAGTATAAGCCGAGACCCCTAATTTCAACCCAAAATCCCAGGAAAAGTTATTGACTCGAGTATAAGCCTAGGGTGGGAAATACCTCATCCCCCCCTGTCATCATCCAGACCCGTCATTAACATCCTCATCATCATCCCACACATCCCCCCTTCATCATCCCCTTATCATCCCACACATCCCCCCTTCATCATCCCCTTGTCATCATCCCGCACATCCCCCCTTCATCATCCCCTTATCATCCCACACATCCCCCTTCATCATCCCCTTGTAATCATCCCACACCCCCCCTTCATCATCCCCTTGTCATCATCCCCACCCCCCTTCATCATCCCCACACCCCCCCTTCATCATCCTCTTCTCATCATTCGCCCTCAGTGGTCTTCAACCTGCGGACCTCCAGAGGTTTCAAAACTACAACTCCCAGCAAGCCCGGGCAGCCATCGGCTGTCCGGGCTTGCTGGGAGTTGTAGTTTTGAAACCTCCGGAGGTCAGCAGGTTGAAGACCACTGCGGCCTTCAACATCATCCAGCCCCCTCTCACCCCCTTTAGTTGTGAGTACTCACCTCCGCTCGGCGCTGGTCCGGTCCTGCAGGGCTGTCCGGTGAGGAGGTGGTCCGGTGAGGAGGTGGTCCGGGCTGCTATCTTCACCGGGGGCGCCTCTTCTCCGCGCTTCCGGCCCGGAATAGAGGCGTTGCCTTGACAATGACGCAGAAGTATGTTGGCAATGAACGCACCTCTGCGTCGTTGTCACGGCAACGTGACTATTCTGAGGCCGGGCCCGAAGCGCTTAGAAGAGGCCTCCCCGGTGAAGATAGCAGCCCGGAACCACTATCCCACCGGACCACCTCCTCTCCGGACAGCCCTGCAGGACCGGACCAGCGCCGAGCGGAGGTGAGTACTCAGAACTAAAAGGGGTGAGAGGGGGCTGAATGATGTTGAAGGCCGCAGTGGTCTTCAACCTGCGGACCTCCGGAGGTTTCTAAACTACAACTCCCAGCAAGCCCGGACAGCCGATGGCTGCCCGGGCTTGCTGGGAGTTGTAGTTTTGAAACCTCTGGAGGTCCGCAGGTTGAAGACCACTGCGGGTGGGGGAGTTCACTCGAGTATAAGCCGAGGGGGGTGTTTTCAGCACGAAAAATCGTGCTGAAAAACTCGGCTTATACTCGAGTATATACGGTAAGTTTCTGGCACCAATTGATAAAAAAAAAAAAAAAAAAAAAAAATTTCCTCCGGAGTACCAATTTAACCCCTTAAGGACCGGGGTTTTTTCCGTTTTTGCATTTTCGTTTTTTGCTCCTTGCCTTTAAAAAATCGTAACTTTCAATTTTGCACCTAAAAATCCATATGATGGCTTATTTTTTGCGCCACCAATTCTACTTTGTAATGTCGTCAGTCATTTTGCCCAAAAATCTACGGTGAAACGGAAAAAAAAATCATTGTGCGACAAAATTGAAAAAAAACAACGCCGTTTTGTAACTTTTGGGGGCTTCCGTTTCTACGTAGTACATTTTTCGGTAAAAATGACACCTTATCTTTATTCTGTAGGTCCATACGATTAAAATGATCCCCTACTTATATAGGTTTGATTTTGTCGGGCTTCTGGAAAAAATCATAACTACATGCAGGAAAATTAATACGTTTAAAATTGTCATCTTCTGACCCCTATAACTTTTTTATTTTTCCGTGTATGGGGCGGTATGAGGGCTCATTTTTTGCGCTGTTATCTGAAGTTTTTAACGGTACCATTTTTGCATTGATAGGACTTATTCCTTTTTAATTGATATAAAAAGTGACCAAAAATGCACTATTTTGGACTTTGGAATTTTTTTGCGCGCACGCCATTGACCGAGCGGTTTAATTAATGATATATTTTTATAATTCGGACATTTCCGCACGCGGTGATACCACATATGTTTATTTTTATTTTTATTTACACTGTGTTTTTTTTTTTTATTGGAAAAGGGGGGTGATTCAAACTTTTAATAGGGGAGGAGTTAAATGATCTTTATTCACTTTTTTTTTCCACTTTTTTTTTGCAGTGTTATAGCTCCCATAGGGACCTATAACACTGCACACACTGATCTTCATCATTGATCACTGGCTTCTCATAGGAAACCAGTGATCGACGATTCTGCCGCATGACTGCTCATGCCTGGATCTCAGGCACTGAGCAGTCATTCGGCGATCGGACAGCGAGGAGGCAGGTAGGGGCCCTCCCGTTGTCCTGTCAGCTGTTCGGGATGCCGCGATTAGACGCGGCTATCCCGAACAGCCCGACTGAGCTAGCCGGCCACTTTCGGTTTCCCTTTTAGCCACGCGGCTCAGCTCTGAGCGCGCGGCTAAAGGGTTAATAGCGCTGCGCGCTATTAGAGGCGGGTCCCAGCTTCACTATGACGCCGGGCCCGCCATGATATGACGCGGGGTTACTGTGTAACCCCGCGTTATATCAGGAGAGCAGGACCAAGGGCGTACCTGTACGCCCTTGGTCCTTAAGGGGTTAAAGGGGTTATCCACCATAAGGTGATTTTAGTACTTATCAGAACTGGGTATTTCTCTAAACTACACATCCCACAGTTCCATGCTTGAACGTTTGGGATCACTTTCCTTCCTCCCACACATCAGCCACCCCACCCATTGAAGCACAGTGTTTTCTAACCAGGAGGCCTACAGCTGTTGCTAAATTGAAGCAGGACTGGCTCCCTCTGATCACCTGACTAGTGAGGTCAGGTCTTTACGCACTGAAACGTAGGGAATACGTATGCTGTTAAAAATAAATATTGGGGCGATAATCACAGAAGAATTGTGAGAAAACCGTCACACACAGGTACAGACACAATATTATGAACTACACTAATTATACAGCCCCTGTAGCATAGTAAAATAAAAAAAGATCCTGGAATACCCCTTTAAGAGTTTAATAATGTGGTGCCCCAATATGGGAGATGTTACCCCGTACCCTTGTTGTCCTGTCAGGCAGACTCCTTCAGTGTCCCCAGGGCCCCTTGCACCTGTTTCCCCCTGTATATATGTTCTGCAGTGTATTGTATCTTTAAGAGTTATGTCATGTGATTGTTACCCAGGAGGTATCAGTGACCAGGTGACCCCAAGAGTGACCTATGGGCTCCCTGCTAGTCTCCCCATGTAAGCCCTGGGTGGAGCTTCTCTCTCTTTGAGCTCTGCTCTTCTGCTAAGCTGAGGTCCAGTGCAGTCGCCTAGTGTGTGTGTCCAGAGTGTTGGAGGCCTCAATGTCCAGTCCTGCAGGCAACATCAAGTCAAGTAAGATAAAGTCACAGCTTTATGAATCAAGTCAAGTCAGTCCCTGTCATCTGTCAAGTCAAGTCCCAGCAAGCCCTTAAGGTCTCTGCATCATTGGTCACCTCCTTGGGTCCTGACTGCACTGTATAGACTTTACCATCTGTCTACCCTCAGTAAAGCTACCCTTGTCTGTAACATGGAGTCAGAGTCTTTATTGCCCCCTGTGCCTAGCCCAGGATCCAGCGGTATACCTTCAGGTGGTATCGAGGATACACTACGCCCTGGCGTCACGAATACAAGGGGTTAATGCCATCTGCCCTTTGCATCACACCCTCTACCACGATCATTTTTATTTTTTAGAAGTTTGTCCAAATGTTGTATTTGATTGTATAATTGCTGTGTATTCGGTGATGTTCTCAGACACTCTTCCCTGTTAACCCTCCATAGGAGTAATGGGCTTTTGGGGGTCTCTTTATATGTGGCTGGCTTTATAATTCGAATGAAAGCACGTTTGTCATTCAAACACTGGTCCTGGATGAATTGGGGGGTTGTTGTGTTCTGTTTATCATCTTTATGTTAAGGTTGTTGGCAGGATCTAGTTTCCTTCTAAATGCGGATATGAATAACGAAAACAGACAGTTTACTGAAATTACGTTTATTCTTTCATGTAGCACCAAATGAAAAATATACAAAAATTGGTGTTTACAAAAAAAGATTCCTAGAATCCTGATTTTTTCCCCCCAATGAAAGGGATTTTGTGCACATTGGGGGGAGAGGAGGGGGAGGGGCTGTGACAATTCTGTGAGATATAGGAATCCAGGCACTGGAATAAACACAAGATATACAATCAGCAGCTTATAGGATATGACTCTCCTCCAATCAGAATCCAGGAAAGCTAACCGACCAATCACAGGCCCAAATAGAGATAACGTAAGGGGCTTTACATGTATGACTGCCGTAAAGGAAAAGGGGGCACCGCTATGTCATATAATGCAGGTTATCACTAGGAAGTACTGACACCAATGAGGCACTATGTCCATTGCAACATACGAGCAGCTATCTTGATGGTTTAATGTGACCAGACTCCACCCCCTAAAGTCAGGAATCTCTAATTACAATAATGATATCAATTTGCTAATCAGCAATGTGCGTACAATCAGCAGATGTGACACCCAGAGCAGAAGATGCCAGATCCCAGCCACAAGAAGCGACTGTATACAGCATTTCATACATTATAGATATCTATACATACAGTACTGTATATATCTTAACTAATTGTTAAAGGGTCATTCCAGACACTTTTTATCTACATATACCTAAATTCTTGTACATGGGGCAGTATTATAATAGTTATATTCTTGTACATAGGAGACAGTATTATAGTAGTTATATTCTTATACATAGGAGGCCGTATTATAGTAGTTATATTCCTATACACTGGGGGCAGTATTATAGTAGTTATATTCTTATACATAGGGGACAGTATTATAGTAGTTATATTCTTATACATAGAGGGCAGTATTATAGTAGTTATATTCTTGTACATAGGGGGCAGTATTATAGTAGTTATATTCTTGTACATAGGAGGCCGTATTATAGTAGTTATATTCTTGTACATAGGGGGCAGTATTATAGTAGTTATATTCTTGTATATAGGGACAGTATTATAGTAGTTATATTCTTGTACATAGGGGACAGTATTATAGTAGTTATAAACTTGTACATAGGGGGCAGTATTATAGTAGCTATATCAAAGTCCAAAGAAAAAGGGAAAAGTGGCACCAAAGAGCAAATATCCCTGTTCAATAATGAAATCCTGAGGCAATACAATCAGGGCTATCCAGAAGATTTGAAGTACTTATAGTAGCTATATTCTTGTACATAGGGGACAGTATTATAGTAGTTATATTCTTGTACATAGAGGGCAGTAATATAGTAGTTATATACTTGTATATAGGAGGCAGTATTATAGTACTGTAGTTATATACTTGTACATAGAGGGCAGTAATATAGTAGTTATATACTTGTACATAGGAGCAGTATTATAGTAGTTATATTTTTGTACATAGTGGGCAGTATTATAGTAGTTATATTCTTGTACATAGGAGGCAGTATTATAGTAGTTATATTCTTGTACATAGGAGACAGTATTATAGTAGTTATATTGTTGTACATAGGAGCAGTATTATAGTAGTTATATTCTTGTACATAGGGAGCAGTATTATAGTAGTTATATTCTTGTCCATAGGGGCAGTATTATAGTAGATATATTCTTGTACATATCAGGCAGTATTATAGTAGTTATATTCTTGTACATAGGGGACAGTATTATAGTAGTTATATTCTTGTACATAGAGGGCAGTAATATAGTAGTTATATACTTGTACATAGAGGGCAGTAATATAGTAGTTATATACTTGTACGGAGGGGGGTAGTATTATAGCAGTTAAAAAACACTGCCCCCTTTGTACAAGCAATATCACTAACAAGAAAAGGATGGGATTTTCTGACAGGTGCCGATCAGAAAATCCCATCCCTTTCTTGGAGGAATCCTTGATGATATTTCTTGGAGGAATCCTTGATGATATTGCACTGCCATTTAATTGGGATGGCTGCAGAGACATGCCACATCATATTTATGTACACTGATTCCAAAGTTGTGCTTGGGTTTCACAACCACCAAAGGTAGACACAAATCCACTAATAGCATTTTACCCATCATCATGGTAATGCACTTTTTTTTCCTTTTTTTTACTACAGCCCTTTGTATAAGAATATAGGGGGAGATTTATCAAAACCTGTCCAAAGGAAAAGTTGCCCATAGCAACCAATCAGCTTGCTTCTTTCATTTTTAACAAGGCCTCTGCAAAATGAAAGTAGCGATCTGATTGGTTGCTATGGGCAACTGGTCAACTTTTCTTCTGCACAGGTTTTGATAAATCTCCCCCCTAGATACTATAATCCTGCCTCCTATGTACAACAATAGAACTACTATAATACTGCCCCCTATGTACAAGAATATAACTACTATAATACTGCCCCCTATGTACAAGAATATAACTACTATAATACTGCCTCCTATGTACAACAATAGAACTACTATAATACTGTCTCCTATGTACAAGAATATAACTGCTATAATACTGTCCTCTATGTACAAGACTATAACTACTATAATATTACCTTCTATATACAAGAATACAACTACTATAATACTGCCCCCTATGTACAAGAATATAACTACTATAATACTGCCCCTATGTACAAGAATATGACTACTATAATACTGCCCCTATGTACAAGAATATAACTACTATAATACTGCCCCCTATGTACAAGAATATAACTACTATAATACTGCCCCCTATGTACAAGAATATAACTACTATATTACTGCCTCCTATGTACAATAATATAACTACTATAAGGTGCAAGTGTAGAAGGAAAAAAAACGCACTCACCCACTCTAAATGTGCTGCGGACAAGGAGGTTTTTATTCAGCCGGGGGTCAAGGTCCGGGACAGGTGGAGGACGTGGAGGAGAGAAATACAACTAGTTTCGCTCACAACGGAGCTTTATCCAGCCAATATTCCATGGGTGGCATATTAGCTGGATAAAGCTCCGTTGTGAGTGAAACTAGTTGCATTTCTCTCCTCCACGTCCTCCACCTGTCCCGGACCTTGACCCCTGGCTGAATAAAAACCTCCTTGTCCGCACCACATTTAGAGTGGGTGAGTGCGTTTTTTTTTCCTTCTACACTTGCACCTATTATTGGACTTTTTCTGTTTAAACCTGCACCCCCAACATATGTCTGCCTACCCGATCTCCTGGAAGTACTACTACAGCCATAACTCATCTAATACATCTGGACAGTGCCATTTCCTTCTACACTCTACTTGTATAACTACTATAATACTTCCTTCTATGTACAGATTATAACTACTATAATACTGCCTCCTATGTACAGGAACATAACCACTATAATACTGCCCCCTATGTACAAGAATATAACTACTATAATACTGCCACCTATGTACAAGAATATAACTACTATACTACTGCTCCCTATCTACAAGAATATAACTACTATAATACTGCTCCCTATCTACAAGAATATACCTATTATAATACTGTCTCCTTTGTACAAGAATTATAATACTGTTTCGTATGCACATGAATATTAATACTGTAATACTGCCCCTTTTCTACAAGAATGTAACTACTATAATACTGCCCCCTTTTCTACAAGAATGTCACTACTATAATACTGCCCCCTTTTCTACAAGAATGTATCTACTATAATACTGCCCCCTTTTCTACAAGAATGTATCTACTATAATACTGCCCCCTTTGTACAAGATCATAATATATCTTCTTGTAGAAATGTTGTACATGGGGGTTAGTTTATAGTAGTTATATTCTTGTATATAGTAGTTATAGTCTCTTACATATGAGGCAGTATTATATTAATTATATTTTTGTCCATAGGGGGCAGTATTATAGTAGGTATATTACTGTACATAGGAGGCAGTATCACAGTAGTTATATTTTTGTGCATAGGGGCAGTATTATGGTAGTTACTTTCCTGTATATAGGAGGCAGTATTATACTAGTTATATTTTTTGTCCATAGGGGGGTAGTTTTACAGTTTAGTATAGCTCAGTTGGTCAGGGCAATGGCTGGACTGGCTAGTAAACCACTTGTGGTCTTCCGCAGCTAAAATTACAAGTAATATTCGAGGACAAAGTCGAGGACAAAGGTCCTTTCAGAGTAAAGCGAATATAAAATCTTGTTAATACCAATACTGACTGGAACTGTCCTTTGAGGTTATTAATAGTCACAAATAGATTCCATGACAAAGGCACAAAACTGCAGCCAGCTTACTTTTATTCATGTCATTTAAATTTTAGGAGACTCTAGACATCCGCTACTATTTCCTGTAGTTCCCTTTTTAAACACACACATGATATCTTATTATAACAAATGCCATCAGAACTCATCATTTATACATATATATGATTCACAGGAATGTATACAGACATTTTATTGGCCATGATATGGGGAGCGTCCCACATTACATTGGCTGCCAGCGATTGGGAGACTACTCATATACAAAAACTAACATGTAGGGTTCAGACTGCATATCCAGATTTCCTACCAAAGCTTGGCACATCTATGGGAACAGTGCTCCCTTTGGAGATCCTTACTAGTAAGATGCAATGAGCCCCACCTTCATAACTTTTACAATGACCTCAAGGGGTCAAATATGGGGGTGGGTGAACCCAACAAAAGTTTTAAAAGGATTCATGAGACCTAATCTCATGGTCTGTAATGCTGAAATTATAAAAACAGTGCGACATCTGTCCACGGGTTAAGTGTGGTACTGCAGCTCAGTTCTATTCACTGCGGCAAAGTTGAGTTGCAATACCAGACACAACCAATGGACAGGTCTGACACTATTTCTGAAGAGATAATCTGTAATCTGGGACAAGCCCTTTACTGTAAGGGAAAACACCAAGATCTTGACTGTCCAAGTGTCGATCACTACATATAGGATAAGATGGAGAGGCATGATCTGGAGGTTCCCATAGCTTGGAAGATCAACAGTCAATGTCTTTAGTTGTGGTTGTAGTAGGCAGCATGTGCAATGGTTATTGCTCTGAGGAAAAGTAACGTTGGATGTACAATTCCACAACCAGGAAACTTATTGAAGAACCCATGGAACACGAGGCTGGTTAACAGTTGTGGACTGGCAACCCGCAGGTAAGGATGGGGGTCATACAGCTACTGAGGTGGCAACAGTACATTAACCGAAAGGTAAGGAGTTCTGTACAGCATCACTCCATATTGGCACATTTGGAGATACTGTCTTGGCCCAAACAACATGGTGGCCCGCTGATTGATGATTACATGTTGGATATATACGATTGGGATGTCTCATGTAGGACTGTAACCTTCAAAAAAGGAAAAAATACGTAAGAAATGGGTCTTAACCTGAGGCTAGCCAGCTGTTGCCCAACTACAACTGGGCATGTTTGCTGTAGCAAAAGCTGGAGAGCTAAAGGTTGGAGATCACTGATCTAGAGAAATCATGGAGGACCTGGAAACCAAACTATATCCCCATAGACTGGATGACAAGAATTAAGGCTCCATCATGGAAACCTGAAAGCCACGTTAGATGCTGATGTGACTACAAAGACATCACTGGAAAGTTTGAGGTCGTGTTGCAAACGGTGAATGGTAAAAGTATTTTTGAGATGATCCCTCCCACAATATTCATATATGCCAAAATGCGGACCATAATCAGGCAGACTCGGCCACTATTGTAAGTAAATGTTTGGAGGTATCCAACAACCCTTTCATATGCAATGGGATCTGATCAATGGAATCTAATATGTTTTTGGGTAGGAGGGTTCTAGGGTCAGTCACCCATTAAATGCATCTTTGGCCATGACCCTTTATTTATAGCCCTATGATGATCGGCAACCACTCCCCTTCTGAGGGTTTTTTGCCCACTTGGATATTGCTTTTCCTTATTGCTGTCCTACCAATACACAAAGCTCAGACCTTCCCTGCAGAGCATCACTTTGAAAAAATGTTGCATTAAACCATCAGATTTCTCATATAAATAGTATATAGGTTCTTTAAAAAGATACTAAAGATACTAACTCCCCCCCCCCCCCCCCCCCCCAACTGTTCCTAAAGTATAAAAAGCTAGGCTGAAGTGATTTACATCGATGATGAACAGCCCACTGTACAGGCTTGGTAGGCTCACAGATAGATATTGTACATAAGAGGCTAGTCCGTGCAGCACAATCACATGTGGTCCAGTTATGGGCAGAACAACGGCACATTACACAGCACTGCAGATGCCACCACACTATATCAGCACTAGAGATGCCACCACCCAAAGATACCAAATTATACCAGTACTGACAGGTATATACAGGACAATTAAGCATTTTATTTCAAAAAGGGCTACAACAAAATGGCTGCCACCACCATCATATGGCATAAGACAATGCTGCTGAATGGGAGCTGGTCCTCCAAGATGATTGGCAAAGTTACATCCAGTTACTGAGAATACAATTCAGCCTTGTAAAGGAGGAGGTTACTATAACAGAGACAGCCATGGCCGCTGACTCCTCCTGCCGCCAAACATTTTGGTTCCACATTTTCTTCCCATCTGCAATAATCTGTCTTGTCTTTATAAAAGGAAAACAACTATGAATCATGCACATGAAAGAACATGCGGCTGTCAAGATGTTTTTGGCTATACAGCCTGCAAGCTGGAATAAATGAAAGCGTATGTTCAACTTTTAAACACCATTTTACAGTTTTTATATGGCTATATCCGGTATTATACTCCAGAGCTCCTCACTATTCTGCTAGTGGAGTCACTGTGTACATACATTACATTACTTATCCTGTACTGATCCTAAGTTATATCCTGAATTATACTCCAGAGCTGCACTCACTATTCTGCTGGTGAGGTCACTGTGTACATACATTACATTACTTATCCTGTACTGATCCTGAGTTATATCCTGAATTATACTCCAGAGCTGCACTCACTATTCTGCTGGTGAGGTCACTGTGTACTAGTGCTGGGCAGTATACCGGTTCATACCGAATACCCAAAAATTTTTCCTGCACGATATGAATTTTTCCCATACCGCAATACCGGTTGGGCCCCTCCTCCCCCCTCGAATGAATGAATGAATTAATCCTCAGCCGCAGCACTGTTCTGCTCCCCCCGTTTATCAGCCCAGTTTCTCCCCACCCCCCGGTTTATAAGCCCAGCGCTGCGCTGTCCCCCACATTGGAGAACTAATCATATGTGACCCGCGAGCGCTGCAAAAATAAACAAAACAGACTTTAACTCCCCTTCTTACATTCCCCTGGAACCAGCTTTATGGTCCCTCCGCTGCTCTTGCTGCTTCCTGGGGATGGGAACGCCACAGTATCACCGGCCGCAGCGATGTCCCGCCTCGGTCTGTGATAGGCTGAGAGCATTGTCATGTAAGGAGCCGGCTGGCCGGTGATAGGCTGACGGCTCTGTGACATTCCAATCCCCAGGAAGCAGCTTGAGGCTTGCATCACTGGACCGTGAGGCCGGTACCGGAGCAACAGGGGAACGTAGGAAGGTGAGTTAAAGTTTATTTTGTTTATTTTTGCAGCCCTCGCGGGTCACATATGATTAGCGCAGGACAGCGCAGTGCTGGGCTGATAAACTGGGGGGGAGAAGCAGCACCCACGGGTCACATGATAGGGGGAGGGAATACCGTTAAATACTGTGGAACCGCCATAATTTACAAAAATACCGTGCTACACATTTGAATCATGACTAAGGCTCAATGTTCGGGCCGAAACGCGTCACTTTGTATGTTTTCCATGTGCTGAAGCAAGATATAATAAAGAATTTGTCTGATCTACCTGCACTGGACATTTTCTTCATTCACATTTTTGGTCATACCGCCCAACTCTCCTGTTTACATACATTACATTACTTATCCTGTAATGATCCTGAGTTATATCCTGTATTATACTCCAGAGCTGCACTCACTATTCTGCTGGTGGAGTCACTGTGTACATACATTACATTACTTATCCTGTACTGATCCTGAGTTATATCCTGTATTATACTCCAGAGCTGCACTCACTATTCTGTTGGTGGAGTCACTGTGTACATACATTACATTACTTATCCTGTACTGATCCTGAGTTATATCCTGTATTATACTCCAGAGCTGTACTCACAATCGTGAACTGTCTATAAACTCCCTGCTAGCTCACCTGATCTGTTTCTGCAGAAAATTGCCTTTACAGCTGACAATGCACAGACATCTGAGAAGGAAAGACTTTCTCTTTTATTTCACTTGCTGATTGAAGCCACTAAGGCAAGGTTCACACTTCGGAGAATCAATCTGCACAAAATCCAGTCAGAGATTTTTAGTGTGGCCAGTGCCGATTGTATCCGTCGACACTAGGACCGTGTGGACGTTGCTGTCCCCATAGATGTCTGCAAAGCGAATTTCGCCTGAAATAAATAAACAAGTTCATTCTTTAGGCGGTGGAACGTCTGCCGCTGAGATTCCATAGTGTGCACTGTTCATCAGACTTCTATTGCTAGCAAAGGGATTCTGCTGCACTGGAGTTTCCAGCTGAAATCCCAAGCGGAATTCCAATAGGAAATTCTGTGGTGTGAACCTAGCCTAAAAATGTGTCTTTCCACAAGCTTAAAGCGTACCCGTCAGATCCAACAAAAAACATTTTTTTTAATATATCACTCAGTACCTAATCCTGACCATGTACATCTAATTTTTGTGTCTATCACCTTTATTTATTTTTTATTACACTTTTAATTTAGCTCACTAGTCTGAATTCCTCTCAAAGGGAGGAGGCGTGGCCTCACTGTGCAGGTCTCCGCCCCCTCCCTCAGTATGCTGTCTGCTCACATCTCCCCTAGCATTAGCAAAACTACAACTCCCAGCTTGTCCTCACTGACAGTAGCGGGACACAATGGGAGGATTTTTCCTCCAGGTGTGAGCCCTGCACTTACAGCTGTCAATCAAGGAAGTGTGTCCATGACATAGGTGATGATGCATAGACACAGCAGGACTAGTATGTGTCCAAGCAGGCAGGGGGGGGGGGGCAGTTGTCTGACTGGCTTTCTCAGTATGAAATACTGAAAATATTCTAATGAAAGCAATTGCAAAACCTATTGGTGTTGCATGCTTTACAACATCTCAAAAGTTTTTGTATCTGACAGTGCCCCTTTAAACCGTTCAGTACTTATCAGCTGCTGTATGCTCCAGAGGAAGTTATGTAGTTCTTTTCTGTCTGACCACATTGCTCTCTGCTGCCACCTCTGTCCGCTTCAGAAACTGTCCAAAGCAAGAGCAGATCCCTATAACAAACCTTTCCTGCTCTGAACAGTTCCTGACATGGACAGAGGTGGCAGAAGAGACCACTGCAGTCAGACTATACAACTTCATCTGCAGCTGATAAGTTCTGGAAGGATTAAGATTCCTTTATAGAAGTAAATCTGTATACAGATCTGTATAACTTTATGGCACCAGCTAACTTGAAAACATTTTTTTTTATTTTTAAATAATGTAATGGATGTACACAGTGACCTCACCAGCAGAATAGTGAGTACAGCTCTGGGTATAATACAGGATGTAACTCAGGGTGAGTAAAGGATAAGTAATGTAATGTATGTACACAGTGACTCCACCAGCAGAATAGTGAGTACAGCTCTGGAGTAGAATACAGAATATAACTCAGGGTCAGTAGAGGATAAGTAATGTAATGTATGTACATAGTGACCCCACCAGCAGAATAGTGAGTGCAGCTCTGGAGTATAATACAGGATATAACTCAGGATCAGTAAAAGGATAAGTAATGTAATGTATGTACACAGTGACCTCACCAGCAGAATAGTGAGTACAGCTCTGGGGTATAATACAGGATATAACTCAGGATCAGTACAGGATAAGTAATGTATGTACACAGTGACTCCACCAGCAGAATAGTGAGTACAGCTCTGGAGTATAATACAGGATATAACTCAGGATCAGTACAGGATAAGTAATGTAATGTATGTACACAGTGATTCCACCAGCAGAATAGTGAGTGCAGCTCTGGGGTATAATACAGGATATAACTCAGGATCATTAAAGGATAAGTAATGTAATGTATGTACACAGTGACCCCACCAGCAGAATAGTGAGTGCAGCACTGGAGTATTATAAAAGATATAAGTCTGGATCAGTACAGGATAAAGTAATGTAATGTATTTACACAGTGACTCCACCAGCAGAATAGTGAGTGCAGCACTGGAGTATAATACAGGATATAACTCAGGATCAGTATAGGATAAGTAATGTAATGTATGTACACAGTGACTCCACCAGCAGAATAGTGAGTGCAGCTCTGCAGTATAATACAGGATATAACTCAGGATCAGTACAGGATAAGTAATGTAATGTATGTACACAGTGACCTCACCAGCAGAATAGTGAGTACAGCTCTGGAGTATAATACAGGATATAACTCAGGATCAGTACAGGATAAGTAATGTAATGTATGTACACAGTGACCCCACCAGCAGAATAGTGAGTACAGCGCTGGAGTATAATACAGGATATAACTCAGGATCAGTACAGGATAAGTAATGTATTATATGTACACAGTGACTCCACCAGCAGAATAGTGAGTGCAGCTCTGGAGTATAATACAGGATATAACTCAGGATCAGTACAGGATAAGTAATGTAATGTATGTACACAGTGACCTCACCAGCAGAATAGTGAGTACAGCTCTGGAGTATAATACAGGATATAACTCAGGATCAGTACAGGATAAGTAATGTAATGTATGTACACAGTGACCTCACCAGCAGAATAGTGAGTACAGCTCTGGAGTATAATACAGGATATAACTCAGGATCAGTACAGGATAAGTAATGTATGTACACAGTGACCCCACCAGCAGAATAGTGAGTGCAGCACTGGAGTATTATAAAATATATAAGTCTGGATCAGTACAGGATGAGTAATGTAATGTATTTACACAGTGACACAGTGATGTATTTACATCAGCAGAACAGTGTGTGACGCTCTGGAGAATAATGCAGGTTGTAACTCATGACTAGTATGGGCTAAGCAATGTGACATTGTGTGACTTGTAAAACCAATGAAGACAGGGAGTCGTACATTTATAAAGTACAGCCATATCTTATACAATTTCCGTCATTTTAAAAGATGCACAAGTGTGAGCGTTTTGTAGATGAGCACCGCTCCATTGGATTTCAGCTGTATTTATGCTCTGGGAGTCATCAGTCAGTAACACTCATGGCACTTTGCAGAGTTATAATGTGCAGCTTTTGTATCAGGGCCTCCACCTATCGTGCACCATTGTGATACTTGGTATGTTATGTGGCAAAGGCCTCTTGGCCCCTCAATTTCCCGGGAATTGTTGCAACTGCTGCCTCTACACCCCTAGCTACACCGCTGCCACTGGAGTAACATGTAATATGAAGCAGAAAAGTTCAGCCTTATTTTCTAGATACAGTCCCTAAACCCCTTTGTCAGTGAAACGTATATGAAATAGTAACACACTTTACTTCTGCTTAAACACAAAAAAAATAGCTGCCTGTGAAATACAATTACACTGTGGTGCCAGGTCGTACTGAGACTAGTATTTCCCTTATAGTGACCCCATATACTGCTCTGTGATGTGCCACCATACAACACTACTCTACAGCATGCTATACCTCTATTCCAAGTGCAGTCTGTGGGGACGTGAATAAATTGGGGACTGGGTGGGATACGTGGTGCTCTATCTGCATTGCTGTTTATAGAACACACTCCATCTGAAGTGAAACCACAACTGACATCCGCATAATGGGAGCTGTAGTTTTGCAACCATAACTTGCAGACACTGCGTTTACAGGCTGATAGTGGAGTATTCCCCATTACATCTAGCCCTATGCTTTGCAGCCGTATTAGGTAAGGCTCTCCAGGTGGAAGAATCTGGAAGCCCTGCTTGGTATACATAGGCTTATACACTATTACATAAACACCACCATATACGCCACCATCATTTTACACAATACAGGCAGTCATGTGCTCATTGTAGGCATTACTGGCAAAGACACCCATCACGGTAGTAGCACCTATCACACTTGGCCAGGCTGGTCTCCTTTTACAAGACTGAGATCATTCCCTATCGACTCAAGTCTTCCTTAACTATCTGCCTGGTCCTATTGCCACCCATCTTCCCTGAAAAGCATCCTCCCAGGGGACAGCTACTTTTCCCTTTTTCTCTCTCTTATATCTCAGCCATACACACCAGACCTAGCAGCAAATTAGGAAACCAGTGATATGGCACCTGCTGTTGGCTTTAAAGCCCCAGAAGGTCTTGCCAGTCAACACATGGTCCTTAAGACATTGTTGAATGGCAAGGTCTGACCTGAACAAAACAGCTGGAGAACCTTTAGTTGCCTATCTCTGCTCCTGAGATTTTCTTCTTACAACATACACCTGAGAGGGTCTTCTGCTCACTTCGTGCCTCTAGACCCTCAATGTGGCATCATCATCTCACAGTGTGGCCTACAGTATTGAAGAACATCAACCTGAGCCGCCATTGGTCTCCTTTCCAGGCCATCTTTCCTGCCACTGTACCAATTCCATTGTTTCTATTCTCCTCGCCCTGCAAGACTCTGAAGAAGCCCACACCATCAAGTGATCTCCCAGTCTCTCCTTAACCCTACTTTTTGAAAAGGAGGTCACACAGTGGTTTCATACTCAGTAACTTCCTGTGAGGTCCCTACAGTTCGGTATTGGACACGGGGTGTGGCTGGGGAAGTATATTCCAGGGCCAAAATAGTCTTTCGCAAGCGGCGGTCTATAAAATGGGCATCCCAGGCTGGATATTTCTTGCGTGGAAGATCTATACGTATGACAGGTCCCTGTGCCCGCGGAACACGTGTCACAGGGGTTTGGGGAACACTAGACCGGACTTGGAAAATGGGAACGCAACTGTCCCTGTCACCCGACACAAAGTCTCTGTCTTGCTCTGTAGTCCGTGGTAGAGTACGAGGAAGGCTCTCAGTACATTCCAATTCATGAACCCTAGAAGTCTCAGGGACCTCCATGAAGACACAACTACTGCTTGAGGGGCCAAACATTGGACCATTGGGATGAAGAAGACTGTAGTATATGAGCATGAAGAAGACTCCAAGAGCAAAGCTGCAGAGGACAGAGCAAACAATAAGAAGAGCGTAGAAGTCACTGAGCATATGCTCTGGCCGATAATAATACCACAGAGCCGTAAGGACTGCGTTCTCCGACAGCAAGATAATGTAGTAGGTGGTCATTCTACAGCGGGTCCGACCCTCACGAACATTGAACCAGCAGAAAATGTAGATGATCCCCAGCACCATATTGTAGATGATCTCCTCCCAGCGGGACATGCAAAAGTCAGTCTCTCCTTGAATAATCCAAAAAGTCATGAGACACCAGTGAGTGACAATGAAAATACCAAAGTACAAATGGAAGACAGAGGCAAAGAGGGAGAACGCCAAGGCTCGGGCAGCAATGGTGAAGAGATGCCACAGTATCTGCACAACCGCCCCCTTGTAGGACATGGGCATCTTATCATCACGGGAATCCCGCAGAACCTTTTGGTAGGAGGCAATCATCCAGGCGAGAGACAGGAGGGAAGCAGTGGCAGAAAGACCTGGGCACAGAGAGACAAGAAAGAACAATAGAGAGGAGTCAAAAGAGAAGAAGTTACTAACCCAGCAATTGTCTGAAATGTAAGTATATGCCCCTTAAGATTGTGGGAAAGCTAAATCACAACCAATATGTTATCACCCACTTTTTCCTATCTTTACCAGCTGCATCCCTCTTTCCCTCTGCTGTTTACCATACCGTTTTTGAATTGTAGGAAGAACATGTGAACACGCAGAGAACATGTAAGATGCATACAGATGGTTCCATTCAAACATATGGCGTTAATCACAATGCTTGGGTACTGTGCCAGGGTTAATGTAGCATTTTATAATGTGTAAAATGTAACAAACGGTAATAAAATACATAGTCAAAAGTAATATACAGGGTTCGGCTATTTAAGAAGAATGCTAAATGGTGCAAGAATCCACAAGATTAGTAACCACTGTCTGTCCTTAAATGCAGGACTTATTATAATGTTCTGAGCCTCTGAAGTAATGATGACATGTTCATTCATATATTTATGGATTTGAGTTTCAATGGCTGAGCAGCTGTACACAACTCAATGTCAGATGTGAGCTGAGGAGGTGTAAAGCCTTTGGAAGGATAGGGAGGTGCTAAGAGCACAACTCCTGCCTAAATATGTGCGGACAATTGCAGAGCCCAGTGAACAGGGAGTTATCATTCATAATTTGTAGGGATGTAAGAAAAAAATCGATTTGCGCGATTATCGCGATTTTTCATTTGGCGATACTGCATCGATTCAAAATATTTTTGAATCGATCCTTTTAGGGATGTGGAATTTTTATCTCCTGTCGCCCGGAACAGCATGTCCCGGGCGTCAGGAGATACAAATTCCACATTTGAGGAGCCGGGCATGTGAATTTTTCCGGCTCGTGCAAGCAGGGCGGTGCTCTGGGTGTGTGGAGCGGGCTCCGTACTGACTTCAGTAGCCGGGTGCCGCTGATGCAACACCGCCGCTAATATCCAGCATGCGGCGCTCAGAGGGGTGTATGGAGCGGGCTGATTTTTGTAGCCGGGGGCCGGCGCTAATATCCAGCATGCGGCGCTCAGCAGTCTGTATGGAGCGGGCTTCAGACTCCTGCCTGCTCCATACTCTGCAGCCCCCGGCTGTTCTCAGTAGCCGGGGGCCGCCGCTAATAGCCAGTATGCGGCGATCGCAGTGGCTGGCTATTAACCCTTTAGATCGCCGCTGACAGCGGCCTCTAAAGGGATCTGTGAATGCTCCCTGGTGGGCTAGTGGGGTCCCCCCCCACGATCGCGAGGGGGCGATCCACTATGGAGGTAGCCGGAGGGCTTACCTCTGCTTCCTGCTTTCCTGTGGCTCTGTCATTGATAGAGCCTGGCTGGACCAGGCTCTATCAATGGATTGCAGATCAATGGAGTTCAATAGAACTCTATTCATCTGTCTGAGGAATCTCCTGAGGAATCCTCCTAAAAATCTAATAAAGTATATTAAAAAAAAATAAAGTTTTAATAAAAGTGTAAAAGACATTGTTTTTGAGACAGAACCGGGATATATTGTGATGTATCGTCACCTAGACGGTATCGCGATATATAGGGATATATCGAATCGCCACACTGGTATCGCGATTTGAATCGTATCGCCAAATTCTTGGCGATTCACACCCCTAATAATTTGGGTCCATAGTTTCTGGAGAGTTTATTGCTTCAACTACAATAATATCCAATAACATCTAGAGAATCATTCCTTTCATCTTTGTGGTAACCATTTGAAGAATAATCTTTCCTGCTTTTGGTCTGACAATGTACCTGGCACCAACTCAACCCAGATTTCAACCCCATTGGGGTGAAATAGGTGTTCAACAAGCAAGTGGTGATAAGGGGTTCACATAATTTTGGCGTGTAGTCAGTGATTGATCTTCCATGCCTCATTTATTAATTCCATATTTATACTAGTAACAAACAAGGCAGACGAGAGCCAAACCACAGATAACAAATAGGTCACAGTGAGGAGGGGTCTGTGGGCAACGCAGGACTTCCTGAGAGGAGAGTCTCGCTCCATCTCCCCTACCTCTATAGCTACACCTCCGACTGATTACTGTAAATTATTTACCCAGACAATAAAGGTCAATTATGTAAGAGCTCGGCGCACATCCACTGCCAATCATCCTACCCGAGCATTGGAGGAACTCAAGATGAATGCTAAGAGTGAACTACAGTCCTCAGCATGCCCAGCAGAATGCCATGCATACAAGCCATGTACTATGTGTGAATAGTAACTGAGATCTCTGCACAGAGCATGCTCTGCTGTGAAGCATAGTGGAAGATGTAGTGTTTACGCTAGGAACCATACAGTAATCTGAAAAAATGCATATTTCTAAACATCAACATGCAGATCTGAATGTGACTACAGTAAAATGGTGGAACGATGGGAGTTGTATAGTGGGGTAGGGCAGCCAAGAAAACATCACTTACCCTGCAAAGGCTCCACATGTCCTTGCTGCACCATGATGCAGAGCTGCAGCACCAGCTGGGGAGCACTCTTTAGAAATGTCTCTAGCAGGCGGAGCATACTGATATCTGCGCTCTCAAACATCATGCGCCAGTAAAAATGGCGACTCTGCTGCTCTGAGTGCCAGCGGCTTTGCAGGCCTAAATATAGTGCTCGCAGGTATCTGACAAGAGAAGAAGGACATAATGACAGGTATATTACATGTAATGGAAACTAACAAAATGCAAGTGACCAGTATAAGACTTATAGTAAAGGCTGATAGTACACAGTGACCAGTATATAACATGTAGTAGATACTAATAGCACCAATATATACTATTATTATTTATTAAAGAGTACCTGTCACCAAACTAAAAACTTTTAATATATTGTTCCTTATGTTATAAGACACTTCGCTATATACTTGCTGGTAAAATTCTCAACCTTTATATGTTTTTAATGTGATTGAAAAAACAGCCACTAGGTGGCTCTGTTCTGTTCCCAAACTGTTAATTTGGTCTCCACGAGGACTTTCTAAAGTCCAAAGTGCGTGCCGAGCATAGCGACAGTGATGTTGTGCCTGCTGGGGAACGCCCACTTTATCCTGCCAGGAGCTCAAACAATGTAAGCAAGGGGAAAGGTATGATACACAGCTTTTTAATGCTCGGAAATTTTTATGGCAAGAGAGGTGTTAGGAGTAGTTAGGGAATATAAGTTGAGTTAGTTTAACACAGTTGAGTTAGTTTAACACAGTGATTCCCAAACTTGAGGTTCCGTCAAAAACTGCCGGGGGTACGGTGGGCTCCAGAAGGCAATTTTATATATTTTTTTAAATCTCCCGCCCCAGCCTGCGTGCCTGTCAATTGCGGCAGCGCAGGGGGGGGGGAAGGGAAGCATGTGTACAGCGCACACAGTGTCCCCCTCCCCCCTGCGGCACCATGAGGGAGTCACAGGCGCGCAGGCCGGGAAGGGGATAAATGCAATGGGGGTAGTGCTCGAATTCTTAACCAACCCCCCCCCCCCCCCCCTTCCCGGAGGATTGTTCTTGCCCCACTGGAGGAATGTTCTACCTGTCCCACCTGATTCTACCCAGACCACCGATTCTAAGGTAATGCACCCTCTACCTTCTGTAACCCCTATCCACCCACCCTTTGTCACCCCTCTGTTACCCCCTTTCACCCTTGTCCACTTTCCTGTCATCCATGTCCACCTTGTCCGCCCCTGTCACCCATGTTCCCCACCCCTCTGACCACCCCCTAGTCTAGCCCCCTATCACCCATGTCCAACCCCCACTATTTACCACTCTGTCCCTGTCACCCCTCTCCACCAGTTACCACCTTGTCACTTCTGTCCAGCCCTTTTTCTCCCATGTCACCCATGTACTCCTCTATACCCCTCTGTCACCCATGTACACTCCTCCACACTCCTCTGTCACCCATGTACACTCCTCTATACCCCTCTGTCACCCAGGTACACTCCTCCACACTCCTCTGTCACCCATGTACACTCCTCTACACACCTGTCACCCATGTACACCTTTCTGCAGTGTCGGATCCATACTCCTTCAGCTTTTCATGTACACCTTTCTGCACCCCTCTATTACCCCTTTACACCTATACGCCCCTTTATTCCTCCTCAATTCTAAAAAGGGAATCTGGAGTCTGATGCTGGAAAAGTGCGGAGCCTAATAGATTTGTTTTTCAGGTTTAACGGTGAAGAATTGTGGCTGGAAGAAATCGCCATGATGGTGTGGACCAGATGGAGAAGAGAAGGAAACCACGCTGATTTAGAAGACATCAAATGTGAGTAGCTGTATAAAGCAGGACTGTAATCTACACTACATTCCCACCACAGATAAATTGATAAAAGGCTATTTCCCTTTTTTTTTTGCTTATCAACATTGGTACTGGTTCCCCTCAAAAAAAAAAAAAAAAAAAAGTTTTCGAGGGGTTCCCCGAGCCAAAAAAGGTTGGGAAACACTGGTTTAGAAAATATGACAGGTACTCGTTAAATATCATATACTGGTCACTTTGCACATAATAAATACTAATAGAACACAGTGAGTGAAATTGAACGCAAATATTCCCCCTCAATGTTGAACGTTGTGGTCTATCACATATTCTGGCCCTGCCCTATGATTGTTCCGTATTGGGAAGTGGTGAAAAGGCTGGTGGCAGAAGTGCTTGGGGTTCAGGTCCAATTGGTCCCCTTGGTCTACTTGTTGTACCTCTCCACTAAGGCCTTACCCAAACGGCCTTTCAAGTTGTTCATGCACATGGTCTTAGCGGCTAAAACTCTTATTGCGAAATGCTGGAAGCAACTCCTTCCTCCACCTGAGACGGATCTAGTAGTGAGAATCAGGGAGATATGTTCTCTCGAATCCCTTACTGCCTCACTTAATTCCTTACCTCTCTTCCTGTCTGTTTGGGAGCCCTGGGATAGGTTATCGGATAGGCAACCTCCTTAATTCTTTTGCTGGTGCTGCCCTCCTCCTCCCTCCCCTTCCTAGTCCTTTCCCTCCTTCTTGTTCTATCTTCCTCGTGTTCCTTGTGATGTCCTGTTTTCGTCTCTGTCTTGTTTTGTGAGGAATTGCTCTCTTCTATTTTGGAGGGGCCTGACAACAGACCTTCCTGGGGCTTAGCCAGGAGTTTTTATTAAAATATAAGCCCTGTTTGACAACTGAGTACTGCATGAGAGGAACCTGCGAAGTTCCTTCCTTGCTCAGTCGTCCTATTTACTGCCTTGTTTTCTCCTGGTGCCTGTTTCTGACTCGTGCTTTGTATTCAAATATATTCTGCGTTGCTTTATTTCTGTACTGAAGAACCTTAATAAAAATTTACAGTTGAAAAAAAAAAAAAAAGAACACAGTGCACAGTAAATGACATGTAACAGATAATAATAGTGCACAGTGACTAGTGAATAACATGTCATAGATAATTATAGTGCACAGTGACTAGTGAATAACATGTAATAGATAATTATAGTGCACAGTGACTAGTGAATAACATGTAATAGATAATTATAGTGCACAGTGACTAGTGAATAACATGTAATAGATAATTATAGTGCACAGTGACTAGTGAATAACATGTAATAGATAATTATAGTGCACAGTGACTAGTGAATAACATGTAATAGATAATTATAGTGCACAGTGACTAGTGAATAACATGTAATAGATAATTATAGTGCACAGTGATATATTGTATGTAGTAGATACCAATAAAGTATGGTGACCAGTATAACCACAAGTAATAGATACTTATAGTACACAATGGGGTTTATTTACTAAGAGTGGAGTGTAGGTTTCCTTGTGGGTTTTGATTTCCGACAGGTATTTTCCCACGGTATTTACTAAGGTTTACCTACATTTTGCACTTTTCCCTAGGTTTTTTATTTATTTATTTTTTATTTAATTTATTTATTTTTCAAAACTGTCAGGACCACGCCCCATTTGTCAGGACCACACCCACTTTATCCAGTGGTCACGCCCCCTTTCAGGTTTTTCTTGTAAAATGGAGGGTAAGGGACATGGGACACAATTTGGGCACAAAACCTGACAAAAAAAAAAAAAGAGTCTGGATCACGTTAGTAAATAAACCCCAATGAGTTGGAGATTACACATAATAAATACTAATAGCTTATAGTGACCAGTATATTACATTTAATAGATAATAAGAGTGCACAGTGACTGGTATATTGCATATAGTAAATACTACTAAAGCATAGTGACCAGTACAATCACATGTAATAGATGCTAGTAGTCAATAGTGATCAGTGTATAACATGGAATAGATACCAATAGTGCACACTGAATGGTATATTACATGTTATAGACACTACTAGTACATAGTGACCAGTATAATACATGAATTAAATAATAACACACTGGTGTGCCGTTCCGGAACCATACGGTGATGTCGCAGAGTGAATATGCCACCAACCATAGCAACTGGCATTTGTAATCCCTCTTATCTTACCCTGATTTAGTATGAACCCAATGTAACCAGTAACAGCCAATGGTAGTACCTTGTGTGACCAATAATATCTCATGTAAGTAGCAAAAACACAAGTATTCATATTCAGTGTGCCCCCTACAAACCAAAACAAAAGGTGAAACTACCAGTTACACCCAATGATCTCCGCTGTGACTGGATGAGATCAGTGATATTGAAAGTAACCAGTGATGCCCAGCGTAACCAGTAACATCCAGAGCGACTGGAGTGTATTCACAGTGTGTACAGTAACTGAGTGTGTACCAGTAATACCCAATAAATTCAGTGAGATTAAGGATAACCAGCAAATATCCAGTAGGACCAGTGATGCCCAATACCACCAGTATTACCCAGTGTTACCAATAATATTCGTATTATCTATTCACACCCATTAGGACTAGTGGTAACTGTATGTCAGCATGATTGTACCAGGTATAACCAGTAATGCCCAGAGAGATTCATTGTACCCCATGTGAGCAGTGATTCCAAATGTAATCTGTTTCACAGAGTAAGATCAGTGATGCCCGTCTGATTTGGCGCACCCAGGACGGCCAGTGGTAGCTATTTTACCCACTGATATCTATTGTACCCAGTGTGACTAGTGATTTATATTATACTCAGTATGTACCCGTATAAGTAGTGATGCCTGGTGTGACCAATGATATCTCCTGTGCCCGGCATGAGCAGTAGTGCCCAGTGTGACCTGTAATATCTCCCGTGACTCATATGAGCACTGATGCCAGTGTGACCAGTCATAGCTGCTGTACCCCATATGAGCAGTGATGCCAGTGTTACCAGTCATAGCTGCTGTACCCCATATGAGCAGTGATGCCAGTGTTACCAGTCATAGCTGCTGTACCCCATATGAGCAGTGATGCCAGTGTTACCAGTCATAGCTGCTGTACCCCATATGAGCAGTGATGCCGAGTGTGACCAGTGATGCCCCGTGATACCTCTATGACCAGTGATGCCTGCTGTGCCCTGTATGACCAGTGATGCCTGCTGTGCCCTGTATGACCAGTGATATGTGCTGTGCCCTGTATGACCAGTGATATGTGCTGTACCCTGTATGACCAGTGATGCCTGCTGTGCCCTGTATGACCAGTGATGCCTGCTGTGCCCTGTATGGCCAGTGATATGTGCTGTGCCCTGTATGACCAGTGATATGTGCTGTGCCCTGTATGACCAGTGATATGTGCTGTGCCCTGTATGACCAGTGATATGTGCTGTGCCCTGTATGACCAGTGATATGTGCTGTGCCCTGTATGACCAGTGATATGTGCTGTGCCCTGTATGACCAGTGATATGTGCTGTGCCCTGTATGACCAGTGATATGTGCTGTGCCCTGTATGACCAGTGATATGTGCTGTGCCCTGTATGACCAGTGATATGTGCTGTGCCCTGTATGACCAGTGATGCCTGCTGTGCCCTGTAAGACCAGTGATGCCTGCTGTGCCCTGTATGACCAGTGATGCCTGCTGTGCCCTGTATGACCAGTGATATGTGCTGTGCCCTGTATGACCAGTGATGCCTGCTGTGCCCTGTATGACCAGTAATATCTGCTTTGCCCTGTATGACCAATGATATGTGCTGTGCCCTTTATGACCAGTGATATGTGCTGTGCCCTATATGACCAGTGATATGTGCTGTGCCCTGTATGACCAGTGATATGTGCTGTGCCCTGTATGACCAGTGATATGTGCTGTGCCCTGTATGACCAGTGATGCCTGCTGTGCCCTGTATGACCAGTGATGCCTGCTGTGCCCTGTATGACCAGTGATATGTGCTGTGCCCTGTATGACCAGTGATGCCTGCTGTGCCCTGTATGACCAGTAATATCTGCTTTGCCCTGTATGACCAATGATATGTGCTGTGCCCTTTATGACCAGTGATATGTGCTGTGCCCTATATGACCAGTGATGCCTGCTGTGCCCTGTATGCCCAGTGATATGTGCTGTGCCCTATATGACCAGTGATATGTGCTGTGCCCTGTATGACCAGTGATATGTGCTGTGCCCTGTATGACCAGTGATATGTGCTGTGCCCTGTATGACCAGTGATGCCTGCTGTGCCCTGTATGACCAGTGATATGTGCTGTGCCCTGTATGACCAGTGATATGTGCTGTGCCCTGTATGACTAGTGATATGTGCTGTGCCCTGTATGACCAGTGATATGTGCTGTGCCCTGTATGACCAGTGATATGCGCTGTGCCCTGTATGACCAGTGATATGTGCTGTGCCCTGTATGACCAGTGATATGTGCTGTGCCCTGTATGACCAGTGATATGTGCTGTGCCCTGTATGACCAGTGATATGTGCTGTGCCCTGTATGCCCAGTGATATGTGCTGTGCCCTGTATGACCAGTGATATGTGCTGTGCCCTGTATGACCAGTGATATGTGCTGTGCCCTGTATGACCAGTGATATGTGCTGTGCCCTGTATGACCAGTGATATGTGCTGTGCCCTGTATGACCAGTGATATGTGCTGTGCCCTGTATGACCAGTGATATGTGCTGTGCCCTGTATGCCCAGTGATATGTGCTGTGCCCTATATGACCAGTGATATGTGCTGTGCCCTGTATGACCAGTGATATGTGCTGTGCCCTGTATGACCAGTGATATGTGCTGTGCCCTGTATGACCAGTGATGCCTGCTGTGCCCTGTATGACCAGTGATATGTGCTGTGCCCTGTATGACCAGTGATATGTGCTGTGCCCTGTATGACTAGTGATATGTGCTGTGCCCTGTATGACCAGTGATATGTGCTGTGCCCTGTATGACCAGTGATATGTGCTGTGCCCTGTATGCCCAGTGATATGTGCTGTGCCCTGTATGACCAGTGATATGTGCTGTGCCCTGTATGACCAGTGATATGTGCTGTGCCCTGTATGACCAGTGATATGTGCTGTGCCCTGTATGACCAGTGATATGTGCTGTGCCCTGTATGACCAGTGATTTGTGCTGTGCCCTGTATGACCAGTGATATGTGCTGTGCCCTGTATGACCAGTGATATGTGCTGTGCCCTGTATGACCAGTGATATGTGCTGTGCCCTGTATGACCAGTGATATGTGCTGTACCCTGTATGACCAGTGATATGTGCTGTGCCCTGTATGACCAGTGATATGTGCTGTGCCCTGTATGACCAGTGATATGTGCTGTGCCCTGTATGACCAGTGATATGTGCTGTGCCCTGTATGCCCAGTGATATGTGCTGTGCCCTGTATGACCAGTGATATGTGCTGTGCCCTGTATGACCAGTGATATGTGCTGTGCCCTGTATGACCAGTGATATGTGCTGTGCCCTGTATGCCCAGTGATATGTGCTGTGCCCTGTATGACCAGTGATATGTGCTGTGCCCTGTATGACCAGTGATATGTGCTGTGCCCTGTATGACCAGTGATATGTGCTGTGCCCTGTATGACCAGTGATGATGCGCTGTGCCCTGTATGACCAGTGATATGTGCTGTGCCCTGTATGACCAGTGATATGTGCTGTGCCCTGTATGCCCAGTGATATGTGCTGTGCCCTGTATGACCAGTGATATGTGCTGTGCCCTGTATGACCAGTGATATGCGCTGTGCCCTGTATGACCAGTGATATGCGCTGTGCCCTGTATGACCAGTGATATGTGCTGTGCCCTGTATGACCAGTGATATGTGCTGTGCCCTGTATGACCAGTGATGCCCAGTGAGACCTGCGATGACCCCAGTTCCATCCCATGAGGACGGTGAAGCCCAGTTTAACCCTCTCACCTCCACACCTGTCCGAGCTGCAGCAGGTGGATGGAGCCCTGCAGGAACCAGGCGCAGAGGCGGCAGCAGGGGCGGGTGGTGCCCGGTGAGGAGCCCCGGTCGGTGACCGCCCAGCTGAAGCTCAGGCTCTGGGTGAGCAGGGAGGGCAGCAGCACCAGCAGCACCGTGGGCCAGAAGCAGCTGAGCCGGTGCCGCTGCAGGTAATCCGCCGCCAGCCACAGGTCCGACGCTCCATCCGAGAAGAAGACGAGCAGCGCGGCCACCACCCACAGGCCGTCCCGGAGAGCGTAGCGGGGACACCGGGGAGCCACCCGGGTACCGTCCGACTCCGCCGCCATGATGGGAGGAGCCGACTTCCGGGGACACACCCGGGGCTGACTACACCCTTACCGGAGGGCGACTAATCCATCTACCGGGCACCGACCACATGACTGGAGCCATGGTTACAGCAGCCGGTCCCGCAAAGGGATGAGAGCGCGAGCTCCTCCGGGGAAGCGGCCGTCACGTGACCCTTACATGGAATCAGAGAATTGTAACAATGTATCACAATGTATCTCCGCTGTAACCCCGCCCCGAGCCAACATTAACCCCTTCTCTACACAGCTATAACCCTGCTGTCCTTGTAATCAGAGAGGGTGGCGCTATAGAACGGATTCTACCCCCGATACCCTCCTGCCAGAATCCCCTAACCACCCCAGCCATCATTGTTCTACGTAATGAACTGACAAAGCTGCTGTCCGGGGTGATGATCTGCCCTTCTACATCCCCCATCATCCACATACTGCCCCAATACCCTCCTCCCAGAATCCCATAACCACCCCAGCCATCATTGTTCTATGTAATGCACTGACAAAGCTGCTGTCCAGGGTGATGATCTGCCCTTCTACATCCCCCATCATCCACATACTGCCCCCGATACCCTCCTCCCAGAGTCCCCTAACCACCCCAGCTATCATTGTTCTATGTAATGCACTGACAGGGCTGCTGCCCAGGGTGATGATCTGCCCTTCTACATCCCCCATCATCCACATACTGCCCCAATGCCCTCCTGCAAGAATCCCCTAACCACCCCAGCCATCATTGTTCTATGTAATGCACTGACAAAGCTGCTGTCCGGGGTGATGATCTGCCCTTCTATATCACCCATCATCCACATGCTGCCCCCAGTACCCTCCTCCCAGAATCCCCTAACCACCCCAGCCATCATTGTTCTATGTAATGCACTGACAGGGCTGGTGTCCGGGGTGATGATCTGTCCTTCTATATCACCCACCATCCACATACTGCCCCAATACCCTCCTCCCAGAGTCCCCTGACCACCCCAGCCATCATTGTTCTATGTAATGCACTGACAGGTCTGCTGTCCGAGGTGATGATCTTTCCTATATCACCCATCATCCACATACTGCCCCCTATACCCTCCTCCCAGAATCCCCTAACCACCCCAGCCATCATTGTTCTATGTAATGCACTGACAGGTCTGCTGTCCGAGGTGATGATCTGCCCTTCTACATCCCCCATCATCCACATACTGCCCCAATACCCTCTTCCCAGAATCCCTCGACCACCCCAGCCATCATTGTTCTATGTAATGTAGTGACAGGGCTGCTGTCCGGGGAGATGATCTGTCCTTCTATATCACCCACCATCCACATACTGCCCCCAGTACCCTCCTCCCAGAATCCCCTAACCACCCCAGCCATCATTGTTCTATGTAATGCACTGACAGGGCTGCTGTCCAAGGTGCTGATCTTTCCTATATCACCCATCATCCACATACTGCCCCAATACCCTCCTCCCAGAATCCCCTAACAACCCCAGTCATCATTGTTCTATGTAATGCACTGACAGGGCTGCTGTCCGGGGTGATGATCTGCCCTTCTACATCCCCCATCATCCACATACTGCCCCAATACCCTCCTCCCAGAGTCCCCTAACCACCCCAGCCATCATTGTTCTATGTAATGCACTGACAGGGCTGCTGTCCAAGGTGCTGATCTTTCCTATATCACCCATCATCCATATACTGCCCCCAATACCCTCCTCCCAGAATCCCCTAACCACCCCAGCCATCATTGTTCTATGTAATGCACTGACAGGTCTGCTGTCCGGGGTGATGATCTGCCCTTCTACATCCCCCATCATCCACATACTGCCCCAATACCCTCTTCCCAGAATCCCTCGACCACCCCAGCCATCATTGTTCTATGTAATGAACTGACAAAGCTGCTGTCCAGGGTGATGATCTGCCCTTCTACATCCCCCATCATCCACATGCTGCCCCAATACCCTCTTCCCAGAATCCCTCGACCACCCCAGCCATCATTGCTCTATGTAATGCAGTGACAGGGCTGCTGTCCGAGGTGATGATCTGCCCTTCTACATCACCCATCATCCACATACTGCCCCAATACCCTCCTCCCAGAATCCCCTAACCACCCCAGCCATCATTGTTCTATGTAATGCACTGACAGGTCTGCTGTCCGGGGTGATGATCTGCCCTTCTACATCCCCCATCATCCACATACTGCCCCAATACCCTCTTCCCAGAATCCCTCGACCACCCCAGCCATCATTGTTCTATGTAATGAACTGACAAAGCTGCTGTCCAGGGTGATGATCTGCCCTTCTACATCCCCCATCATCCACATACTGCCCCAATACCCTCTTCCCAGAATCCCTCGACCACCCCAGCCATCATTGCTCTATGTAATGCAGTGACAGGGCTGCTGTCCGAGGTGATGATCTGCCCTTCTACATCACCCATCATCCACATACTGCCCCAATACCCTCCTCCCAGAATCCCCTAACCACCCCAGCCATCATTGTTCTATGTAATGAACTGACAAAGCTGCTGTCCGGGGTGATGATCTGCCCTTCTACATCCCCCATCATCCACATACTGCCCCAATACCCTCTTCCCAGAATCCCTCGACCACCCCAGCCATCATTGTTCTATGTAATGCACTGACAGGGCTGCTGTCCGAGGTGATGATCTGCCCTTCTACATCACCCACCATCCACATACTGCCCCAATACCCTCCTCCCAGAATCCCCTAACCACCCCAGCCATCATTGTTCTATGTAATGAACTGACAAAGCTGCTGTCCGGGGTGATGATCTGCCCTTCTACATCACCCATCATCCACATACTGCCCCAATACCCTCCTTCAAGAATCCCCTAGCCACCCCAGCCATCATTGTTCTATGTAATGCACTGACAGGGCTGCTGTCCAAGGTGCTGATCTTTCCTATATCACCCATCATCCACATATTGGTGCTCATGGACTGTACAGTACTATAAGGGGACACTAAAGAAATACCGGGGGCACACATGGATTGTACAGTAATATAAAGGGACACTGACTATACAAATGTAGGGGTACACATGGGTTGTACAGTAATATAAGGGGACACTGACTATACAAATGTAGGGGTACACATGCACTATATTAATATAGGGGACACACTGTATAGAAATGTAGGGGTACACATGGATTGTACAGTAATATAAGGGGACACTGACTATACAAATGTAGGGGTACACATGCACTATATTAATATAGGGGACACACTGTATAGAAATGTAGGGGTACACATGGATTGTACAGTAATATAAGGGGACACTGACTATACAAATGTAGGGGTACACATGGATTGTACAGTAATATAAGGGAACACTGACTATAGAAATGTAGGGGTACACATGGATTGTACAGTAATATAAGGGGACACTGACTATAGAAATGTAGGGGTACACATGGACTGTATAGTAATATAGGGGCACACTGTATAGAAATATGGGGGTACACATGGACTGTATAGTAATATAGGGGCACACTGTATAGAAATGTAGGGGTACACATGGACTGTATAGTAATATAGGGGCACACTGTATAGAAATATGGGGGTACACATGGACTGTATAGTAATATAGGGGCACACTGTATAGAAATGTAGGGGTACACATGGACTGTATAGTAATATAAGGGCACACTGTATAGAAATGTAGGGGTACACATGGACTGTATAGTAATATAGGGGCACACTGTATAGAAATGTAGGGGTATGGAGATTGTACAGTAAGGTAGGCAGCCATAGTGCAGAAATATGTAGGTACATTGGCTGTACAGTAATTTCACTGGCTACTTAATGGTATCAGGGGGCATTGACCATACAGTAACATGAAAGGGCACAAAAATTGACAGAAATTTTGGGAGGTCACATTGTATATACAGTAATATGGGGGCACACTGGCTGTACAATTATACTGATGCTGTGACAAAAGGTGGACATGGTAAGAGGGAAACATTGTACAGGAAAATAGGTTGGACAAACTGGCAGTACAATTATATAAGGGGGACACACTAATCTACAGTTATATAAGGGGGGCACACTAATCTACAATTATATAAGGGGGACACACTAATCTACAGTTATATAAGGGGGACACACTAATCTACAGTTATATAAGGGGGACACACTAATCTACAATTATATAAGGGGGACACACTAATCTACAATTATATAAGGGGGACACACTAATCTAGAGTTATATAAGGGGGACACACTAATCTACAATTATATAAGGGGGACACACTAATCTACAGTTATATAAGGGGGACACACTAATCTACAGTTATATAAGGGGGACACACTAATCTACAATTATATAAGGGGGACACACTAATCTACAGTTATATAAGGGGGACACACTAATCTACAATTATATAAGGGGGACACATTAATCTACAATTATATAAGGGGGACACACTAATCTACAGTTATATAAGGGGGACACACTAATCTACAGTTATATAAGGGGGACACACTAATCTACAATTATATAAGGGGGACACATTAATCTACAGTTATATAAGGGGGACACACTAATCTACAATTATATAAGGGGGACACACTAATCTACAGTTATATAAGGGGGACACACTAATCTACAATTATATAAGGGGGACACACTAATCTACAGTTATAAAAGGGACACACACTAATCTACAGTTATATAAGGGGGACACACTAATCTACAGTTATATAAGGGGGACACACTAATCTACAATTATATAAGGGGGACACACTAATCTACAATTATATAAGGGGGACACACTAATCTACAATTATATAAGGGGGACACACTAATCTACAGTTATATAAGGGGGACACACTAATCTACAGTTATATATCAGACAGGAGGCTCATATCTTGCATTAATCTTTCTTTTATTAATGCCCATAGCAGAAATAACGTATTCTAAATAACGTATTTAATAGAAAAATTTCCTAAGACTACAATTCCCAGCAGCCCCTGCGCACTCCTCCTCCCATCTCAGGCTGGCTGGCTCCTATAAAAGGGGCTGCTAGAAGATCCACCTCCTCTTTCTTTCTGCTCATGGCAGATAAGTAACCTCTGTATAATTGTTTAGCATAAGTGTGTTTTATAGTGATTCTTGTTCTTTGTGCTTTTCCTATTGTGCTTACTTGTTAGTGGCTTATCACCACTGATTCTCTCTTTTATTTTTTCCATATCTTCCTATTTATTCTGTGATACATCTTTTTTTCTTTGTCTCTCTTCTCGCGGTGCCGGCATTGCTGGGCATCTCTGTTATCTATTAGCGGTTCTCCGCTCTCTTTTCCCTCCTCTCGCTGCTGTCACGCTTTCTCCCTCCCCTCCTTCCCTGGTGGATTGACTTACCTTTCCGCCATTTTGCGTGAGGCCGCGCCTTCTTCTTCCTCAGTTTCCCGCCGCGGGCGGTCTTGTTTGCGGGCAAGGAGAAGGGAGGGGCGCGTCATCTGTGACACGCGCCTGGTGACGCGTTCACTAGGCGCCTCTCGTCCAATCACAGCGCTTCTCAGCCAAAATCTCCCGGGATTTCGGCGGGTGGCGCTGTATTTCAGCTATGCCTCCTCTCCCCGTCGCCAGTCTGTGCAAGCGGTGAGAGGAGCAGGAGCTGCGCATCATAGACTAACGATATACTGTTTCAGGTAGCTAATTATATTGCTCAGAGAGCACCCGGTGGGTCTGCTTTTACTAATAGGCTTCACCAACTAGTGACCACCCTTCTGAGAACCCTGGCCCCGATTTATTCGGTCCGGTCTTCCTAGTGTGGCTGCTTACTGATTACATAGCAACCAGCTATAGTTCTGCACGACTCCCTGTGGCCTGGCAACCAGTTATCAGATTATAGTATAAATACTTATTACTCCAGACTGCCCTAGTATTAGGCTACTTGTTAGCCCTATCGGTTAGGTTATTATGGCTGGAGATCACATAATGAGCTCATTAACAAGTCTGTACAGGCGGCCCTGGCCCTGGCTTCCAATGCCGGAGCTTCTGTTGCACAACCCGCTATAGCCGCAGACATTGGAAAGAAGGGCAAAGCCCTGGCTAAACGCAAACATTCCAATATTGTCTCCGACTCCCCGGCAGGGGAAGTAGATAATGTGCCCCAGACAGGGCCCCACATGGCCTGTCACTCCTTGCACGTACATGACCCTACTCGACCCTTGGGCTCAAGGAGTACCAAAAGAGGCATAAGTCCGCCAAGCGGACGAAACCGGACTCCTTCAATCATTCTTCGGAAGAAGAGTGTTCAGAGGAGTCCGACGTGGCAAACGCCACTGATTCAGGGTCGGATGATGAGTACGCGGGGATTCAGGTGGACTTTCCCGACGCCAATCCTGAGGTATCCAATGATGCTATCTTAGACATTCTGGGGCAACCTTTCTTTAGCCCGGACGCTATAACACATCCCTGTTCTGTGGATTGGTCTCCCCTTCCCCAGGTTGCCCAATACATCGAGTATTGGACCAGTCGCACATTTGACCGGGCTAACCGGAACAAACTGAGGGCAGAATGCCCCAGGCCCTATGTGGCCAAAAAGGTGGCGTCCACTCCGGAGATTGATCCGGTTCTCCTCAAGTATCTTACCCGTTCTGGTAAACACGCTAAAAAGGGTATTGAACGTTCATTCAAATTAATCCAGGACCGTATTTTAGACCTGCTCGGTCCCTTAACAAAAATTTTAAACCTGTCCAAACAAGCGACCTCTTCACAGCAGCCTGTGGATTTGGACCAGCTAAGGGATTGGGCCCAGAGGGCCATCTGCATGTTAGGTTGTGCAAATACAATCTGTTCTATTGAACGTAGACGCTCGATACTCGTGAAACTCGAGCCACCTTGCCGAAAATGAGCCAGGTCCCTCAGCTGAGGGCCTGTTGTTTGGCGATGATATCATAAAGAACATTAATAAGCTGGTAGGCCTATTCTCGAGCCTTGACAAGGCGCAGACCTCTCCAAAAAAGTCGGCCCAATCGGCCAAGGTTTTTAACAAGGCCGGCAGAGGAAGAGGCCGATCTGCCGACCGCAATAGTTCCTACAGGCCCTACTCCAGGCCCCCAGCTCAGAGCTACGCTCCACAACAACTACGTTGCACAGCCTGCCCCGTTTTTCCCCCCAAGGGGACGACCCTGGCGTGGACGAGGCGGTCAAGGATATCCCAGATCCCGTCCAACAACTGGTGAGTACGTTCCCACAAACACTTCCACACACAATGGTGGGGGGCAGGCTTCAGTTTTTTACCCACGTCTGGTCCATGATTATGGGAGACGTGTGGATCCTCAACACGGTAGCGGGATATCTTATAGATTTCCAGTCTCTACCGACTATGAACACCATTCCACATCCTATTCGGTTTTCCACACAAAACATGACTTTCATAGACGAAGAACTGCAGGAGCTCTTGTCGAAAAGAGTGGTACAAGAGGTAGATCTTCTTTCTCCGGGGTTTGTCAGCAACCTCTTCTTGGTCAAGAAGAAGGATGGTGGCTACCGACCGGTGATAAATCTAAGAGAATTGAATCAACACGTGAGGTACCATAATTTCAAGATGGAATGAATCCATCTGTTGCGAGACCTTCTCTGGAGGGGAAATTGGCTGGTAAAGATCGACTTAACCCCTTAAGGACCGGAGGTTTTTCCGTTTTTGCATTTTCGTTTTTTGCTCCTTGCCTTTAAAAAATCATAACTCTTTCAAATTTACACCTAAAAATCCATATGATGGCTTATTTTTTGTGCCACCAATTCTACTTTGTAATGACGTCAGTCATTTTGCCCAAAAATCTATGGTGAAAAGGAAAAAAAATCATTGTGCGACAAAATTGAAAAAAAAACGCTGTTTTGTAACTTTTGGGGGCTTCCGTTTCTACGTAGTAGATTTTTCGGTAAAAATGACACCTGATATGTATTCTGTAGGTCCATACGATTAAAATGATACCCTACTTATATAGGTTTGATTTTGTCGGACTTCTGGAAAAAATCATAACTACATGCAGGAAAATTAATACGTTTAAAATTGTCATTTTCTGACCCCTATAACTTTTTTATTTTTCCGTGTATGGGGCGGTATGAGGGCTCATTTTTTGCGCCGTGATCTGAAGTTTTTAACGGTACCATTTTTGCATTGATAGGACTTATTGATCATTTTTAAATGATATAAAAAGTGACCAAAAATGCACTATTTTGGACTTTGGAATTTTTTTGCGCGCACGCCATTGACCGAGCGGTTTAATTAATTATATATTTTTATAATTTGGACATTTCCGCACGCGGTGATACCACATATGTTTATTTTTATTTTTATTTACACTGTGTTTTTTTTTTTATTGGAAAAGGGGGGTGATTCAAACTTTTAATAGGGGAGGAGTTAAATGATCTTTATTCACTTTTTTTTTTTTCACTTTTTTTTTGCAGTGTTATAGGTCCCATAGGGACCTATAACACTGCACACACTGATCTTCTATGTTGATCACTGGTCTCTCATAAGAAACCAGTGATCAACGATTCTGCCGCATGACTGCTCATGCCTGGATCTCAGGCACTGAGCAGTCATTCGGCGATCGGACAGCGAGGAGGCAGGAAGGGGCCCTCCCGCTGTCCTGTCAGCTGTTCGGGATGCCGCGATTAGCCGCGGCTATCCCGAACAGCCCGACTGAGCTAGTCGGGAACTTTCACTTTCACTGAGCGCGCGGCTAAAGGGTTAATAGCGTGCGGCGCCGCGATCGGCGATGCGCGCTATTAGAGGCGGGTCCCGGCTTCACTATGACGCCGGGCCCGCCATGATATGACGCGGGGTTACTGTGTAACCCCGCGTTATATCAGAAGAGCAGGACCAAGGACGTACCGGTACGTCCTTGGTCCTTAAGGGGTTAAAAGACGCGTATCTAACCGTCCCCATGCATCTTTCTTCACAGAAATTCCTAAGATTTCTGTGGAGAGACCGAATGTGGCAATTCACTTGCCTTCCATTCGGTTTGTCATCGGCCCCGTGGTGTTTCACCAAGTTGATGAAACCGGTGATCGCTGCTCTACGGAGCAGAGGAGTGAGACTCATAATCTACCTAGACAATTTACTAATCATGGGGCATTCCAAGGCTCAGGCCAAATTACACAGTCATTGGACAGTGTCTCTGTTGGAGGAACTGGGCTTCCTCATCAACTACAAGAAGTCGGTGCTTTGTCCGGCTCAGGAGATGGAGTTCTTGGGTTTCATAGTGGATACCAAGCAAGCTGTCTTGCGTTTACCAAAGTCCAAACTGGCCCTGATTCGCAAAGAAATCAGAGCGATATTGCGCAAGGGTCGAGCATCCCTGAGGATTATCGCACGAATCGTCGGCTTACTGTCGGCTTCCATTCAGGCGATCTTCCCGGCTCCCCTCCACTATCGGGCGCTCCAACGGCTTAAAACCCTGCATCTCCGACAGGGTTTTAGATATGCGGACGAAGTGACAATTTGTTCCGGAGTCGATAGAGGAGTTGCGTTGGTGGCTGCGCCACGCCGTCAAATGGAACAGCAGGACTATATTCAACTCCTGTCCAGATGTGATCATAGAATCGGATGCGAGCCATCAAGGATGGGGAGCTCGCTGTGGATGGGACTCTACCGGCGGGATATGGTCAGAAGAAGAATCTCTTCTCCATATCAACGCTCTGGAACTCCTGGCGGCATTTTTCGCCATCAGGAGCTTCCTTTCCCAGGAGTCCAATTGTTGCGTACTGTTACGCATGGACAATGTCGCGGCGGTGCAATACGTCAACCGCCTTGGGGGCACGAGGTCCAGAATGCTGGCGGACATTGCGTCCGATTTCTGGCACTTCTGTCTATCCAGGGATATCATCCCGATAGCGGAATATATTCCAGGTGTGTCTAACTCTGTGGCGGACTGGAATTCACGATATTTAACCGATTCCAGCGATTGGATGTTGGATCGATTTTTCTAGCGTTGTGAGAACTTTGGGGTCCTCTTCACATGGACCTTTTTGCTTCCCGCCTCAATCGGCAATTACCCCGATTTCACAGCTGGAGACCGGACCCGGAAGCGTCGGCAGTGGACGCTTTCCGCCAGATATGGCCGGAGGGGACGCATTATGCGTTTCCTCCTTTCCCGATGATTATCAGAGTCCTTCTCCACATAGCGACTCAGAGGGCGACGGTAGTTCTGGTCACTGACTGGTGGCCAACACAACTGTGGTTTCCTCTGCTTCTGGGGATGTCGATCGACTATCCCCGGTTGATCCCCCCTTCGCCTCAGTTGCTCACGAATCCGTCCAAGGGTCTTCATCCATTGATCCATTGATACTACGAGGCAACCTTCCACTCCTTGCGTGGTTGGTTTCAGGGTGCCAGATGCAGGTGGCGACCTTTCACAAACGGCTAGAGACCTTCTCTCCTTGGCCTGGGCCCCAGGGACTAGATCGGCATATCGATCAGCCTGGGCCTTGTGGGTGTGTTGGTGTGATCAACGGCAAGTTGATCCCGTTCAAGCACCTGTTCCAGTCCTAGTTAACTATCTAGCGGACTCATTTGAGACTGGGAAGTCTTACAGTTCGCTTAACGTTTACAGATCCGCCATATCGGCATATCACTGCCCAGTGGACTCCTTACCGGTGGGTAAGCATCCCCTGGTGTATAGATTACTTAGAGGAGTGAAATGTAAACGTCCGCCCCGTCCGAAATACCAGACGACTTGGGATGTTTCTCGGGTCTTAGATATGTTCTCCTCATGGAAGGACAATGACACACTGTCTTTAAAAATTCTCTCGTTCAAACTGACCAGACTCTCTTATGTCTGGTGTCCATTAAGAGGGTGTCTGACGTCTGAGCCCTTGATGTGTCTAGGCGACAGTTTTCGCCTGAGGGGGTCCGTTCCTCTGTGGTTTGCAGAACCAAGACGGGGCTTCAGTCAGTCTTTTACCCCTATTTTCCGGCGCATCCCCGACTTTGTGTGGTGCGCTGTCTTCAAGCGTATGAGACAAGGACAGCGTCCTTACGGTCTCTTCCTCGTAATCAGCTGTTGGTATCCTATGTTAAACCTCATCTTTCGGTCACCTCGGCCACTTTGGCCAGGTGGGTAAGGTCAACTATGGAGATGGCGGGAATTTATATTTCCCTGTTTGGCAACAACTCTTCCAGAGGAGCTATGGCCACTAAAGTGCTCATGTCAGGAGGTTCGCTTTCCGATTTATTATTAGCCGATGACTGGTCGTCAGAGACGACTTTTCATCAGTTTTATTTCAGACCAGGGGCACATGTTTCTGTGTCGGTTCTCTGATTTGTCTTCTTTCATCTGTCTGTGTTATTTAGTTTAGCTTTAAACTTGCAAGATATGAGCCTCCTGTCTGATATATAAATCGAGATTTTCCTAGCTTGTGATGGAAAATATAAGTTATATGAAGACAGGAGGCGAGTATCTTCCCTCCCGACCCAACCCTATTATGGTGTTTATTATTTCTTTCAGGTTATTGAAAGGAGAAGACGAAGACGTCCTTGTTACTGTGGAGACTGATGTTTTCTGTTGAAATTGTTCCTTAACAGTTCCTGTTCTGATGGATCAGACGAGTTTTTCGGTCCTGTTGGCCGGATGTTCGGAGATGTCGCAGTGAAGCGGTTCCAGTGTTCCGTGGTTCTCTTGGCGGTCAAGATATCGCATAAAGAAAGAGGAGGTGGATCTTCTAGCAGCCCCTTTTATAGGAGCCATCCAGCCTGAGATGGGAGGAGGAGTGCGCAGGGGCTGCTGGGAATTGTAGTCTTAGGACATTTTTCTATTAAATATGTTATTTAGAATACGTTATTTCTGCTATGGGCATTAATAAAAGAAAGATTAATGCAAGATACTTGCCTCCTGTCTTCATATAACTTATATTTTCCATCACAAGCTAGGAAAATCTCGATTTATATAAGGGGGACACACTAAACTACAGTTATATAAGGAGGGCACACTAATCTACAATTATATAAGGGGGACACACTAATCTACAATTATATAAGGGAGACACACTAATCTACAGTTATATAAGGGGACACACTAATCTACAGTTATATAAGGGGGCACACTAATCTACAGTTATATAAGGGGGACACACTAATCTACAGTTATATAAGGGGGGCACACTAATCTACAGCTATATAAGGGAGACACACTAATCTACAGTTATATATCAGACAGGAGGCTCATATCTTGCATTAATCTTTCATTAATTAATGCCCATAGCAGAAAAAATCTTTATACAAAGTTTTTAATAAAATCTTTTAAAAAACTACATATCCCAGCAGTCCCCTGTGAACTCCTCCTCCTATCCCAGCATGCTGGCTGCTATATAAGGGACTGCTTGAAGATCCTCTTCCTCTTTCTTTCTGCTCATAGCAGACAGATAAGTACCTATAGTATATTTGTTTCTTAAATCTCTTTTATATGTATGTTTTCTCTGTTTGAGACATTTCATCTTTACTTAGTGTTATATCTACCAGTTGTTTATATATATTTATATAGATATATATATATATATTTCCTTCTATATATTTTTCTCTTTTTCTGCTTCCTGTTAGTTGCGGTATTGTTTTCTAATACTATCGTCTTTCGCTATACTTTCGCATCAGTGCACAAATATATTCTTGTGCCGGGTGCGCTACTCGGTTCTTTTCTTCCTCTTCCTTACCCAGCGCCATTTTGTGAATTTTCGCGCCTTCTTCTTCCTTCCTTCCCGCCGCTGACTGTCTGTTGCGGGGAGGGAGGAGAGGTGGGCGTATCCTCTATGACGTGCGCCGGGTGACGCGCGTTTGCCGACGCCGCACACCCAATCACAGCGCTCCTGGTCGGAAATCTCACGAGATTTCGGCTGGCCCTCGCTGTAACTTGTATGCGCCTCCTCCCTTCATCGCATTGTTGTGCGAGCGGTGAGAGGAACGCCAACGGTTGTTAGCTGTGCTTCTAATAAGTCAGTTCAGGTAGACCTATTACCCTATCCTTTATTACTAATAGTTAGATCAGTGGAGCTCATACCTGCCTCACCTTGGAATAGTCTACAACTATCGCTACTTGTAGCTTTCAGATAGTCTGTGATGGCAGGGGAGAACACTAAAGCTCCTTTCCCTGGCATGTCTTCTACTGCTGGTGAGGCAATAGAGTTAGAAGCCTCCCACATAATGTCAGCTTCTCAAATACAAGACCTTATTAATAGGTCCGTCCAGGCTGCATTAGCCTCTGCGGCTCATCCCTCTACGTCAGGGGAGAAACCTAAAAAAGGTAAAGCGCTGAGTAAGCGCAAACATATTGCTGGACACTCCGACTCCCCGGCAGGGGAAGAAAACAATATGCCCCAGACAGGACCTACCCCGGCCTGTCACACCCCGCATGTTAAAGAATATGACCGACCCTTGGGCCTCAAGGAGAATAACCATAAGAGGCATAAGTCCACTAATAGAGCAAAACCAAACTCTTTTGACACGTCCAATGATGAGTCTTCTGAAGCCTCTGAGGTGGCTGAGACCACAGACTCAGAATCTGATACAGAGGAGGCGGGGTTTATGGCTGAAAATTCTGACGCCACTCCGGATATACCATCCGAGACACTTTTAGACTCACTTGGTCAACCATTTTTCAGCCCGGAAGCAATCACACACCCTCGCTCCGGAGATTGGGCACCGTTACCGCAAGTCGCGGACTATATAGAATTTTGGACCAGGAGGTCCCTGGATAGAGCTAATCGCAACAAATTGCGAGCCGAATGTCCCAGACCTTACGTGGCCAGAAAGGTGGCTTCTACAACGGAAATAGACCCGGTCTTAGTAAAATATTTGACTCGCTCTGGCAAATATGCCAAAAAGGGAATTGAAAGATCTTTTAAGGTGATCCAGGATCGCGTATTGGACCTTCTAGGTCCCTTGACCAAGATTCTTAACCTTTCCGAACAGGCAGCGTCCACTGCCCAACCGGTGGATCTGGTACAATTGAGAGGCTGGGCCCAACGGGCAATCTGCATGTTAGGCAGTGCCAACACCACTTGTTCTATTGAGCGTAGACGGTCTATTTTGATGAAATTGGAACCCCAATTATCTCATTTGCCAGAAACCGAGCCAGGTCCCTCAGCTGAAGGTCTATTATTCGGAGAGGACCTCATAAAGAACATAAATAAATTTGTGAGTCTTTTCACCAGCCTAGATAAGGCCCAGACCTCACTAAAAAAGGCGGGTCCAAACACAAAGGTTTTTGGCAAGGCCGGCAGGGGCAGAGGGCGACCTGTCGGCCGTTCGGCTCAATACAGGCCCTACACTAGACCAGCCACTCAACCGTACGCTCCTACTCAGCAACCGTACGCATTACCTGTGGCACAACCTGCTCCCTTCTTTCCCCCTCATGGACGACCCTGGCGAGGACGTGGAGGCCGAGGATTTCCCAGATCTCGCCCGACGACCGGTGAGTACACTCCCATCTCCTCTTCCATACACGTTGGTGGGAGGCAGACTGAGGTATTTTATCCACATCTGGTCCGCGATTACGGCAGATGCTTGGATCCTCAATACGGTAGCCGGGTACCAGATAGATTTTCAATCTCTTCCAAAATTGAACATTATTCCACATCCCATTCGGTTTTCTTCCCTAAACGTAGATCTCATAGACAACGAGCTCCAAGAGCTTGTATCGAAGCAGGCAGTGCAAGAGGTAGATCCTCTCTCTCCCGGGTTTGTCAGCAACCTATTCCTTGTCAAAAAGAAGGATGGCGGTTATCGCCCAGTGATCAACCTACGGGACTTAAATCAACATGTGACTTACCATCACTTCAATATGGAGGGGATCCATCTGTTGCGCAATCTACTATGGCCGGGCGACTGGCTAGTAAAGGTCGACTTAAAGGACGCGTATCTCACCGTCCCCATGCACCCGTCCTCCCAACCATTCCTAAGGTTTCTATGGAGGGAGCGAATGTGGCAATTCACTTGCCTACCATTCGGGTTGTCATCGGCCCCTTGGTGCTTCACCAAATTACTCAAACCAGTAGTGGCAGCTCTCAGGAGCAGAGGGGTACGTTTGATTATCTATCTGGACGATTTGCTAATCATGGCATATTCCAGAAAACAGGCATTGTTACACAGCCAATGGACGGTGTCTTTGTTGGAGGAACTAGGGTTCCTGATCAACAACAAGAAATCAGTGCTGAATCCTTCCCAGACGATGGAGTTTCTAGGTTTCCAGGTGGATACCGAGCAAGCCGTACTGCGTTTACCCAACGCCAAACTGTCCCTGATTCGCAAAGAAATCCGGGCAGTATTGCGCAAGGGTCGGGTATCGCTAAGAATGATAGCCCGAATTGTCGGCCTGCTGGCAGCCTCCATTCAGGCGATTTTTCCTGCCCCTCTCCATTATCGGGCCCTTCAGAGACTCAAAATTCTTCATCTTCGACAGGGTCTACGCTATGCGGACGAAATTCCCCTTTGTCCGGAAGCAGTAGCAGAGTTGCACTGGTGGCTGCGCCATGCCGTCGAATGGAACGGCAAAGCTATATTCACCTCCTGCCCAGATGTTATAATAGAGTCGGATGCGAGCCGCCACGGTTGGGGTGCTCGCTGTGGGCAAGCCACAACAGGAGGCAGTTGGTCCGAAGAAGAATCCCTTCTTCACATTAACGCACTGGAACTCATGGCGGCATTTTTTGCCATCAAGAGTTTTCTTCCGCACAAGTACAATTGCTGCGTTCTGTTACGCATGGACAATGTAGCGGCAGTGCAATATGTCAATCGCCTTGGTGGCACGGGATCCAGAGTGTTGACGGACATTGCATCCGAATTCTGGCATTTCTGTCTTTCCCGGGACATCATCCCAGTGGCGGAATACCTACCAGGTGTATCCAATTCAGTGGCGGATTGGAATTCCCGTTACCTATCCGATTCCAGCGACTGGATGCTGGATCGCTCGGTGTTTCGGGCGATTCGAGATCTCTGGGGCCCGTTGCATACGGACCTTTTTGCGTCTCGTCTCAACCGTCAGTTACCCCGCTTTTACAGCTGGAGGCCGGACCCGGAAGCGTCAGCAGTGGACGCTTTTCGCCAACCATGGCCGGAGGGGACCCATTATGCGTTTCCCCCCTTCCAGATGATTACCAGAGTGCTTCTTCAGATAGTGACTCAGGGAGCGACGGTGGTTGGTTTCGGGGTGCCAGATGCAGGTGAGGACCTTTCACAATCAGCTAGAGACCTCCTCGCCTTGGCCTGGGCCCCAGGGACTAGATCGGCATATCGATCAGCCTGGGCCTTGTGGGTTCATTGGTGTGATCAACGACAAATTGATCCCGTTCAGGCACCTGTTTCAGTTGTAGTGAATTATTTAGCAGAATCATTTGAGGCTGGGAAATCTTACAGTTCCCTTAATGTTTACAGATCCGCTATAGCGGCGTATCATTGCCCGGTAGATGCTTTACCGGTGGGCAAACATCCATTAGTATGCCGACTGTTACGTGGAGTGAAATTTAAACGTCCTCCTCGTCCTCGATATCAGTCGACCTGGGATGTCTCCCGGATTTTAGACATGTTTTCCTCTTGGGAAGACAATGATTCACTGTCCTTAAAGATTCTGTCATTCAAATTGACTATGTTATTATGTCTGGTTTCCATTAAGAGGGTATCGGATGTCAGAGCTCTCAACATCTCTAGACGGCAGTTTTCACCTGAAGGGGTCAGATTTTCTGTTGTTCGCAGGACCAAGACAGGACTACAGTCGGTCTTTTACCCCTTTTTTCCGACACATCCCCGACTATGCGTGGTACGTTGTCTTCAAGCGTATGAGACACGCACAGCGTCTTTACGATCTCTTTCTCATACTCAGTTATTAGTATCTTATGTTCAACCTCATTTGCCTGTCACCTCGGCCACCTTGGCCAGGTGGGTAAGGTCGGCCATGGAGATGGCGGGGATTGACATTTCCCTATTTGGTGCCCACTCTTCGAGAGGGGCTATGGCCACTAAAGTAGTTATTTCTGGTGGTTCTCTTTCAGACCTCTTAATGGCCGCTGACTGGTCGTCTGAATTGACTTTTCGACAATTCTATTTCCGACCAAAAGATCATGTTTCTGTATCGATCCTCTGATTTGTTTTATTGTCTATGTTTAAGTAGTAGCTTTAAAATTGCAAGATATGAGCCTCCTGTCTGATATATAAATCGAGATTTTCCTAGCTAACGTGACGGAAAATATAAGTTATATGAAGACAGGAGGCGAGTATCTTCCCTCCCTACCCTCCCTGTTATGGTGTTTTTGTTTTCCTTCCAGGGTATTGAAAGGAGAAGACGAAGACAGCGGTGTTTCGGTGCAGCCTGATATGTTCTGTTGCAATTGTTCCTTAACAGTTTCGTTCCCGGTTTTCGGTCCTGTTGGCCGGAGGTTCGGAGATACCGAGGAGGAGCTGTCCCGGATTCCGGCGTTCCGTGGTTCTGGTGACGGTCATGCAGTTCGCATAAAGAAAGAGGAAGAGGATCTTCAAGCAGTCCCTTATATAGCAGCCAGCATGCTGGGATAGGAGGAGGAGTTCACAGGGGACTGCTGGGATATGTAGTTTTTTAAAAGATTTTATTAAAAACGTTTGTATAAAGATTTTTTCTGCTATGGGCATTAATTAAAGAAAGATTAATGCAAGATACTCGCCTCCTGTCTTCATATAACTTATATTTTCCGTCACGTTAGCTAGGAAAATCTCGATTTATATAATGGGGACACACTAATCTACAGTTATATAAGGGGGACACACTAATCTACAGTTATATAAGGGGGGCACACTAATCTACAGTTATATAAGGGGGACACACTAATCTACAGTTATATAAGGGGGGCACACTAATCTACAGTTATATAAGGGGGACACACTAATCTACAGTTATATAAGGGGGGCACACTAATCTACAGTTATATAATGGGGACACACTAATCTACAGTTATATAAGGGGGACCCACTAATCTACAGTTATATAAGGGGGACACACTTATCTACAGTTATATAATGGGGACACATTAATCTACAGTTATATAAGGGGGGCACACTAATCTGCAGTTATATAAGGGGGACACACTAATCTACAATTATATAAGGGGGACACACTAATCTACAGTTATATAAGGGAGACACACTAATCTACAGTTATATAATGGGGACACACTAATCTACAGTTATATAAGGGGGACCCACTAATCTACAGTTATATAAGGGGGACACACTAATCTACAGTTATATAAGGGGGACACACTAATCTACAGTTATATAATGGGGACACACTAATCTACAGTTATATAAGGGGGACCCACTAATCTACAGTTATATAAGGGGGACACACTAATCTACAGTTATATAATGGGGACACACTAATCTACAGTTATATAAGGGGGACACACTAATCTACAGTTATATAAGGGGGACACACTAATCTACAGTTATATAAGGGGGACACACTAATCTACAGTTATATAAGGGGGGCACACTAATCTACAATTATATAAGGGGGACACACTAATCTACAATTATATAAGGGGGACACACTAATCTACAATTATATAAGGGGGACACACTAATCTACAGTTATATATCAGACAGGAGGCTCATATCTTATGCATTATTCTTTCTTTAATAATGCCCATAGCAGAAAAATCCAGTAATCAATTTCAATGTAAATGAAAAAAAAACTTTCAAAACTACAACTCCCAGCAGTCCTAGGGCCACAGTAGCCACTCCCAGTCTGTAGGCCCTATATAAAGGACTGCCCATGGAAGGATCCTCCTCTTTCTTTCTGCTCATGGCAGACTTGTACAGATAAGTATACTTTGAATGTTCTGATTTATATAATTTATATAATTTCTTGATATTACTTCTGGGACACTGTGGCCTGACAGAGAATATAAATCCTCTGCCGACTGCAGTGCTCCCTTAACTTGACTTTAGTTTATTCTGTTTTCTATTATTTATTTATTTCATTCTGGTTTCACTTTTATTCCTTCCTGATCTCACCCCGCTTGCGGCGGTGACCCCTCTGGATCCTTTCACTTTTTTCCCCTCTATATTTCAGCGTTCGCCATCTTACCTGGCGGCGCCATTTTCTTCTCCTGTTGTTCTCTTCTTCTCCACTTCTTCCCGCGTCCCTTCGCGCGCGCGAGGGGGGGGGCGGGTCCCTGGCTCTGAGCGCGTCTTCCCGCGGTCTGCTCGGTTGCTGGAGGCGGACCCACCTGACGTTTTGGTGGGCGGTCTCTTCATCCTCCAATAGGATTCCCAGGTAACGAAGTCTCGTGAGACTTCGTCCCTGGTCTCTATACCCCGGGCTCTCCTCCCTCCACAGCGCCAGTACAGTGCTAGCGGCGTTGGAGGAAGGAGCCTGGGTTACTAATTGTAAGATTGCTTTCTGTGAGTCGGAATTTATTCCAGTCTCAAACTTTTCTAGTGTGCAATTCTTCTGACTGTAGCAGTTCTTTACATAAGCATGTCTGAGAGCTCTTCTTTAGTCCCCACTAAGGGTGATGAGCTGTCCCTAGATACAGCACAATTTATGAGTGCCTCACAAATACAAGATCTTATAAATAGATCTGTACAGACGGCTCTGGCCTCAGCCATTATGCCCTCTGGATCACAACCAACTTTATCTTTTACCCCTATACCGCTGCCCCGCAGCGATGAGCCGCCTATTAAAAAAGGGAAAGCTTCACACAAGCGGAAGCATACTGTTACGGCTCCTGACTCCCCAGCAGGGGAAGTAAACAATGTGCTCCAGGCAGGTTCCACCATGGACTGCCATCCCATGCAATCCTCAGACTCCAATCGACCCCTGGGCCTCAGGGAGTTACCAAAGAGGCAGAAGTCCGCCAGGCGGACAAAACCCGACTCTTATGTGGAATCCTCAGATGAGGAATCAGAAGCCGAATCGGGTGAGACTGACGTCTCTGAGTCTGATTATGCTGATGAGGATGCTGGGACATTGGCGCTCAACACTGATGCCAACCCTGCTACGCAGGACGAAGTCATCCTAGATGCTCTAGGTGAACCTTTATTCCACCCAGACGCGATATCCCATCCTCGCTCTGGGGATTGGACTCCGCTACCCCACGTATCCCAGTACGTGGAATTCTGGGCACGAAGGTCCCTTGAGAGGACCAATCGAAATAAATTAAGAGCGGAATGCCCCAGACCATTTATACCCAAGAAGGTGGTTGCTACCCCTGAGGTAGACCCTATCCTATCAAAATACTTAACAAAGTCTGGCAAGTTCCCCAAGAAAGGGATTGAGAGGTCCTTTAAGACCATACAGGACCGCGTTCTGGACCTCCTAGGTCCGCTTACGAAGATATTAAATTTAGCGGAGCAGGCGGCAGCAACAAATCAGCCTGTCGACCTGGTCCAATTTCGTGGATGGGCTCAAAGGGCCATTTGTCTAGTGGGCAGCGCCAACACTGCATGCTCTACCGAGCGCAGACGCTCCATCCTCATGCGGCTTGATCCGCAATTGGCTCATTTAGCCGAGACCGAGCCAGGTCCATCGGCAGAAGGTAGGCTGTTTGGCGACACCCTAGTGAAAGATATCAACAAGTTTGTGGGGCTATTCAACAGCCTTGATAAAGCCCAAACTTCGCTGAAAAAATCTGGAGCAAGCAAGATTTTTCCCCGGGCCGGCAGAAGTAGGGGCCGTTCTGCCGGCCGCAACTCGACCTACAGACCTTACACTAGGGCAACCGCCCCACCTCAATATCCTCAGGCTCCCCCTCCATACTCCGCTCCAATGGCGCAGCCAGCACCATTTTTCCCACCCCGTGGTACACCGTGGCGTGGACGAGGAAGCAGAGGCTACCCCCATTCCCATCCATATACTGGTGAGTACTCCATGCACTCCACTTTCACACATACCTGTGGGGGGACGACTGAGGTATTTTACCCACGCCTGGTCTGCGATTACGGCAGACGCGTGGATTCTAACTACTATAACAGGGTTCCACATAGACCTTCTGTCCTTACCAAACCTGGGCGTGATCCCGCCCCCTATTCGATTTGCAAACCAAAACGTTGTGCTCATAGACAACGAGATTCAAGACCTAGTAGCCAAACAGGTCGTGGTAGAGGTCAACCCGTCTTCCCCGGGGTTTATCAGAAACCTCTTCCTAGTAAGAAAGAAAGGGGGCGGCTACCGTCCCGTGATAAATCTTCGGGATTTGAACCAACATGTCGTTTATCGACATTTCAAAATGGAGGGCATACATTGCCTTCGAGACCTGTTGCAACTGGGGGATTGGTTGGTAAAGGTGGACCTAAAGGACGCTTATCTCACTGTCCCTATGCATCCATCCGCGCAACATTTACTCCGCTTCCTCTGGAGAGATCGAATGTGGCAGTTTACTTGCCTTCCTTTCGGTCTGTCATCTGCCCCGTGGTGTTTCACCAAGCTCCTGAAACCAGTGGTGACTTCTCTAAGAAGCAGGGGGGAACGTCTGATCATATATCTCGACGACCTCCTCATCATGGCCTGCTCCGAGACGCAGGCCTTCCGCCACATGAGATGGACAATCTCTCTATTACAAAGACTGGGCTTCTTGATCAACCGAGACAAATCGAGTCTCGTCCCTGCTCAGGAAATGGAATTTTTAGGCTTCTTGATAGACACCAACCAAGCCGTTCTCCGTTTGTCCAAAACAAAGTTGAGCCTCATCCGCAAGGAAATCAGAGCGGTTCTATGCAAGGATTTCCTATCGCTACGGGTACTAGCCCGTCTGGTAGGGCTTCTAGCGGCCTCCATACAAGCTATATTCCCGACCCCTCTCCACTACAGGGCCCTCCAGAGACTCAAGATTCTCTATCTACGACAGGGTCTCAGATACGCCGACGAGGTGTCCCTCTCGACGGAAGCCAGGGCAGAATTGCAGTGGTGGCTTCGTCATGCCGTCGAGTGGAACGGCAAAACAATCTTCAACTCTTGTCCAGACGTCATCATAGAGTCGGACGCGAGTCGACGAGGTTGGGGCGCTCGTTTTGGCAATCTCTCCACAGGAGGAAGCTGGTCCTTCAGGGAATCCCTCCTGCACATCAATGCGTTGGAACTTCTGGCGGCGTTGTTCGCCGCTCAGAGTTTCTTACCAGAAGCGTCCAATTGCTGCGTATTGTTACGCATGAACAATATTGCTGCGGTGCAATACATCAACCGCTTGGGGGGCACCAGATCCAGAGTCCTTGCAGAGATTGCCAAGGATTTTTGGCATCTCTGCCTTTCCCGCAATATTATTCCGATGGCGGAATACATTCCGGGTATTTCCAATACGGTAGCCGATTGGAATTCCCGATACCTTTCCGACTCCAGCGATTGGCGTCTGGACCGTTCAGTTTTCCTGCAACTAAATCTGCTTTGGGGTCCGTTGGGCGTAGATCTGTTTGCTTCTCGCCTCAACCATCATCTGCCTCGATTTTTCAGCTGGAGACCGGATCCGGAGGCATCGGCGGTAGACGCGTTCCGGCAATGTTGGACGGGGGAGACACACTATGCGTTTCCTCCGTTCTCGATGATCCCCAAGGTTCTCCTGTATATAGCGAACCAGAATGCGACGGTGGTACTGGTCACCCCCTGGTGGCCGATGCAGCCGTGGTTCCCACTTGTTCTGGAGATGGCAGTGGATTTCCCCAGGCTACTCCCTCATTTTCCGCAGATTCTTTCCAACCCGACCAGGGGTCTACACCCTCTGATAACGGAGGGCAACCTGACTCTCCTAGCATGGTTGGTTTCGGGGTGCCTGACGCAGACAGCGATCTTTCAAAGTCGGCTAGGGATCTCCTCGCCCTGGCCTGGGCCCCCGGGACTCGATCGGCATACCGATCGGCCTGGAGACTCTGGGTGCGTTGGTGTGATCAACGGCAGGTTGATCCCGTACAGGCGCCTGTATCGACAGTAGTGAATTACCTGGCGGATTCTTTTGAGTCTGGTAAGTCCTTCAGCTCCATCAATGTGTATCGATCGGCTATTTCTGCTTACCATTATCCGGTTGACTCTTTGCCGGTCGGTAAACATCCTCTACTGTGTAGGGGGGGCGTGGCTTGGCGCCGACGGCGATGGCCGCACATTAGGAGGGCTCCTGCTCTGCTGGCCATAAAGGAGCTTTAAATCCACAAAGGTGACCCTGCTTTCAGATGGGGAAGAATTCCCGACGTGCACGAAACCCCTCCGCACCCGCCCGACTGACTTTATCTACCTCCGGAGGCATACCACGCTACTTTCAGCCGTCCCCGGCCTCAGCTTCTTCCTCCCTCAACGCCATTACGGGACCTGCGCTGGGCCTGCGCTCCCGTTCCGGCGCTCACCCAGTGCTACCCACGAGGGATCTCTCTGCTTACCATCTGCCGAAGACACCAGGGACGCCTGCGCTCCTACTGCCGGTGACTGCAGCTGCTGTGACTGAGCCTGTGACCTCGCTTCAGCCGTCGGGGAGCAGCGCTACTGACCCTGCTCCGGATCTCCTGCCTGCTGCTGCGGCCCCTGTTGTGGGCTCTTCTCCTACTCTGGAACTGTTGCCTGTGGCGGTGAGTGCTGCTGGGGGACCTGTATTAACGGCAGATTCCCCCCCTATCCCCGCTCTACAGCTGTCCCTGGTGGGCTCCTCTCCCTTGTCGCTGGGTGGACCTGCTGGGGCTCCATCTTGGGCCTCCTTGGTGGGGGGCCAGCCTTCTCCAGCAGGTTCTCTGCCGTGCTCAGCTACTCACTACTGCTCGGCCTCCCACTCCCCTTCACAAGTGGGACCTGCCTCTGTTCCCCCAGCCCATTCTCCTATTACCCCTCTGGACCCTCTAGCTGCCTGCTATACCCCCTCACGTTCCCCTAAGCCACAGAGGTCCAGGCAAGCTGCCATGCAGACCTCCATACCAGCTTCTGGGGCACTCCATCTATCTCCTAAGGGGACCCCCTGCTCTCAACCTGGGCCGGTAGCACCACCGGGGCCGACCCCAGCCCTCCAGTCCTGGGACTTGGCATCTGACTCTGATTTACCCTGCTCGGGCCTGTCTGTGCATTCCTCTGCTCTCCCTGATTTGAGCCAGCTCCTTTCCCAAATTCCTACTAAGGAGGACTTCCGCTCTCTTATTGCTGAGGTTAAGGAAGCCTGCCGAGCGGAGATCTCCTCTATGCGACAGGACCTTCAGCATGTCTCTGACCGAGTGGATGGATTGGAAGATGCTCATGATCACACCAGAGAGTATATTACCCAGCTCCACTCTACCATTGCTTCTCAGAAGGACTTCCTTGGGGATCTCCATGCCCATGTTGAGGATCTGGACAATAGAGGGAGGCGTAACAACATTAGGGTGCGAGGGCTGCCGGAAGCTGCACGTGAGGAGGACCTTTTTGCCACCCTGGAAACCATTTTTAACCTGATACTTGGCGAACCCCCCTCCCATAGGATCAAACTGGACAGAGCTCACAGGGCGCTTCGTCCTAAATCTGCCTCGGGCGCTCCACGGGATGTTATTTGCTGTGTGCATGATTTCCAAGTTAAAGAAGCTATAATGGCTAAGGCTAGGTCCCTGAGACATTTTGACTTCAATGGGGCTCCTCTTCAACTTTTTCAGTACTTGTCCTGGTTAACCCTCAGGAAGCGACGACTGCTCCAACCCCTCCTGGAGGTCCTACGCTCTCATCAGGTGCCGTATAGGTGGAAGTTTCCATTTGGGCTCCATGCCCGCAGAGATGGACGCTCCGCTGTTTTACGCTCCTTTTCTGACCTTCAAGCCTTCTGCTCCACCTTGGAATTGCCTGTGCCTCAGTTGGAAGATTGGGACCTGATGTCTCCCCCTCCACCTTTGCCTCCTGTGTGGCAACCAGTCCGAGCTCGCCGGTCTGGTTCTCAGCGGAAGTCTTCACCACCCGCCCTGGGGGCCCCGGCTCGGGCTCCCCCCTGAGTTTCTGACTGGGACGTTGTATTTTTTCCTCAATACTTCTTGCTTGGGGGTTCCTGCTGGACTCTGTCTGTCCCCTGATTGACGGAGATTATCCCCTCCGAGCGGTTGCATTTGTTCTAGTATTATATTATCCCCATCATTATAGTACAGTTGCATTTTTCGGTCACCTGTGGTTCTTATTCATATGTGTTTTTTCTGCAATGGCCTCAGAGTTGGGCACCTACCTTTTTGGTGGTGGTTTTTCAGTTGGCTCCTTCCATTTCCTCTCCTGAGGCCATAGTTATGGATCGCTCATGCTTTGGTTCATGGTCCACATTGATGGTCCTGGCCTCCGCATTGGCTTCCTGGTCAATGGTTTATTTTACTATTATCTGTTGTACTTTATTTGTTTGTTTGTTTATCTGGTATCTGTTTGGTCTTTCGTCGTTTTGTTTGTCTTTGTGTTTTCTCTTGATTTGGTGTTGTTTTCTGTTGGTCTTCTGTTGTCTTGTGTGTCCCTTTCCCCTTTTTTTCTCCCGCCTTAGATTCCCTTTTCCTGTCCGTACAGTTGCTGGTCCCTGCTCTTTTCCAGTCCCCATTGAGGTTTTGGTGCTGCCCGGTGTATCCTACCAGGTTGTTCTTGTGAGTATGCTTCTTTATGGCTGTTTCTTTCTCTTCACTCACCCGCCATGGTCAGGTGTGTCTCCCTGAATGTTAAGGGGCTTAATTCCCCCACTAAGCGACGCCTACTTCAAAGGGAGTTGGTTGGTTTACATGCTGATATAGTTTTCCTTCAGGAGACGCACTTCGACCATTCTGGGTCTTTCCAATTTCTTCAACACCTGTTCCCCCAGTCTTACTCAGCTACCACAAGTAGGAAAACAGCGGGGGTGGCTATTCTGGTCTCTAGGTCCTGCTCGCTTCAAGTTTCTTCCTCTCTCTCTGACCCTATGGGACGATACGTAATCTTGGAGGGTACTCTGGGAGGGGTCCCCCTTTTGCTCTGTAATGTCTATGCGCCTAACACTTCGCAAATCCCTTTCCTGCGTAGGGTTTTTGCTAAACTCCAGAGGTATCCCCCATCTGCATGGTTAGTGGGCGGTGACTTCAACCTCATTTTTTCCCCATCCTTGGACCGCCATTCTGTTACTAGTGCTCCCCCTGCGCCTGCACAGCTGCGCCTGGCTTCGCTTTTTCGACGTCTCATACGTAACTCCTCGCTCTACGATTTGTGGCGGATTGGCCGTCCGACGGAGCGCTCTTTTAGTTTTTACTCACATCCCCACAAATTGCATACTCGTATCGATTATTTTTTTGGGAATCTCCCTATGGTGCGCATGCTCTCTGATACTTCTCTAGATCCTATCTCCTGGTCTGACCACTGTCCAGTTCTTCTCTCTTTTTCTTCTACACCTTCCTCTCTGAGATCCTGTCATTGGAGGATGAACGACTCTCTTCTTAAAACCTTACCTTCCCGTGAATCGATTCAGCAGTGTATTTCCGACTACTTTATCACTAATGATGGCTCTGTATCCTCTCAGGCTATCCTTTGGGAAGCTCACAAATCGGTGATCCGGGGCCATTGCATTGCTCTCAAGCCGGTCTCAAGCGGAGCGCTCTGAATCGATCTCGGGAACTTCGTATGGAAATTGCTCGACTGGAGGCTCTCTTGTTGTGTTCTCCTTCTGTTTCGACCCTGAGGAGCTTGGTGGCGGCTCGGGCACGCCTAAGCGACCTGGCTCTCCATAAAGTTGAGAGGCAATTGCTTTATGCTAGGCAGCGTTTCTATGAGAAGGGTAACAAGGCCCACACTATGCTGGCGAGACGGTTGCGTGACCGGGCTGCTGCTCAATCCCCCTCAGCTTTGAAGGACCCTGCTGGGGTGCTTCATTACCACCCTGCTGATATCTCTCGTCTGTTTGTTGACTATTACACTAATCTTTACTCACTTCCTTCCCAGTTGCCATCCGACCCGGGGGAGAGAGTGGCGGCCCTAGATGCCTATCTTTCTCAATGTGGTTTGCCCTCTCTTTCAGGGACAGACCGGGATGCTCTTAATGCTCCTATTACTGGAGAGGAGATCTCTGAGGTCCTTAAATCTCTCCCCTCTGGTCGCTCCCCTGGGCCGGATGGCTTCCCTTACCTGTACTATAAAACATTTTCATCTTTGTTAGTGCCTAAACTTGTCCCCCTTTTCAATTCCTTTCTAGACGGAGAAACGATCCCGCAGTCTTTCTTGCACTCCCTTATCACCCTCATACCCAAGCCTGGTAAGGATCCTCACGATTGTTCGAGTTACCGGCCCATTGCCCTCCTTAACTCTGACCTTAAGCTTTTTTCCAAGGTTTTGGCAGTTAGACTATGCTCCTTCCTCCCGGCCCTTGTTCATAAGGACCAGGTTGGATTTATCCCTTGTCGCCAGGGTGGAGACAACACTAGGAGGGTAGTGGACCTGATTGATTTGATCAATCGGAGATCTGAACAGGCATTAATTCTTAGTCTTGATGCTGAGAAGGCTTTTGATAGGCTTGGGTGGCCGTTCCTTTTTGCTACCTTACAGAAATTTGGGATTTCGGGGAAGTTTTTGACTGCACTGCGGGGTCTCTACTCCTCCCCTACAGCTTCACTTAAACTTCCTCACTCGCCATCTCCTACTTTTTCTTTGTTTAATGGGACTCGTCAGGGTTGCCCGTTATCCCCGCTGATCTTTGCACTCTGTATTGAGCCCTTGGCTGCCATGATCAGGGGTGATCCGGACATAACTGGTATTTCCTTACATGATAGGGAGTTCAAGGTTTGTTTATTTGCTGATGATGTCCTTCTTACGCTTTCTCGACCTCTACTGTCTCTTCCTTCTCTCTATAGGGTCCTGCATGACTATGGGGTGGTTTCTGGCTACAAGGTAAATCTTTCTAAGTCAGAGGCTCTTCCTCTTAACCTTCCCCCTCATCTTTCTACTCTTTTACTGTTACGCCGAGCGCTCCGGGTCCCCGCTCCTCCCCGGAGCGCTCGCAACATCCTCACAATCGCAGCGCCCCGGTCAGACCTGCTGACCGGGTGCGCTGCGATACCTCTTCCAGCCGGGATACGATTCGCGATGCGGGTGGCGCCCGCTCGCGATGCGCACCCCGGCTCCCGTACCTGACTCGCTCTCCGTCGGTCCTGTCCCGGCGCGCGCGGCCCCGCTCCTTAGGGCGCGCGCGCGCCGGGTCTCTACGATTTAAAGGGCCACTGCGCCGCTGATTGGCGCAGTTGGTTTAATTAGTGTATTCACCTGTGCACTTCCCTATATAACCTCACTTCCCCTTCCCTTCCTTGCCGGATCTTGTTGCCATCGTGCCAGTGAAAGCGTTTCCCAGTGTGTTCCTAGCCTGTGTTCCAGACCTCCTGCCGTTGCCCCTGACTACGATCCTTGCTGCCTGCCCCGACCTTCTGCTACGTCTGACCTTGCTCTTGTCTACTCCCTTGTACCGCGCCTATCTTCAGCAGTCAGAGAGGTTGAGCCGTTGCTAGTGGATACGACCTGGTTGCTACCGCCGCTGCAAGACCATCCCGTTTTGCGGCGGGCTCTGGTGAAAACCAGTAGCAGCTTAGAACCGGTCCACTAGCACGGTCCACGCCAATCCCTCTCTGGCACAGAGGATCCACCTCCTGCCAGCCGAAGCGTGACAGTAGATCCGGCCATGGATCCCGCTGAAGTTCCACTGCCAGTTGTCGCCGACCTCACCACGGTGGTCGCCCAGCAGTCGCAACAGATAGCGCAACAAGGCCACCAGCTGTCTCAACTGACCGTGATGCTACAGCAGCTACTACCACAGCTCCAGCAATCATCTCCTCCGCCAGCTCCTGCACCTCCTCCGCAGCGAGTGGCCGCTTCCGGCCTACGACTATCCTTGCTGGATAAATTTGATGGGGACTCTAAGTTTTGCCGTGGCTTTCTTTCACAATGTTCCCTGCACTTGGAGATGATGTCGGACCAGTTTCCTACTGAAAGGTCTAAGGTGGCTTTCGTAGTCAGCCTTCTGTCCGGAAAAGCTCTGTCATGGGCCACACCGCTCTGGGACCGCAATGACCCCATCACTGCCTCTGTACACTCCTTCTTCACGGAGATTCGAAGTGTCTTTGAGGAACCTGCCCGAGCCTCTTCTGCTGAGACTGCCCTGCTGAACCTGGTCCAGGGTAATTCTTCCGTTGGCGAGTACGCCATCCAATTCCGTACTCTTGCTTCCGAATTATCTTGGAATAATGAGGCCCTCTGCGCGACCTTTAAAAAAGGCCTATCCAGCAACATTAAAGATGTTCTGGCCGCACGAGAAATTCCTGCTAACCTGCATGAACTTATTCATCTAGCCACTCGCATTGACATGCGTTTTTCCGAAAGGCGTCAGGAGCTCCGCCAGGATATGGACTTTGTTCGTACGAGGCGTTTTTTCTCCCCGGCTCCTCTCTCCTCTGGTCCTCTGCAATCCGTTCCTGTGCCTCCCGCCGTGGAGGCTATGCAAGTTGACCGGTCTCGCTTGACACCTCAAGAGAGGACACGACGCCGCATGGAGAATCTGTGCCTGTACTGTGCCGGTACCGAACACTTCTTGAAGGATTGTCCTATCCGTCCTCCCCGCCTGGAAAGACGTACGCTGACTCCGCACAAAGGGGAGACAGTTCTTGATGTCTACTCTGCTTCTCCACGCCTTACTGTGCCTGTGCGGATATCTTCCTCCATCTTCTCCTTCTCTACTATGGCCTTCTTGGACTCCGGATCTGCAGGAAATTTTATTTTGGCCTCTCTCATCAACAGGTTTAACATCCCGGTGACCAGTCTCGCCAGACCCCTCTACATCAATTGTGTTAACAATCAAAGATTGGACTGTACCGTGCGTTACCGCACGGAACCCCTCCTAATGTGCATCGGACCTCATCACGAAAAAATTGAGTTTTTGGTCCTCTCCAATTGCACTTCCGAAATTCTCCTTGGATTACCGTGGCTTCAACGCCATTCCCCAACCCTTGATTGGTCCACAGGAGAGATCAAGAGCTGGGGTACTTCTTGTTTCAAGGACTGTCTTAAACCGGTTCCCAGTACTCCCTGCCGTGACCCTGTGGTTCCCCCTGTAACCGGTCTCCCTAAGGCTTATATGGACTATGCTGACGTATTTTGCAAAAAGCAAGCTGAGACTTTACCTCCTCACAGGCCTTATGACTGTCCTATTGACCTCCTCCCGGGCACTACTCCACCCCGGGGCAGAATTTATCCTCTGTCCGCTCCAGAGACTCTTGCTATGTCTGAATACATCCAGGAAAATTTAAAAAAGGGGTTTATCCGCAAATCCTCCTCTCCTGCCGGAGCTGGATTTTTTTTTGTGTCCAAAAAAGATGGCTCCCTGCGTCCTTGCATTGATTACCGCGGACTTAATAAAATCACGGTAAAGAACCGCTACCCTCTACCTCTTATCTCAGAACTCTTTGATCGCCTTCAAGGTGCCCACATCTTTACCAAACTGGACTTAAGAGGTGCTTATAATCTCATCCGCATCAGGGAGGGGGACGAATGGAAGACTGCATTTAACACCAGAGATGGACACTTTGAGTATCTGGTCATGCCCTTTGGCCTGTGCAACGCCCCTGCCGTCTTCCAAGACTTTGTTAATGAAATTTTTCGTGATCTCTTATATTCCTGTGTTGTTGTGTATCTGGACGATATTCAGATTTTTTCTGCCAACTTAGAAGAACACCGCCAGCATGTCCGCATGGTTCTTCAGAGACTTCGAGACAATCAACTTTATGCCAAAATGGAGAAATGTCTGTTTGAATGTCAATCTCTTCCTTTCCTAGGATACTTGGTCTCTGGCCAGGGATTACAAATGGACCCGGATAAACTCTCTGCCGTCTTGGATTGGCCACGCCCCTCCGGACTCCGTGCTATCCAACGTTTTTTGGGGTTCGCCAATTATTACAGACAATTTATTCCACACTTTTCCACCATTGTAGCTCCTATCGTGGCTTTAACCAAGAAAAATGCCAATCCCAAGTCCTGGTCTCCCCAAGCGGAAGACGCATTTAAACGGCTCAAGTCTGCCTTTTCTTCTGCTCCCGTGCTCTCCAGACCTGACCCATCTAAACCCTTCCTATTTGCGGTAGATACCTCCTCAGTGGGAGCTGGAGCGGTCCTTCTACAAAAAAATTCTTCCGGGCATGCTGTTACTTGTGGTTTTTTTTCTAGGACCTTCTCTCCGGCGGAGAGAAACTACTCCATCGGGGATCGAGAACTACTGGCCATTAAATTGGCACTTGAGGAATGGAGACATCTGCTGGAGGGATCAAAATTTCCAGTTATCATTTACACCGATCACAAGAATTTCTCCTATCTCCAGTCTGCCCAACGGTTGAACCCTCGCCAGGCCAGGTGGTCGTTGTTCTTTGCCCGTTTTAACTTTGAAATTCATTTTCGCCCTGACGACAAGAACATTAGGGCCGATGCCCTCTCTCGTTCCTCGGATGCCTCGGAAGCAGAGGTCTCTCCGCAACACATCATTCCTCCTGACTGTCTGATCTCCACTTCCCCAGCCTCCATCAGGCAAACTCCTCCAGGGAAGACCTTCGTTTCTCCACGCCAACGTCTCGGGATTCTCAGATGGGGTCACTCCTCCCACCTCGCAGGCCATGGGGGCATCAAAAAGTCCCTGCAACTCATCTCTCGTTTCTATTGGTGGCCGACTCTGGAGACGGATGTTGTTGATTTTGTGCGGGCCTGTACTGTCTGTGCCCGGGATAAGACTCCTCGCCAGAAGCCTGCTGGTCTCCTTCATCCTCTGCCGGTCCCCGAACAGCCTTGGTCACTGATTGGTATGGACTTTATTACTGACCTACCCCCATCCCGTGGCAACACTGTTGTTTGGGTGGTCGTTGATCGATTTTCCAAGATGGCACATTTTATTCCTCTTCCTGGTCTTCCTTCAGCGCCTCAGTTGGCAAAACAATTTTTTGTACACATTTTTCGTCTTCACGGTTTGCCCACGCAGATCGTCTCGGATAGAGGCGTCCAATTCGTGTCTAAATTCTGGAGGGCCCTCTGTAAACAGCTCAAGATTAAATTAAACTTCTCTTCTTCTTATCATCCCCAATCCAATGGGCAAGTAGAAAGAATTAACCAGGTCCTGGGTGACTATTTACGGCATTTTGTTTCCTCCCGCCAGGATGACTGGGCAGATCTTCTACCATGGGCCGAATTCTCATACAACTTCAGAGTCTCTGAATCTTCTGCTAAGTCCCCATTTTTCGTGGTGTACGGCCGTCACCCTCTTCCCCCCCTCCCTACTCCCTTGCCCTCTGGTTTGCCCGCTGTGGATGAAGTAACTCGTGATCTTTCCACCATATGGAAAGAGACCCAAAATTCTCTTTTACAGGCTTCATCCCGCATGAAAAGGTTTGCCGATAAGAAAAGAAGAACCCCCCCCATTTTTGCTCCCGGAGACAAGGTATGGCTCTCCGCTAAATATGTCCGCTTTCGTGTCCCCAGTTACAAACTGGGACCACGCTATCTTGGTCCTTTCAAAGTCTTGTGCCAGATTAATCCTGTCTCTTACAAACTCCTTCTTCCTCCTTCTCTTCGTATTCCCAATGCCTTCCATGTCTCTCTCCTTAAACCACTCATCATCAACCGTTTCTCTCCCAAACTTGTTTCTCCCACTCCTGTTTCCGGTTCTTCTGACATCTTCTCCGTAAAGGAGATACTGGCCTCCAAGACGGTCAGAGGAAAAAGATTTTTTTTGGTAGATTGGGAGGGCTGTGGTCCTGAAGAGAGATCCTGGGAACCTGAGGACAATATCCTAGACAAAAGTCTGGTCCTCAGGTTCTCAGGCTCCAAGAAGAGGGGGAGACCCAAGGGGGGGGGTACTGTTACGCCGAGTGCTCCGGGTCCCCGCTCCTCCCCGGAGCGCTCGCAACATCCTCGCAATCGCAGCGCCCCGGTCAGACCTGCTGACCGGGTGCGCTGCGATACCTCTTCCAGCCGGGATGCGATTCGCGATGCGGGTGGCGCCCGCTCGCGATGCGCACCCCGGCTCCCGTACCTGACTCGCTCTCCGTCGGTCCTGTCCCGGCGCACGCGGCCCCGCTCCTTAGGGCGCGCGCGCGCCGGGTCTCTACGATTTAAAGGGCCACTGCGCCGCTGATTGGCGCAGTTGGTTTAATTAGTGTATTCACCTGTGCACTTCCCTATATAACCTCACTTCCCCTTCCCTTCCTTGCCGGATCTTGTTGCCATCGTGCCAGTGAAAGCGTTTCCCAGTGTGTTCCTAGCCTGTGTTCCAGACCTCCTGCCGTTGCCCCTGACTACGATCCTTGCTGCCTGCCCCGACCTTCTGCTACGTCCGACCTTGCTCTTGTCTACTCCCTTGTACCGCGCCTATCTTCAGCAGTCAGAGAGGTTGAGCCGTTGCTAGTGGATACGACCTGGTTGCTACCGCCGCTGCAAGACCATCCCGCTTTGCGGCGGGTTCTGGTGAAAACCAGTAGCAGCTTAGAACCGGTCCACTAGCACGGTCCACGCCAATCCCTCTCTGGCACAGAGGATCCACCTCCTGCCAGCCGAAGCGTGACATTTACGCTCTAACTTTTCTTTTCGGTGGTATCCCTCTGCTGTTAAATACCTTGGGGTCTGGATCTCCTCTCACTATTCCTCACTATATTCTACCAACTATCTCCCCCTATTCAGGGATCTCCGTGCCCTTATGGAAAAATGGCGCTCGCAATATATTTCTTTTTTTGGCCGCATTGCTGCGGTGAAAATGACTGTCCTTCCGAAACTCCTCTACTTTTTTGAAACCCTGCCAGTTCGGGTCCCGCTGTCGGCCCTGCGCTCCCTACAGGTGGCTATTTTTCGGTTCATTTGGGACGGTAAAAGGCATCGGCTACCGATGTCCGTGATGTTGGCTGGGCGAGCGTTTGGGGGTCTGGCGGTCCCGGATGTAGTGAAGTATTACTGGGCTGCCCATTTGCGCCATCTCGCGGCGTGGTCCACCTATCATGCCTACAGCCGCTGGATGGAAATAGAGAAGCTGTGGTTAGCGCCTATCCACCCTAACGCTCTCCTCTGGACTCTTCCTGCCTCTGCTCCTACTCTCTCCCCTCTCCTGGGTCCTATGGCATTTTCTAAATATGTGTGGAATTACTGTTCTGTCAAATTTAAATTACTGTCTCCCTCTTCCCCTCTTCAATCTTTCCTTTATCATCCTAGTTTTCCCCCTGGTCGGACCTCTCTTATGGTAAGGGAATGGGGGTCTAGGGGCCTTTTTTGCTGGGCGGATGTAGTTGACCCTTTGATGCGTACCCTCTTGCCCTTCTCTCAGTTACAGTCTCGTTGGGATCTCCCCTCGTCTGAGCGTTTTCATTATTCACAGCTACGACATTTTATGTCCTCCATGCTGGGTGCGCTAGTGGTATCTTCCCCTACGGGGTTTGAACGGCTGTGTCGTGGTGGACCTCAGGCGAGGGGGCTTCTCTCCGATATTTATTCCTTGCTAATCCAACCTCAGGAGGGAGTCCTGGTATCTCATCGCTATATGTCTCGCTGGGAGCAGGCGCTTAATACTACTATCACTCTCCCTCAATGGAAGATAATATGGGAGCGGGCCTCTAGGGCATCTATATGTACGGCTTATAAGGAGACTCAATACAAATTATTTATGGGTTGGTACCATACTCCAGAGTTGTTGAATAGGCTGAATCCCGATATCCCCCCCCCAGTGCTGGCGTTGTGGGGTGGGTTTGGGCTCTCTGTTTCATGTTTTCTGGTCCTGCCCTCTTATCACGGGGTACTGGGAGTTAGTGAGTCGTTTGGTATCAGATGTTCTTGGAGTCTCGGTCCCTCCTGACCCTCAGGTCTACCTCTTGCACCTTTCACACTCTGCTCTGCCCAAGAAACTGTTTAAACTGGCTATGCATATGTTCTTGGCAGCTAAGACACTTGTTGCTAAATGCTGGAAGAGGACTCTTCCTCCCTCTGAATCGGACCTACTCTCCCGAATACGTGATATACGCTCTTTAGAATACCTCACTGCCTCTTTGAATAATACTATCCCTGCCTTCCTTTCAGTTTGGGAACCATGGGACCGTTTCTCTGACAACCTCCCTGAGGCGGTACTGACATCCTCCTCCCCCCCCCCCTCTTTCCCCTCCCTCCTTGTTCCCCCTCTCCCCCCTTTTCTGTTTGTTCGTTTATTGTTGTTTGTTCGAGGTTCTGTTGTCCTTGTCTCCTTTTTGTCTTTGTTTCTGTCTTCTCTCTTTGTCTTCGTGTTGTAGAGTCTTAGTTCTCTCTTTGAGTATTTGGCTATAAACCTATGTTCATTCACTACAGTCTTTATGGGTTATCTGGGGTTGGGGCTAGTTGTATTGGACTACAACTGTTTCTGAATGCTCTGGTCTCTATCTTAGCTTGTCATTTGCCCTGATGTGATCGCTCTGGGCATTGCCCCAGACTATGCTTTGAATGTGTTTTACTAACTTTCTATTTTTTATGTGAAAATCTTTAATAAAAATTACAGTTGAAAAAAAAAAAAAAAAAAACATCCTCTACTGTGTAGACTTTTGCGGGGCATTAAATTTAAACGCCCGCCTCGTCCTAAGTATCAGTCAACTTGGAATGTTTCCAGGTTGCTAGATATGTTCTCTAGGTGGGAGGACAATGACGCTTTATCATTGAAGCTTTTGTCCTACAAACTTACTGTCCTTTTATGTTTGGTCTCAGTTAAGCGGGTTTCGGATGTAAAAGCCCTGGACATTTCTAGGCGTCAATTTTCGCCTCAGGGTGTCAAGTTTTCAGTGGTCCGCAGGACCAAGACGGGTATACATTCGGTTTCTTACCCCTTTTTCCCTGCGCATCCTCGGTTATGTGTTGTGCGTTGCCTACAGGCTTATGAGGCACAAACAGCCAACTTACGCTCGCAGGGTTTTTCTCAACTCCTGGTTTTGTATGTCAAACCTCATCACCCGGTTTCTTCCGCCACGCTTGCACGGTGGGTGCGTTCCGCCATGGAGATGGCGGGTATAGACATATCCCTCTTTGGAGCACACTCTTCCAGAGGGGCTATGGCTACTAAGGTAGTTACGTCCGGGGGCTCTCTCGCGGACCTTTTAATGGCGGCGGATTGGTCTTCCGAGACCACGTTTCGCCATTTTTACTTCAGACCGGAGGAGCATGTCTCCATGTCGGTTTTATAATATTGTTGTCTTGTCATTTGTGTAACCTGTTATGTAAATCTTAGCTTTGAACCTGCATAAGATATGAGCCTCCTGTCTGATATATAAATCGAGATTTTCCTAGCTTGTGACGGAAAATATTAGTTATATGAAGACAGGAGGCGAGTATCTTCCCTCCCTACCCAACCCTATTACGATTCTTTGTTCTTTTTCAGGATATTGAACGTACTGACCGTTTTCCTGAGGACGGCTGACCCGTTGGTTGCAAGTTGTTGAGTTCTCTACAGTCTCCGTTGAGACGAGGTTAGACCTTCGTTTGAGCATTTTCTCCAGCTGATGACTCCGGAAAATCCAATAGGGACTCCAGGAGACGTAGTCTCGTGAGACTTCGTCCCTGGAGCCGCATATCCTTGGCTCCCCTCACACCGCAGCGCCAGTACAGTGCTATCGGTATTGGAGGTAGGAGCCTGGGCTAACCTATAGGGTCTGAAAAGCGGAATTTATTCCGTTCTTAGTTATTAATTGTCTCTATTATATCTATATTTAGTGAATGCTAGGCCCTTATATATATATATATATATAGATATATCTATTTTGCGAGTACTACAGATAATAAGCTCGCACCGGTGTAGTCTATATCTATTCTATATCTCTTCTAGGGAATACAGTATAACATGACTGAAGACTACTCTTCCACTTCCAATAGGGGTGATGAACTGGCGTTAGATACGGCGCAATTTATGAGTGCCTCACAAATTCAGGACCTCATAAACAAATCGGTCCAGGCTGCTCTGGCGTCCGCCGTGGCACCCTCTAGATCACATCCAGTTCTATCCCTCACCCCTATACCGCTGTCACACAGCGGTGAGCCGCCTGTAAAAAAGGGTAAAGCTTCGCACAAACGGAAGCATACCATGGCGGCCCCTGACTCCCCGGCAGGGGAAGTAAATAATATGCTCCAGGCAGCTCCCCCCACGGACTGCCACCCCACGCATCCCTCAGACTCTTCCCAACCCCTGAGCCTCAGGGAGTTACCAAAGAGGTATAAGTCCGCTAGGCGGGCAAAACCCGACTCTTATGTAGATTCCCCGGATGAGGATTCGTCCGATGAGTCGGGTGAGACTGAGGTCTCGGAGTCTGACTTTGCTGACGAGGATGCTGGGACATCGGCGCTCAATAATGACGCCAACCCTGAATCTCAGGGCGAAGCCATTCTAGATGCCCTGGGGGAACCACTTTTTCACCCTGATGCCATATCCCACCCCCATTCTGGGGATTGGACCCCGTTGCCCCATGTGTCCCAGTACCTAGAGTTCTGGGCACGCAGGTCACTTGAAAGGACCAATCGCAACAAACTCAGGGCAGAGTGCCCACGACCATTTATTCCTAAAAAAGTGGTATCAACCCCAGAGATAGATCCCATTTTATCCAAATATTTGATGAAGTCGGGCAAATTCCCCAAGAAGGGGATTGATCGGTCTTTTAGGACCATCCAGGACCGCATTCTGGACCTACTTGGTCCTCTTACAAAAATATTAAATTTGTCTGAACAGGCAGCGACGACAGACCAACCTGTCGATTTGACCCAGCTTCGTGGGTGGGCCCAGAGGGCCATTTGTCTGGTGGGCAGCGCCAACACCGCTTGCTCTATTGAGCGCAGACGCTCCATTCTCATGCGGCTTGATCCGCAACTGGCTCACCTAGCCGAGTCCGAGCCAGGTCCAGCAGCAGAGGGTATGCTGTTTGGAGACACCTTAGTAAAAGACATCAATAAGTTTGTGGGGCTATTCAACAGCCTAGATAAAGCCCAAACTTCATTAAAAAAAACTGGAACAAACAAGATTTTTCCCCGGGCCGGCAGAAGTAGGGGCCGTTCTGCCGGCCGCACTTCCACCTACAGACCCTATGTCAGGGCAACTGCTCCACCACAATACCCTCAGGCTCCCCCGCCATACACCGTGTCAGTGGCGCAGCCAGCGCCATTTTTCCTACACCGTGGTAGACCGTGGCGTGGACGTGGAAAAAGAGGTTACCCCCGATCTCGTCCATATACCGGTAAGTGTTCCACGCACTCCACTTTCACACATACCTGTGGGGGGACGACTGATACATTTTACCCACGCTTGGTCTGCGATTACGGCAGACGCGTGTATACTAACGACAATAACAGGTTTCCACATAGAACTTCTGTCCTTACCAGAAATGGGCGTGATTCCGCCCCCTATCAGATTTGCAAACCGCAACGTTGCTCTCATAAACAACGAAATAGAGGACCTGGTGTCCAAACAGGCAGTGGTGGAGGTCGACCCTTCTTCCCCGGGGTTTATCAGTAACCTCTTCCTTGTAAAGAAGAAAGGGGGCGGCTATCACCCCGTGATAAATCTTCGAGACCTGAACCAGCATGTTGCTTATCGACATTTCAAAATGGAGGGCATACATTGCCTTCGAGAACTTCTTCAACCGGGGGACTGGTTGGTAAAGGTGGACTTAAAGGACACCTATCTCACCATCCCCATGCATCCTTCTTCGCAACAACTTCTTCGCTTCCTATGGAGAGATCGAATGTGGCAATTTACGTGCCTTCCTTTTGGTCTGTCGTCCGCCCCGTGGTGTTTCACCAAACTCCTGAAACCGGTGGTGGCGTCCCTAAGAATCAGGGGGGTGCGTCTGATCATTTATCTAGACGACCTCCTTATCATGACTCGCTCCAAGGCACAGGTCTACCGGCACATGAGGTGGACGATATCTCTGTTAGAAGGGCTGGGCTTCTTGATCAACCAAGAGAAATCGATTCTCATCCCAGCTCAGGAAATTGAATTTTTAGGCTTCTTGGTGGACACCAATCAGGCCGTTCTCTGTTTGCCCAGAGCAAAATTGGCCCTCATACGCAAGGAGATCAAAGCGGTACTGCGCAAAGGCTTCCTATCGCTACGGGTACTTGCCCGGCTGGTGGGCCTTCTAGCAGCCTCCATTCAAGCCATATTTCCGTCCCCTCTCCATTACAGGGCCCTCCAGAGGCTCAAGATCCTTCATCTGCATCAGGGTCTCAGATACGCAGACGAGGTGTCCCTCTCTGTAGAAGCCAGGGCAGAATTGCAGTGGTGGCTTCGCCATGCCGTCGAGTGGAACGGTAAACAATCTTCAACTCTTGTCCGGACGTCATCATAGAGTCGGACGCGAGTCGGAGAGGCTGGGGCGCTCGCTTTGGCGACGCTTCTACAGGAGGGAGCTGGTCCATCGAGGAATCTCTCCTACACATCAATGCATTGGAACTGCTGGCGGCGTTGTTCGCCGTCCGGAGTTTTTGCCAGAAACTTCCAATTGCTGCGTATTATTACGCATGGACAATATTGCAGCGGTGCAGTACATCAACCGCTTGGGGGGCACCAGGTCCAGGGTCCTTGCGGATATTGCCAAGGATTTTTGGCACTTCTGCCTCTCCCGCAATATTATTCCTATGGCGGAGTACATCCCGGGGATTTCCAATACAGTAGCAGATTGGAATTCCCGCTATCTCTTGGATTCCAGCGACTGGCGTCTGGATCGTTTAGTTTTCCTGCAATTGGATCTGCTTTGGGGTCCATTGGGCGTGGATCTATTTGCGTCCCGCCTCAACCACCAGCTACCTCGATTCTTCAGCTGGAGGCCGGACCCGGAGGCGTCGGCAGTAGACGCTTTCCGACAATCTTGGACGGGGGAGACACACTATGCGTTTCCCCCGTTTTCGATGGTCCCCAAAGTTCTCATACAGATAGTGAACCAGAAGGCTACGGTTGTGTTGATCACCCCCTGGTGGCCGATGCAACCATGGTTTCCGATTGCTCTGGAGATGGCAGTGGATTGCCCCAGACTGCTCCCTCTTTTTCCGCAGATCCTCTCCAATCCGACCAGGGGTCTCTGCCCTCTGGTAGCGGACGGCAACCTAACTCTCCTAGCATGGTTGGTTTCGGGGTGCCCGACATGGACTGCGACCTTTCAGAATCGGCTAGGGACCTCCTCGCCCTGGCCTGGGCCCCCGGGACTCGATCGGCATATAGATCAGCCTGGAGACTCTGGATACGTTGGTGTGATCAACGACAGGTTGATCCCGTACAAGCACCTGTAGCAATAGTGGTAAATTATCTGGCGGACACTTTTGAGTCTGGTAAGTCTTACAGTTACATCAATGTGTACCGATCGGCCATTTCATCTTACCATTATCCAGTGGACGCTTTGCCGATTGGCAAACACCCCCTGGTATGTAGGCTCTTACGGGGCATTAAATTTAGGCGACCGCCTCGTCCTAGGTATCAGTCCACTTGGGATGTTTCCAGGTTGCTTGAGATGTTTGCCAGGTGGGAGGACAATGAGGCTTTGTCATTGAAGCTTTTGTCCTACAAACTTACGGTCCTTTTATGTCTGGTCTCCACTAAAAGAGTCTCGGACGTAAAGGCCCTAGACATTTCTAGGCGTCAATTTTCGCCTCAGGGGGTCAGGTTCTCAGTGGTCCGAAGGACCAAGACGGGTATTCATTCAGTTTTTTACCCTTATTTTCCCGCGCATCCTCGATTGTGTGTTGTGCGTTGCCTACAGGCTTATGAAACGCAAACTTCCAACTTACGCTCTCCGGCCTTTTCTCAGCTCCTGGTTTCGTATGTCAGGCCTCATCATCCAGTCTCGTCCGCTACCCTTGCGCGGTGGGTACGCGCCGCTATGGAGATGGCTGGTATAGACGTTTCCCTCTTTGGAGCGCATTCTTCCAGAGGGGCGATGGCTACTAAGATAGTTACGTCGGGGGGCTCCCTCACTGACCTGTTGATGGCAGCGGATTGGTCGTCAGAGACCACGTTTCGCCATTTTTACTTCAGACCGGAGGAGCATGTCTCCATGTTGGTTTTATAATATGGTGGTTGGATAACTTATATTTATTTTGTTCTTATAGTTTTAGCTTTGAACTTGCATAAGATATGAGCCTCCTGTCTGATATATAAATCGAGATTTTCCTAGCTAGTGACGGAAAATATTAGTTATATGAAGACAGGAGGCGAGTATCTTCCCTCCCTTACCCAACCCTATTACGATTCTTTGTTTTCTTTGCAGGATATTGAGCACATTGAGTGTTTTCCGGAAGGAGGCTGACCTGTTTGTTGCAGACGGTTTGGGTTCTCTACAGTCCCCGTTGGGATGAAGTTCGGCCTTCGCTGGCCAGGTTGTCCGGATTGTCTCCGAAAGCTACACTGGTGGACCGGCTGGACGTGGATTTGAGTGGCGATGGAGAGGTCCGGATGCAGTTTTGGGTTCCTGTGCGGCGGTGATTCGCATTCAGAAAGAGGAGGATCCATACTGGGCAGTCCCTTATATAGGGGCTACAGGCTGGGAGTGGCCGCTGTGGCCCTGGGACTGCTGGGAGTTGTAGTTTTTTCTTTTACATTGAATTGAATACTGAAAATTCTGCTATGGGCATTATTAAAGAAAGAATAATGCATAAGATACTTGCCTCCTGTCTTCATATAACTAATATTTTCCGTCACTAGCTAGGAAAATCTCGATTTATATAAGGGGGACACACTAATCTACAGTTATATAAGGGACACACACTAATCTACAGTTATATAAGGGGGCACACTAATCTACAGTTATATAAGGGGGACACACTAATCTACAGTTATATAAGGGGGGGACACTAATCTACAATTATATAATGGGGACACACTAATCTACAATTATATAAGGGGGACACACTAATCTACAGTTATATAAGGGGGACACACTAATCTACAGTTATATAAGGGGGGCACACTAATCTACAGTTATATAAGGGGGACACACTAATCTACAGTTATATAAGGGGGGCACACTAATCTACAGTTATATAAGGGGGGCACACTAATCTACAATTATATAAGGGACACACACTAATCTACAATTATATAAGGGACACACACTAATCTACAGTTATATAAGGGGGACACACTAATCTACAGTTATATAAGGGGGACACACTAATCTACAGTTATATAAAGGGGACACACTAATCTACAATTATATAAGGGGGACACACTAATCTACAATTATATAAGGGGGACACACTAATCTAAAGTTATATAAGGGGGCACACTAATCTACAGTTATATAAGGGGGACACACTAATCTACAGTTATATAAGGGGGACACACTAATCTACAGTTATATAAGGGGGACACACTAATCTACAGTTATATAAGGGGGACACACTAATCTACAATTATATAAGGGGGCACTACAGTTATATAAGGGGGACACACTAATCTACAGTTATATAAGGGGGACACACTAATCTACAATTATATAAGGGGGACACACTAATCTACAGTTATATAAGGGGGGACACTCTAATCTACAGTTATAAAAGGGGGACACACTAATCTACAGTTATATAAGGGGGACACACTAATCTACAGTTATATAAGGGGGGCACACTAATCTACAGTTATATAAGGGGGACACACTAATCTACAGTTATATAAGGGGGACACACTAATCTACAGTTATATAAGGGGACACACCAATCTACAGTTATATAAGGGGGACACACTAATCTACAGTTATATAAGGGGGACACACTAATCTACAGTTATATAAGGGGGACACACTAATCTACAGTTATATAAGGGGGACACACTAATCTACAGTTATATAAGGGGGACACACTAATCTACAGTTATATAAGGGGGACACACTAATCTACAGTTATATAAGGGGGGCACCCTAATCTACAGTTATATAATGGGGACACACTAATCTACAATTATATAAGGGGGACACACTAATCTACAGTTATATAAGGGGACACACTAATCTACAGTTATATAAGGGGGACACACTAATCTACAGTTATATAAGGGGGACACACTAATCTACAATTATATAAGGGGGCACACTAATCTACAGTTATATAAGGGGGCACACTAATCTACAATTATATAAGGACACACTAATCTACAATTATATAAGGGGGACACACTAATCTACAATTATATAAGGACACACTAATCTACAATTACATAAGGGGGACACACTAATCTACAGTTATATAAGGGGGACACTCTAATCTACAGTTATATAAGGGGGACACACTAATCTACAATTATATAAGGACACACTAATCTACAATTATGTAAGGGGGACACACTAATCTACAGTTATATAAGGGGGACACTCTAATCTACAGTTATATAAGGGGGACACACTAATCTACAATTATATAAGGGGGGACACTAATCTACAGTTATATAAGGGGGGCACACTAATCTACAGTTATATAAGGGGGACACACTAATCTACAATTATATAAGGGGGACACACTAATCTACAGTTATATAAGGGGACACACCAATCTACAGTTATATAAGGGGGACACACTAATCTACAGTTATATAAGGGGGACACACTAATCTACAGTTATATAAGGGGGACACACTAATCTACAGTTATATATCAGACAGGAGGCTCATATCTTATGCATTATTCTTTCTTTAATAATGCCCATAGCAGAACTATTCAGTAATCAATTCAAACAGAAAAAACTTCAACTCCCAGCAGTCCTAGGACCACAGAAGCCACTCCTCGTCTGTAGCCACTATATAAGGACTGCCCATACATAGATCCTCCTCTTTCTTTCTGCTCATAGCAGACCTAAGATAAGTATACTCTATGTGTTTGATTTACTGTTCACTTATATAGCGATTTTTATTACTGTATATTACCTTTGAGACCTGTGTGGTACTATCCCTTAGGTGATTAGTACTCACAGTGCAAGAATTTTTTCTTTTCCCTTTTCCCCTGTATTCTCTGCTGTGGGAGCCGGAAATCTTCCGGTGCCGATTTCCTCTCCCCTATCGCTGCTTCGTCCGCATCTCCGCATCTCCGTATCTACCTTCCCCTCCCCCTCCCTTCCCTGCGCCATTTTACTTGAACCTTCTTCTCCGTCCGAGTTCGCGCGCGCGGGCTGGGGCGGAGCCTTTCCCCTGGTTGGTCCGCTCCTCTTTGTGGCCTGCGCTCGGGAAGGGGCGGCGTTCGGCGTGCAGTGTGGTTGAGAGGCGCTCCTGCGACCTCCAATCAGGACCCAGAGGGACGTAGTCTCGCGAGACTTCGTCCCCTGGGCTCATATACTCCGGGCTTACCTCACACCACAGCGCCAGTGCTACGCTAGCGGTGTGGAGGTCGGAGCCCGTTTTCTATCAGTAGGTTTTTTACCCAGTAGGTTTTTTACCAGCTCTAACGGAATTTATTCCGCTTTATTAGATTCTTAGTTGTGCCTGGGTCAGTTATTTTATCCACTTTCCAGTGAAATTCTTTATCCCTATCCTAAAGTTAGTATGGCTGAAGAACCCTCATCTGTCCCCCTCAGAGGGGAGGGTCCTTCCCTGGATGCAGCACAATTTATGACTGCCACCCAGATCCAGGACTTAATTAATAAGTCAGTCCAAGCGGCCCTGGCCTCATCCATAATGCCCTCTGGCCTGCAACAACAGGTTTCCAATATCTCGGCTCCCCTTCATGGCGGAGATCCACATGTAAAAAAGGGCAAGGCTTCCCATAAAAGGAAGCACATCTCTGACTCCCCGGCAGGGGAAGACAATAACATGCTCCAGACAGCCCCTACCCCGGTCTGTCAACCCCAGCATCCCTCTGACTCCGCTCGACCCCTGGGCCTCGGGGAGTTACATGGCAAGAGGCGTAAGTCCGCTAAGCGCACTAAACCCGACTCCTATGTAGACTCCTCTACTGAGGACTCTTCGGGTTCATCTAATGAGTCTGAGGACTACGAGTCAGACCCCAATATTGAACAGGATGCTGGGGATACGGCGCTCGTCACCGACGCCAACCCTGCCATGCAGGGCAATGTTGTCCTGGATTCCACAGGAGAGCCCCTTTTTCACCCAGACGCAATCTCCCATCCGAGATCAGGCGACTGGTCTCCACTTCCCCACGTGGCCCAATATGTAGAGCTCTGGGCTCGTAAATCCCTGGATAGGTCCAGCCGTAATAAGCTGAGGGCAGAATGCCCTAGACCCTTTATCCCCAATAAGGTGGTGGCTACCCCGGAGGTGGACCCCATCCTGATGAAATACTTATTAAAATCGGGTAAATTTCCTAAGAAGGGAATAGAACGTTCCTTCGAAACCATACAGGAGCGTATCCTGGATTTAATGGGTCCACTCACTAAGATCCTTAATTTAGCCGAGCATGCTGCGGCGTCGGAAGAACCCGTGGACGTCCGTCAGCTCCGCGGCTGGGCCCAGAGAGCCATTTGCCTGGCAGGTACTGCCAACACCACCTGCTCAGTCGAGAGACGCCGGTCAATCCTGATGCGCCTCGACCCGCAACTATCCCATTTGGCCGAGACCGAACCCGGTCCCTCGGCAGCAGGCATGCTTTTCGGAGATAGTTTGATGAAGGACGTCAACAGATTTGTCGGCCTTTTTACCGGCTTAGATAAGGCCCAAACTTCCCTTAAAAAATCGGGGTCCAGTAAAATTTTTCCCCGGGCCGGCAGAAGTAGAGGCCGATCTGCCGGCCGTTCTGCTCCCTACAGGCCACAGGGCAGACCAGTGGCCCAATACCAGTATTCCCAGGCTCCTCCTTCCTACACCGTTCCAGTGGTCCAACCATCCCCATTCTTCCCTCCTCGTGGTCGACCCTGGAGAAGTCGTGGCGGACGTGGATACCCCCGCTCCCGTCCTTCTACCGGTGAGTGTACCATACAGACCACTTTCTCATATACCTGTGGGGGGGCGACTGATGTATTTTTCCCAAGCCTGGTCTGCGATTACGGCAGACGTGTGGGTCCTTCAGACAGTGGCGGGGTTTCACCTAGAACTCCAGTCCTTACCGGTTCTGGGTGTAATTCCAACCCCTATCCGGTTCTCGGAGCAAAACGCGATCCTCATAGACAACGAGGTGCGAGATCTCCTGTCCAAACATGCGATCATGGAGTCCGACCCATCTTCCCTAGGGTTCATAAGCAACCTCTTCCTAGTGAGGAAGAAAGGGGGCGGCTACCGCCCGGTCATAAACCTGAGAGACCTAAACCAACATGTCATGTTTCGCCATTTCAAAATGGAGGGAATTCACTCACTCCGGGATCTTTTGCTGCCAGGAGACTGGCTGGTGAAGGTGGACTTGAAGGACGCCTACCTTACCGTTCCCATACACCCGGAGTCACAACAGTTCCTCCGTTTTCTTTGGAGGGGCAGATTGTGGCAGTTTACGTGCCTTCCGTTCGGCCTATCATCCGCCCCGTGGTGCTTCACCAAACTGATGAAACCGGTGGTGGCGGCTCTGAGGAGCAGGGGGGTTCGTCTGATCATTTACTTAGACGACCTTCTTATCATGGCCCGATCCAAATCTCAGGCCTCTCTTCACATGTCGTGGACAATATCGTTGCTACATACTCTAGGCTTCGTGGTCAACCGAGAAAAGTCGGTTCTCGTCCCGGCTCAGGAAATGGAGTTCCTGGGTTTCTTGGTGGACACCAATCGCGCACTACTGCGGCTCCCCAAGTCCAAACTAGCCCTGATCCGCAAAGAAATCAAGGCGGTTTTGTGCAAAGGATGCTTGTCATTAAGGATTCTGGCGCGCCTGGTGGGGCTCCTGGCGGCTTCCATCCAGGCCATCTTTCCGGCCCCCCTGCACTACCGAGCCCTTCAGAGGCTCAAGATCTTACATCTGCGCCAGGGTCTCAGGTACGCGGACAAAGTACCCCTCTGTCCGGCGGCTACCGAGGAGTTACATTGGTGGCTTCGTCATGCGGTCGAGTGGAATGGCAAGGCCATTTTCAACCCGCGTCCGGACGTCATCATAGAGTCGGACGCGAGCCGTCTTGGCTGGGGCGCTCGATGCGGGGAGATTTCCACAGGAGGGACTTGGTCCGCCTCGGAAGTCGACCTGCATATCAATGCACTGGAGCTTCTGGCGGCTTTCTTTGCCGTCAAGAGCTTCATGCCTCGTTCGTCCAACTGTTGTGTGTTATTACGCATGGACAACGTGGCGGCGGTTCAGTACGTCAACCGCTTGGGGGGTACCAGATCCAAGATCCTGGCAGACCTGGCCAAGGAATTTTGGCACTTTTGCCTAGCTCGCAACATTATCCCGGTAGCAGAGTACATTCCAGGGGTCTCCAACACGGTGGCCGATTGGAATTCTCGCTACCTTCTCGATTCCAGCGACTGGCGCCTGGATCGTTCAATTTTTCTGCAGTTGCTTCATCTTTGGGGCCCGTTATGCGTGGACCTTTTCGCTTCTCGTCTCAACCACCAACTGCCTCGTTTCTTCAGCTGGAGACCGGATCCAGAAGCGTCTGCGGTAGACGCTCTCCGCCTCCTCTGGCCGAGGGGAACTCACTATGCCTTTCCTCCTTTCCAGTTGATCCCCAGGGTCCTCTTGCATACGACGAACCAGAGGGCGACGGTTGTGCTGATCACACCTTGGTGGCCGACACAACCATGGTTCCCTCTTCTTTTGGGGATGATCGTGGATTATCCCCGACTGTTACCCCAAGTTCCTCACCTTCTCACCAACCCGGCCGGGAGTCTCCATCCCCTGGTGATGGAGGGCAACCTGCCTCTCCTAGCGTGGTTGGTTTCGGGATCCCGGACACGGATCAAGACCTTTCAAGATCAGCTAGGGATCTCCTCGCCCTGGCCTGGGCCCCCGGGACTAGATCGGCATATCGATCAGCCTGGAGACTCTGGGTTCGTTGGTGTGATCAACGGCAGGTTGATCCCGTACATGCACCTGTGTCTGTAGTAGTAAACTTTCTGGCAGATTCTTTTGAGTCTGGCAAATCCTATAGCTCCATTAATGTGTACCGATCGGCTATTGCGGCTTATCACTGCCCTGTGGACTCTTTGCCGATTGGCAAACACCCGCTGGTTTGTAGACTTTTACGCGGTATTAAATTTAAACGTCCCCCTCGGCCTAGGTATCAATCGACCTGGGATGTCTCCAGGTTGCTCGATATGTTTGCCTCATGGGTGGACAATGACGACCTTTCCCTGAAACTGTTGTCTTATAAACTGTCGGTCCTTCTTTGTTTGGTATCCATCAAACGTGTCTCAGACGTGAAAGCTTTGGATATCTCTAGGCGACAATTTTCGCCTCAGGGAGTCAAATTCTCGGTGGTCCGTAGGACCAAGACAGGTATTCACTCGGTTTTTTACCCGTTTTTTCCCGCGCATCCACGGCTTTGCGTGGTTCGTTGTTTACAGGCGTACGAATCACAGACGGCGGATCTGCGCTCTCCGGATTTCTCTCAGCTCCTGGTCTCATATGTCAGACCACATCATCCAGTTTCCTCCGCTACTCTAGCACGCTGGGTGCGGTCTGCCATGGAGATGGCAGGTATAGATGTGTCTCTGTTTGGAGCTCACTCTTCCAGGGGTGCTATGGCTACGAAAATCGTCACATCAGGGGGCTCCCTCTCTGACTTATTGATGGCGGCCGATTGGTCTTCGGAGACCACCTTTCGCCATTTCTACTTCAGGCCGGAGGACCACGTGTCTATGTCAGTCTTATAATACTCTGATTGTTATTGTTCTTACTGTCATTGCTGGTTGTTAGCTTTGAACTTGCATAAGATATGAGCCTCCTGTCTGATATATAAATCGAGATTTTCCTAGCTTGTGACGGAAAATATTAGTTATATGAAGACAGGAGGCGAGTATCTTCCCTCCCTACCCACCCTATTACGATTCTTTGTTCTCTTTGCAGGATATTGAAAGCAGAGGCGGTTTTCCTGAGTTCGGATGACCTGTTTGGTTCCTGTTATTTGGTTCCTCTATAGTCCCCGTTGGGACGAAGCTGAAGTTCCCTTTGCTCCGGGTTTCTGCTGTTCCGGGCTGAATGACCGACGGCTGCTGTTCGTCGCGGATGTCTGGGTGGAGTTATCTTCTGTGCGGTTCTGGTTCGCATCAAGAAAGAGGAGGATCTATGTATGGGCAGTCCTTATATAGTGGCTACAGACGAGGAGTGGCTTCTGTGGTCCTAGGACTGCTGGGAGTTGAAGTTTTTTCTGTTTGAATTGATTACTGAATAGTTCTGCTATGGGCATTATTAAAGAAAGAATAATGCATAAGATACTCGCCTCCTGTCTTCATATAACTAATATTTTCCGTCACAAGCTAGGAAAATCTCGATTTATATAAGGGGGACACACTAATCTACAATTATATAAGGGGGACACACTAATCTACAGTTATATAAGGGGGACACACTAATCTACAGTTATATAAGGGGGACACACTAATCTACAATTATATAAGGGGGACACACTAATCTACAGTTATATAAGGGGGACACACTAATCTACAGTTATATAAGGGGGACACTCTAATCTACAGTTATATAAGGGGGCACACTAATCTACAGTTATATAAGGGGGACACACTAATCTACAGTTATATAAGGGGGACACACTAATCTACAGTTATATAATGGGGACACACTAATCTACAGTTATATAAGGGGGACACCCTAATCTACAGTTATATAATGGGGACACACTAATCTACAATTATATAAGGGACACACACTAATCTACAGTTATATAAGGGGACACACTAATCTACAGTTATATAAGGGGGACACACTAATCTACAGTTATATAAGGGGGACACACTAATCTACAGTTATATAAGGGGGGCACACTAATCTATGGTTATATAAGGGGGACACACTAATCTACAGTTATATAAGGGCCACTGACTGTAAAATAGTACGAGAGGACACACAATGTACTGTAATGCTGGGGAACACAATGACTGCACAGTAATATGGGGGAACATTGATTGTACAGTAATAGGGGAGGTATTGACTGAATAGGGAGGGCACTAACTGTATAGTGATATTGGAAGTTTACTGACAACTGTAATGTGATATTGGGAGGGCAGAATGAATGTACCGTGATAATGGGGGGACATTGGCTATACTGGGATATTGAGGGTTGTACTAATGGTATAGCAATATTGGGCACACTGACTGTCTAGTGATATTGGGGGCACGTTGACTGTCTAGTGATATTGGGGCACACTGACTGTCTAGTGATATTGGGGGCACGCTGACTGTCTAGTGATATTGGGGGCACGCTGACTGTCTAGTGATATTGGGGCACCCTGACTGTCTAGTGATGTTGGGGGATGCTGACTGTCTAGTGATATTGGGGCACGCTGACTGTCTAGTGATATTGGGGGCACCCTGACTGTCTAGTGATATTGGGGGTACGCTGACTGTCTAGTGATATTGGGGGCACGCTGACTGTCTAGTGATATTGGGGCACCCTGACTGTCTAGTGATATTGGGGGCACCCTGACTATCTAGTAATATTGGGGGCATGCTGACTGTTTAGTGATATTGGGGGCACGCTGACTGTCTAGTAATGTTGGGGGATGCTGACTGTCTAGGGATATTGGGGCACACTGACTGTCTATCGATATTGGGGGCACCCTGACTGTCTAGTGATATTGGGGCACGCTGACTGTCTAGTGATATTGGGGGCACCCTGACTGTGTAGTGATATTGGGGCACGCTGACTGTCTAGTGATATTGGGGGCACCCTGACTGTCTAGTGATATTGGGGGCATGCTGACTAGTGATACTGGGGGGCAAACTGACTGTACGTAATGTGAAGAAGGCATATTGACTGCATAGTGATATTGGGGGACGCACTGACTGTAAAGTGATATCGGGAGATGCGTATATGGTCCTTATGGTTCAGCACATATTAGTATGAAATTGAAATGAAGAGAAGTGGATTATATTGTGGATTGGTTTCAATTCTGTTTTATACTAATAAATTCTGAGCTGTATGGACTGTGGAATTAAAATGTTCCAAAAACAAAGTAAAGTTAAGTTGCGAGAATTGTGAAGTTGCGAGAAATTGTGCTCCTGACTTTCCACATGTTGTCTGACTCTACTGTTCCCAGTAGTACTAGTCTGATTCCAGTCACAATACACAGAGCGAGTAAAGTGATAATTAACGGGTTTGTACCAGGAGGAGGGAACACCCCCCAATTACTGAATTACTGCTAATTCCTTATAGTCAAGTGATGTCACAGCGCCTGACTACAGCGCAGGAGGGGGCCGCAGGGAAGAACTGTATCATATCTAGAAAACCATCAACCCCCGAAAGGATGGAAAAAGAGCAGCACTACGTCTCCAGCTTTTAAGGTGTCAGTATCTATGGCTAAGTTCACACTAGCATCAGAGCGCCATTCGAGAGCTCCATCACAGACTCCATCATACCAGAAGAAAATTTAGCTGTATGGTCTGTTGCACAGCAGACAGGAACAGGTCCTATTAACTTTAAATTAGGTCAGTTTGGTTTCCAATATTTTGCAAAACTTCTCCAATTAGAAGTATACTGAATAGAGAAGTTGGACTCCCTTGGTGCTAATGGTCTGAATAAGTCATGTCATCTTGTAAGTGTTCCTATGTAAACCATCTATGGCTATTTTGTTAGGTATTCATCTCAGATGGTAGATCTGTAATGATTTTATTCTTTCTAAAATGTACAGTTTAAACCAGAAGTTTACATTCACTATATAAAAAGATACATGTGCATGTATTCCTCATTATCTGACATCAAATCAGAATAAACCTTACCTGTTTTAGGTCAATTAGGATTACCCAATTTTTTTATTTATTTGCCAAATGCCAGAATAATGAGATAGAAAGATTTTTTAAAGACATTTTTATTACTTTCTGCAAAGTCAAAAGTTTACATACACTAGGATTACTATGCCTTTAAACTATTTGGGACAGCCCATATGATGATGTCATGTCTTTGGAAGCTTCTGGTTTATTGGCAACATCTGAGTTAATTAGATACAAATTCTTCTCCACTGTATTCACAGAGGAAAATGAAATGCCAGGTGAAAAACAGCGAGATAAGGTAAACTCCCCAGTACATGTCACCTGTCTAACCCAGGAAGAAGTACAGTGCTGCCTACAAAAAATCTAAATAGACAAATTGCCAGGTCTAGATGGCATTCACCCCATGTTCTAAAGGAATTAAGTAATGTAATAGACAGACCCCTATTTTTAATATTCAGGGACTCTATAGTAACAGGGAAGGTTCCCCAAGACTGGCGCATGGCAAATGTGGTGCCAATATTTAAAAAGGGGTCAAAAGGTGACCCCGGGAATTATAGACCTGTCAGTTTAACTGCTGTTGTATGTAAATTGTTGAGGGTTTTCTAAGAGATGCTATTTTGGAATATCTTGATAAAAATAAATGTATGACTCCATTTCAGCATGGCTTTATGAGGGATCGGTCCTGTCAAACTAACCTGATCAGCTTCTATGAGGAGGTGAGCTCCAGACTGGACCAGGGGGAATCGCTGGTTTTCGTATATTTGGATTTTTCCAAAGCATTTAAGTAAGTAACTGGCTCAGTGATAGGAAACAGAGGATGGTTATTAATGGTACTTATTCTGATTGGGTGACTGTTACTAGTGGGGACCACAGGGGTCAGTCTTGGATCTTTTTAATATATTAAAAATATTTTGGATATTTAATATATTAATTAATGACCTTGTAGAGGGGTTGAATAGTAAAGTAGCAATCTTTGCAGATGATACTAAACTCTGTAAAACGGTAAACACTATAGAGGACAGAGCACTGTTACAAATGGATCTGGATAGGTTGGAGGTTTGGGCTGAGAAGTGGCAGATGAGGTTAAACACTGATAAATGTAAGGTCATGCACATGGGGAAGAAAAATCTGGGCAGGGTTTATGTATTAAATGGGTGCACACTTGGGATGACTGATGTGGAAAAGGACTTGGGGGTCTTAATTAACAGTAAATTTAGCTGTAGTGACCAGTGTCGGGTAGCTGCTGCCAAGGCAAATATAATCATGGGGGGCATCAATAGGGGCATAGATGCCCACTACAAGGAAATAATTCTACCGCTGTACAAATCACTAGTCGGACCACACATGGAATACTGTGTACAGTACTGGGTACCAGTGTACAAGAAAGATAAAGTGGAGCTGGAGAGGGTTCAAAGACTGGCAACCAGAGTAATACGGGGAATGGGAGGACTACAGTACCCAGAAAGATTAGCAGAATTAGGGTTATTAAGTTTAGAAAAAAGAAGACCTAATAACTATGTATAAATATATCAGGGGACTGTACAGAGATCCCATGATCTATTTATACCCAGGACTGTATCTATAACAACAGGGCATCCTCTACGTTTAGAGGAAAGAAGGTTTCTACACCAGCACAGATTTTTGGAGAAGAATAACATCACCACGCTTACCTTCCACATAGTGTTCCATGCTTATGTCCCACACAGTATACCACGCTTACCTTCCACATAGTATTCCATGCTTATGTCCCACACAGTATACCACACTTACCTTCCACATAGTGTTCCATGCTTATGCTCTTCACAGTGTACCACGTCTACTTTTCACATAGTGTTCCATGCTTATGTTCCACACAGTATACCACGCTTGTGTTCAACATAGTGTATTACTCAGGTTCCTACTCAGTGTTCGTGCATATGTTTCCTTAGCGGTGTAGCATGTACATCTTCCTTCAATGTGACCCACATATGTTTCTTACAGTATTGTTTTCATGGCTTGTGGTCACGTTTTTCATGTTCAGCACTGTCATGTTACTCTTATGTTTCTCATTGAACATAAGTCATTTTACCCCATAATGTTCACTCTACGCAAATGTTCCTATAGCAGGCACATTATGCATAAAATGACGTATACATTCTGGAGCTGTCACATTGTGCATACGTGACTATGACAGTTATGCTACATTAGTTCCGTTGGCATGCGTTACTTGAACTGATACCGTGATTCACATTATTATATTGGTTTACAGTACCAGGCGTTGATACCATAGCTGATGTACTGTGCTTGTTTTGGTATAATTGATATACTGGGCTTGGTGTTAATATAGTTGATACTGTGTTTACGTTTCCGTAGCTGTCATGTGGTGCATTAGTGTCCCTATAGTGGACATACGGTGCTTATGTTACTGTAGCTGATCATTTGCATTACATAACTAGTATCTATATGCTATGGGTTAGTGTTAATTAACTGATATACGGTACATTAATGTTACTTGGGGCTTATATTACTGTAGCAGATATACTGGGCATTTAACATTAATTTAGTTGACATATGGGCCTATGTTACTATTGCTGGTAATTTGTGTTTGTCATTGTTGCTTATAGATACTGTATATTAGTGGTTAATTTAGCTGTTATGCTGAACATTAATGTTATTCAGGGCTTACGTTACTATAAGTTCATTTACAGTGCCTTGATGTTACCGGAGATGTTATACGGTGCTTATGTTACTTCAAGTAATATACCATGCTTCAACGTTAACGGTTCCCTATAGTGCCACATACATACGACTCCCTACAGTGTGACATACATACGATACATAAGGTTACCTACAGTGTGACATACATACCTTTCCCTATAATACACACATACAGTTCCTTACAGTGTACGTTTCATAGTTTATTGTCCTGTTCTTTTGTTTCAGCTCTGTCACGTTATGCTTACGTTATTCACGCTAGGTTGTTTTACCTCTTAGCTCTATATGTTCAGTGTGGTTGGAGGCTGATTGCTGTCGCCAATCCGTAAAGCCTCATCTTTATAGTTTCCTTTCTGGTCATTACACAAGCCTTGTTAAAGTCAGTTTGACCTTGCCGTTCACGGTAAGCTTTAAGTCGTCACTTTACATGCCTTTCGTACGTCACACGCTCCCGTGAGAGAAAGGCTGCCCGACAATCGTCGAGCCTTATATTGTTGTCATTCCTTTGTACATTATAAACATTCTCATTTGGGGCAGATTGTATCATCAATCTACGAGCCTCTTGTCGTCATTTGTTTTTGTATGTTACATACGCCCCTGTTAGAGGCAGATTGCTTATGTTATACGGTGCTTACGTTTCTTCAAGTGATATACCATGCTTCAACGTTAACAGTTCCCTACAGTGGGACATACATATGGTTCCCTACAGTGTCACAAACGATACATACGGTTACCTAGAATGACATACATACTGTTCCCTACAGGGTACTATGCATACAGTTCCTTACAGTGTGACATACATACGGTTCCATACAGTGTGACATACGTACGATTACCTACAGTGTGACATGCATACATTACCCTACAGGGTAATACGCACACAGTTCCTTACAGAGTACGTTTCATAGTTTATTGTCCTGTCCTTTTGTTTTCAGCTCTGTCACGTCATGCTCAAATACTGTCAAGTATTTTAGGCTGTGGTCATAGTATTACACTCTCCTTTTCATGTGCTTAGGTCAGGTATATTAGGCTGTTATAGCGTCACGTTGTTCTTGTAGGCAGGTCAGGTATGGTAAACATCATTATAGTTGGCAACATTCCTAGGATCCCCAAGAAGGTGTTATTCAATGACCAGGTTGTTTTACCTCTTAGATCTATACATTCGGTGTGGTTGGAGGCTGATTGCTGTCATCAATCCGTAAAGCCTCATCTTTATAGTTTCCTTTCTGGTCATTACACACGCCTTGTTACAGTCAGTATGACCTTGCCGTTCCAGGTAAGCTTTAAGTCGTCACTTTACATGCCTTTCGTACGTCATACGCTCCCGTGAGAGATAGGCTGCCCGACAATCCTCGAGCCTTCATATTGTTGTCATTCCTTTGTACATTACAAGGTTGTAAAGATTGGGGAAGATTGTATCATCAATCCACAAGCCTCTTGTCGTCATTTGTTTTTGTATGTTACATATGCCCCTGTTAGAGGCAGATTGCTTGACAATCAACGAGCCTCATGTTGTTTCTGTTTCTGCGTTTCATACGATTCTGTCCGAGGCAGATTGCACTAGTCCACGAGCCTCATGTTGTTGTCATCTCTATGTTCCTCTTATGTTTGTTACTACGCGTCTGATTGTGGTCTTTGTTGTACATGTCTTAGTGTTAAGTTCTTTGGTGTGGGTAGAGCTTGTTCATGTCTTGTCACATGTGTACCTGTTGGGAGATTTCCCCTTATTGGTCTTTGTAACCTGCTGGTCATGTATATTTTCTTTTGCGATAAGCCTCAGGGCGCAGCAGTAATAATCTTCTTTATGTCTGCAAGTATGAGGATACAGTGGTCCCTCAACATACGATGGTAATTCGTTCCAAACGAGCCATCGTTTGTCGAATCCACCGTATGTTAAGGGATTTGTGCAATGTAAAGTATAGGAAGCTGTACTCACCTTTCCCCGCCGCCCCAGACCGTGTCCCGCCGCTCCCGATGGTGTCCCCGCCGCTCCCGAGGGTGACCCCGGGCCTCCGCTGGGCTCTCCTGGTCTTCTCCAGTCCTCTGCTGGGCTCTCCTGGTCTTCTCCAGTCCTCAGCTGTCTTCTCCGGTCCTCCGCTGTCTTCCGCAAGGCCTTACTGGGCCTATGTAGCGACGTCATTACGTCGCTGCGTACGCCGTTCCTATTGGATGAAGGGACGGTATGCGCAGCTTCGTATTGACATCACCGGAGAGGGCCGAGAAGACACCGGAGGACCAGCGCTGGACCCAAAGGGCATCCCGGAGCATCGTGGAGGGGTAAGTAAGACTCACCACACCACACGGGGAACATTAAGCTGCTATCCGGCAGCAGCTTAAGCATTTTGCGCTGCTGGATAGCAATTAATGCGATGGCCCCGACATAAAAAAGCATTGTATGTCGATGCTGACATCGACATGCGATGGCCTCTGAGAGGCCATCGTATGTCGATTTAATCATATGTCGGGGCCATCGTATGTCGGGGGGTCACTGTACTGCCTTACTGGTACATGAAACCTCAGGTTAAGTATGTTATATCCCTTTATGTTTTGTCTATGCAGGTCTTTCTGTTGTTGTCACTTTATGTATGGCATGGCTCAATAGGATTACTTATATGAGTAGCTCGGGACACTTTTCAAATTTTCCTCTTCTGGCACCACCTATCTAAATACCGTATTTATCGGCGTATAACACGCACTTTTTAGGCAAAAATTTTTAGCCTAAAGTCTATGTGCGTGTTATACGCCGATACACCCACAGGAAAGGCAGGGGGAGAGAGGCTGTCGCTGCCCGTTTCTCTCCCCCTGCCTTTCCTGGGGTCTAGAGCCCTGCTGCTGGCCCTTCTCTCCCCCTGGCTATCGGCGCCGCTGCCTGTTCTGTCCCCCTGACTATCGGTGCCGGCGCCCCATTGCCGGCACGGCGCATGACGTCAGTGCGCCGCGCAGTGCAGTGCATAGCAACGACGCAGGGGATGCACGCCGGAGGCCTGAAGCAGCACGGACCCGACCCTGGCAACAGGTAATTATGCCATGGGGGGAGGCAACGGGGCAGCGGCGCCGGCAATGGGTGCCGCTGCCCCTTCTCTCCCCCTGGCTGTCGGCGCCGCTTCTCTCCCCCTGGCTATCGGCACCGGCAATGGGGCGCCGGCACCGATAGTCAGGGGGACAGAACGGGCAGCGGCGCCGATAGCCAGGGGGAGAGACGGGACGGCAGCAGGGCTCTAGACCCCAGGAAAGGCAGGGGGAGAGAAGCCGGCAGCGACGGCCTCTCTCCCCCTGCCTTTCCTGGAGGTGTATAGGGGTATACACGCACACACACGCACCCTCATTTTACCATGGATATTTGGGTAAAAAACTTTTTTTACCCAAATATCCTTGGTAAAATGAGGGTGCGTGTTATAGGCCGGTGCGTGGTATACCCTGATAAATACGGTACATACTGACGTCTGTGTTTTGGCCACTTTTCAATTTAATCGACTCATTGTACCTTCTGTCTATCGAGCACTCCAACATTTTCTATCTCTGTCACTTGGGTTACCTTTATCCATGTGCACCCTGGTAGTACCATTCTGGTAGGCACTATGGGTCCAGTAGTGCCAAGTGGTATATCCAGAATTCTATCTTGGCTTCGGCTCCATAACAGCTGAGCCAGCTTCTGGGTAGGGGCTTCTCTTTGTCAGTTATCACTTAGATGTTAAGTAAGTTAGGGCACTGTTATCGCTCTGTTCCATTAACACGTTCCAACCTCCGGCTGTTAACTGGAGCATTTTGTCTGTTATCTTGGGTTCATATGATGTAGGTTAGGCATAACCACTAATTCATGCATTACCTAACTGAGGTATTTTTCCCCCCTTTCTTTACGATACCCTTCACGGCCGGCCAGGCACACCCCAGGCCTAATTATTCATGCAAATGGTACTCTACTGACGGTACATGTAACCCGACGCTGATGGGATGGGACGCTGGCAAAAAGGTATGCACTATATACTGTTACGCCTAGCGCTCCGGGTCCCCGCTCCTCCCCGGAGCGCTCACGGCGTCTCTCTCCCCGCAGTGCCCCGGTCAGTCCCGCTGACCGGGAGCGCTGCACTGTCATGGCCGTTGGGGATGCGATTCGCACAGCGGGACGCGCCCGCTCGCGAATCGCATCCCAGGTCACTTACCCGTCCCGGTCCCCTGCTGTCATGTGCTGGCGCGCGCGGCTCCGCTCTCTAGGGCGCGCGCGCGCCAGCTCTCTGAGACTTAAAGGGCCAGTGCACCAATGATTGGTGCCTGGCCCAATTAGCTTAATTGGCTTCCATCTGCTCCCTGGCTATATCTGATCTCCTCCCTTGCACTCCCTTGCCGGATCTTGTTGCCTTGTGCCAGTGAAAGCGTTTAGTGTGTCCAAAGCCTGTGTACCTGAACTTCTGCTATCCATCCTGACTACGAACCTTGCCGCCTGCCCCCGACCTTCTGCTACGTCTGACCTTGCCTCTGCCTAGTCCTTCTGTCCCACGCCTTCTCAGCAGTCAGCGAGGTTGAGCCGTTGCTAGTGGATACGACCTGGTTGCTACTGCCGCAGCAAGACCATCCCGCTTTGCGGCGGGCTCTGGTGAAAACCAGTAGCCTCTTAGAACCGGTCCACTAGCACGGTCCACGCCAATCCCTCGCTGACACAGCGGATCCACAACCCGTAAGCCGAATCGTGACAGTAGATCCGGCCATGGATCCCGCTGAGGTGCCGCTGCCAAGTCTCGCTGACCTTACCACGGTGGTCGCTCAGCAATCGCAGCAAATTGCCCAACAAGGACAGCAGCTGTCGCAGTTGACCGCCACGTTACAGCAACTTCTGCCTCTGCTACAGCAGCAACCATCTCCTCCGCCAGCTCCTGCACCTCCGCAGCGAGTGGCCGCTCCTAGCCTCCGCTTGTCCCTGCCGGACAAATTTGATGGGGACTCTAAACTCTGCCGTGGATTTTTGTCTCAGTGTTCCCTGCATATGGAGATGTTGTCGGACTTGTTTCCTACAGAACGGTCTAAGGTGGCGTTCGTAGTAAGCCTTCTTTCAGGAAAGGCCTTGTCTTGGGCCACACCGCTCTGGGACCGCAATGATCCTGCCACAGCCTCAGTCCAGTCCTTTTTCGCTGAAATCCGGAGTGTCTTCGAGGAGCCAGCCCGAGCTTCTTCTGCCGAGACTGCCCTGTTGAACCTGGTCCAGGGTAATTCTTCAGTGGGCGAGTACGCCATCCAATTTCGTACTCTTGCTTCCGAGTTATCATGGAATAACGAGGCTCTCTGCGCGACCTTTAAAAAAGGCCTATCCAGTCGCATCAAGGATGTGCTGGCCGCACGAGAGATTCCTGCCAACCTGCAAGAACTCATCCATTTGGCTACCCGCATTGACATGCATTTTTCTGAGCGACACCAAGAGCTCCGCCAGGAAAAAGACTTAGATCTCTGGGCACCTCTCCCACAGTATCCGTTGCAATCTACGCCTGGGCCTCCCGCCGAGGAGGCCATGCAAGTGGATAGGTCTCGCCTGACCCAGGAAGAGAGGAATCGCCGTAGGGAAGAAAATCTCTGTCTTTACTGTGCCAGTATCGAGCATTTCTTGGTGGATTGCCCTATCCGTCCTCCACGTCTGGGAAACGCACGCACGCACCCAGCTCACGTGGGTGTGGCGTCTCTTGGTTCCAAGTCTTCTTCTCCACGTCTCACGGTACCCGTGCGGATTTCTCCTTCAGCCAACTCCTCCCTCTCAGCCGTGGCCTGCTTGGACTCTGGTGCCTCTGGTAATTTTATTTTGGAGTCGTTTGTGAATAAATTCAGCATCCCGGTGACCCGTCTCGTCAAGCCGCTCTACATTTCCGCGGTCAATGGAGTCAGACTGGATTGCACCGTGCGTTACCGCACAGAACCCCTCCTGATGTGTATTGGCCCCCACCACGAAAGGATTGAGCTCTTCGTTCTCCCCAACTGTACCTCTGAGGTCCTCCTCGGTCTGCCATGGCTCCGGCTTCATTCTCCCACCCTTGATTGGACCACCGGGGAGATCAAGAACTGGGACTCTGCCTGCCATAGGAAGTGCCTCTCCCCCCCTCCCAGTCCCGTCAGGCAAGCCTCAGTGCCTCCTCATGGCCCCCGTCCTGGTGTCACACTGCCCCGTGCCAGGCTTCGCCCTCTGCCCTCCCTCCCCATTCCCACTCCTGCTGTGATGCCTGCCGTTGAGGAAACCCTCCATTCTTTCCCGGTGTCCTCATCCCAGGGGAGGCAGTCACCGGACAAAGAAAAGGGGAGACCTAAGGGGGGGGGTACTGTTACGCCTAGCGCTCCGGGTCCCCGCTCCTCCCCGGAGCGCTCACGGCGTCTCTCTCCCCGCAGTGCCCCGGTCAGTCCCGCTGACCGGGAGCGCTGCACTGTCATGGCCGTTGGGGATGCGATTCGCACAGCGGGACGCGCCCGCTCGCGAATCGCATCCCAGGTCACTTACCCGTCCCGGTCCCCTGCTGTCATGTGCTGGCGCGCGCGGCTCCGCTCTCTAGGGCGCGCGCGCGCCAGCTCTCTGAGACTTAAAGGGCCAGTGCACCAATGATTGGTGCCTGGCCCAATTAGCTTAATTGGCTTCCATCTGCACCCTGGCTATATCTGATCTCCTCCCTTGCACTCCCTTGCCGGATCTTGTTGCCTTGTGCCAGTGAAAGCGTTTAGTGTGTCCAAAGCCTGTGTACCTGAACTTCTGCTATCCATCCTGACTACGAACCTTGCCGCCTGCCCCCGACCTTCTGCTACGTCTGACCTTGCCTCTGCCTAGTCCTTCTGTCCCACGCCTTCTCAGCAGTCAGCGAGGTTGAGCCGTTGCTAGTGGATACGACCTGGTTGCTACTGCCGCAGCAAGACCATCCCGCTTTGCGGCGGGCTCTGGTGAAAACCAGTAGCCTCTTAGAACCGGTCCACTAGCACGGTCCACGCCAATCCCTCGCTGACACAGCGGATCCACAACCCGTAAGCCGAATCGTGACATATACTCTAGCAGGCCCATTGACTTTAATAGGCAAAATGCACTTTACTGCACATTTAAACCCTGCAAAATAAAAGTATATGTTCAGGAAATAGGCTGAATTTAGCCACCAGTAGACTACATTCAGTCCATCAAAGCCAATGGGCCCAGCACAGTACATACTGCCACACCTTTTTGCCAAAAGCCCAACATAATCCAGCGATGTGCATAGGGCTTAAGAGAACAAAATAATAAATAAATTGCCCTTGAGAATTCTGCTGTATGAAACATAACATTGGTGTTAATGGGCCTTCTGCTGATCCATTCACACTGAGGAATTTCAGTGGCGGAAAATTCTGCAGCTCAAATTCAGTCACCTAAAGAATAAACATGTTAATTCTTTCAGTGGAAGTACCCACAGACTGCATTGCCGTCAAAGATGTGAATTCAAGGGGTACTCTGGCGAAGTGAACTCATCACACACTTATCCCCTATCTTCTAAGCTCCAGTTTTGTCTCATCTGTCCAAAGGACATTCTTCCAGAAGCTTTATGACTTGTCCTTTGTACAGATGAAACAAAACCGGAGCTTTTTGACAAGTCACATCAGCTCTGTGTTCACAGACACAAAAATGAAGCAAACAAAGAGTAGAACACTGGACCTACTGTGAAGCATGGAGGAGTCTCGGTTATGTTTTGGGGCTGCTTTGCTGCATCTGGCACAGGGTGTCCTGTATCTGTATAGGGTACAATTAGATTTCAAGACTGTCAAGGCATTGTGGAACGAAATGAGCTGCTCAGTGTCAGGAAGCTTGGTCTCAGTCACAGGTCATGGGTCCTCCAACAGGATAATGACCAAACATTTTCAGCTAAAAACACCCAAGAATGGCAAAGACAATGGACTATTCTGAGGTGCCCTTCTATGAGCCCTAATCTAAATCTTATGGAACATCTGTAGAAGGAGCTGAAGCCTGCAGTCTGGAGAAGACACCATCACACCTGAGACATCTGGAGCAGTATCTTATGAGGAGTAGGTCAAGATACCTGCAGTCTGGAGAAGACACCTTCACACCTGAGACATCTGGAGCAGTATCTTATGAGGAGTAGGTCAAGATACCTGCAGTCTGGAGAAGATACCTTCACACCTGAGACATCTGGAGCAGTATCTTATGAGGAGTAGGTCAAGATACCTGCAGTCTGGAGAAGACACCTTCACACCTGAGACATCTGGAGCAGTATCTTATGAGGAGTAGGTCAAGATACCTGCAGTCTGGAGAAGACACCTTCACACCTGAGACATCTGGAGCAGGATCTTATGAGGAGTGGGCCAATATACCTGCAGTCTGGAGAAGACACTTCACACCTGAGACATATGGAGCAGTATCTTATGAGGAGTGGGCTAAGATACCTGTAGTCTGCAGAAGACACCTTCACACCTGACACAGCTGGAACAGTATCTTATGATGAGTGGGCCTAGATACCTGTAGTCTAGAGAAGACACCTTCACACCTGAGACATCTGGAGCAGTATCTTATGAGGAGTGGGTCAAGATACCTGACGTCTGGAGAAGATACCTTCACACCTGAGACATCTGGAGCAGGATCTTATGAGGAGTGGGCCAAGATACCTGCAGTCTGGAGAAGATACCTTCACACCTGAGACATCTGGAGCAGTATCTTATGAGGAGTGGGTCAAAATACCTGCAGTCTAGAGAAGACACCTTCACACCTGAGACATCTGGAACAGTATCTTATGAGGAGTGGGCCGAGATACCTGCAGTCTGGAGAAGATACCTTCACACCTGAGACATCTGGAGCAGGATCTTATGTGGAGTGGGCCAAGATACCTGCTGTCTGGAGAAGACACCTTCACACCTGAGACATCTGGAGCAGGATCTTATGAGGAGTGGGCCAAGATACCTGCAGTCTGCAGAAGACACCTTCACACTTGAGACAGCTGGAGCAGGATCTTATGAGGAGTGGGCCAAGATACCTGCAGTCTGGAGAAGACACCTTCACACCTGAGACATCTGGAGCAGTATCTTATGAGGAGTGGGCCAAGATACCTGCAGTCTGGAGAAGACACCTTCCCACCTGAGACAGCTGGAGCAGGATCTTACGAGGAGTGGGCAGAGATACCTGCAGTCTGGAGAAGACACCTTCCCACCTGAGACTGCTGGAGCAGGATCTTATGAGGAGTGGGTCAAGATACCTGCAGTCTGCAGAAGACACCTTCACACCTGAGACATCTGGAGCAGGATCTTATGAGGAGTGGGCCAAGATATCTGCAGTCTGGAGAAGACCCCTTCCCACCTGAGACAGCTGAAGCAGGATCTTATGAGGAGTGGGCCAAGATATGTGCAGTCTGGAGAAGACACCTTCCCACCTGAGACAGCTGGAGCAGGATCTTATGAGGAGTGGGCCAACATATGTGCAGTCTGGAGAAGACACCTTCACACCTGAGACATCTGGAGCAGGATCTTAGGAGGAGTGGGCCAAGATACCTGCAGTCTGGAGAAGACACCTTCCCACCTGAGACCGCTGGAGCAGTATCTTATGAGGAGTGGGCCAAGATACCTGCAGTCTGGAGAAGACACCTTCACACCTGAGACTGCTGGAGCAGTATCTTATGAGGAGTGGGTCAAGATACCTGCAGTCTGCAGAAGACACCTTCACACCTGAGACATCTGGAGCAGGATCTTATGAGGAGTGGGCCAAGATATCTGCAGTCTGGAGAAGACCCCTTCACACCTGAGACATCTGGAGCAGGATCTTATGAGGAGTGGGCCAAGATACCTGCAGTCTGCAGAAGACACCTTCACACCTGAGACATCTGGAGCAGTATCTTATGAGGAGTAGGTCAAGATACCTGCAGTCTGGAGAAGACACCTTCACACCTGAGACATCTGGAGCAGGATCTTATGAGGAGTGGGCCAATATACCTACAGTCTGGAGAAGACACTTCACACCTGAGACATCTGGAGCAGTATCTTATGAGGAGTGGGCTAAGATACCTATAGTCTGCAGAAGACACCTTCACACCTGACACAGTTGGAACAGTATCTTATGAGGAGTGGTCCAAGATACCTGTAGTCTAGAGAAGACACCTTCACACCTGAGACATCTGGAGCAGTATCTTATGAGGAGTGGGTCAAGATACCTGACGTCTGGAGAAGATACCTTCACACCTGAGACATCTGGAGCAGGATCTTATGAGGAGTGGGCCAAGATACCTGCAGTCTGCAGAAGATACCTTCACACCTGAGACATCTGGAGCAGTATCTTATGAGGAGTGGGTCAAGATACCTGCAGTCTAGAGAAGACACCTTCACACCTGAGACATCTGGAGCAGGATCTTATGAGGAGTGGGCCAAGATATCTGCAGTCTGGAGAAGACCCCTTCACACCTGAGACAGCTGAAGCAGTATCTTATGAGGAGTGGGCCAAGATATGTGCAGTCTGGAGAAGACACCTTCCCACCTGAGACAGCTGGAGCAGGATCTTATGAGGAGTGGGCCAAGATACCTGCAGTCTGCAGAAGAAACCTTCACACCTGAGACATCTGGAGCAGGATCTTAGGAGGAGTGGGCCAAGATATCTGCAGTCTGGAGAAGACCCCTTCACACCTGAGACATCTGGAGCAGGATCTTAGGAGGAGTGGGCCAAGATACCTGTAGTCTGGAGAAGATCCCTTCACACCTGAGACATCTGGAGCAGGATCTTATGAGGAGTGGGCCAAGATATCTGCAGTCTGGAGAAGACACCTTCCCACCTGAGACTGCTGGAGCAGTATCTTATGAGGAGTGGGCTAAGATACCTGCAGTCTGCAGAAGACACCTTCACACCTGAGACATCTGGAGCAGGATCTTATGAGGAGTGGGCCAAGATACCTGCAGTCTGCAGAAGACACCTTCACACCTGAGACATCTGGAGCAGGATCTTAGGAGGAGTAGGTCAAGATACCTGCAGTCTGGAGAAGACACCTTCACACCTGAGACATCTGGAGCAGGATCTTATGAGGAGTGGGCCAAGACACCTGCAGTCTGGAGAAGACACCTTCACACCTGAGACATCTGGAGCAGGATCTTATGAAGAGTGGGCTAAGATACCTAGAGAAGTGCAAAAGTCTCATTGAGAGTTAGGGTATGTTTACACGGCAGAATGTCTGTGCGGAATTCTGCCGAAATATTCTACAAGGAAATTCAGCTGCAGCAGATTCCAATTTATTTCAATGGGATTCTGCTGCACTGGTCACACGGTGGAAATCCTGATTCCGGCGTCGGCAAAAAGAATAGACTTGTCTATTCTTTTTGCGGATTTCACTCGGAAATGCATTGCCGTCTATTTCAGAGGGGAACTAGCACCCACCAGATTATTCAAATGTGCAGAAAATCAGCACGTGTTTTCTGTGCAGACACTGCACACATTTTACACCGTGTGAACATGGCCTTAGGAGATTCTGTCTGCAGTGGGTGCTGGCAAAACAAACTGGCACTACGGCCATTCAGAAATGCGCTGCCTCAATAAATGGCAATGCATTTTAGAGCGGATTCTGAGGAAAAAATGTACACATTCAGGGGTACAGAATTTTGGCAGCAGAAAGTCTGCCACAGTAATTTCGTACAGTGAATGGTGCAGCAGAATCTCATTGAAAACAATGAGAGGCTGCTGTACCGTATTTTCCAAATGGAATTCCGCTCGGAAAATCCGTAGTGTGAATGGACCGTTTACACATATTTACTGCAGTGACTGCCTCAAAAGGGTGTGCAACAAAATATTAAAGAGGTACTCCTCCCCTAGACATCTTATCCCCTATCTAAAGGATAGGGGACAAGATGTCTGATCACGGGGGTCCTGCCGCTGGGACCCCTGCGATTTCTATGCAGCACCCAGCTTTCTTTTAGAATGCTAGTTGCGGGCGGCTTGGGTCGTGATGTCACGGCCACGCCCCTTGTGACATTACACCCCCTCAATGCACGTCACAATGAAGTCACGACACCCCCCCCCCCTGCTCCAAGCGTTCGGAACAAAATGTTCCGAACGCTGGGGTAGTGGAGTACCCCTTTAAGTTCTAGGTACCATCATTTCTGTCCAGGCCAACTATATTATTTTGTTTTTCATAATGATTCTGTTGAACCACAATTCAAAGGAAATGTCTGATTTTCCTCAGTTCGTTTTCAGTCAATTTTATTTATTACTTTTGTCAGTTTTAAGATATTTCAGGGATCATTGTGGGTTTTTCTGTCTTTAAGAAAAAGGTACAAACAATTTTGGCCATGTCTGTATATCCCAACTGAAAATAGCCATTTTTTGGGCTCTAGCTTTTGCAAATTCCCCCAAAAAGAACTTAAAATATGTTCCAAGTCATATTGTGTGGCTTAAAAACTATACAATTCATACGTAGCGTATTTTACACCGAACAAAGGGAAATATTCTGCGTATTCTCCGTTCAGCATACACACATGACTACACGGCGGCAGCATAAAATACGCTGCGTGAGCGCCATGTGGGACCGTACCCTCAAAACAACAAAAGTTTAATTTCTGTCATACCTAGGATTGATTCATGTGACTGGTATTACCAATGGGCATATGGATAAACCCTATTGATGATTGTGTGTGACTCTGGTGGCACTGGTAACTGTCCGAGCGGGCAAAACTACAACTCCCAGCATGCCCGGACAGCCAACGGCTGTCCGGGCATGCTGGGAGTTGTAGTTTTGCAACAGCTGGAGGCACCCTGGTTGGGAAACACTGATTTAGAGGTAAAAATCTATTCTGGGCAAGTTTTGCGATACTACCAGCAGTATTGGTAGTTATAATATGTAACTGTCATATGCCTTTTATAATACTACATCTTATGGGTCAGACAGGCATGTGTGCCCCCTCATGCAACAAAACTCTGCATACCCCCGTTTGTTTACTGTCTCACAATGTATATCGACAGCCCATTAGAGAGCAACAAGAGGGAAATGCAGCATAGGCATAAAACTTGTGTGGAACTACAAGCTCCAGCTTAACCTCCCATCTAGACTTTGACTAAGCCCCACTACACCTAGTATGACGGGTGTTTTACATCACGTGACGGCTGTTAAGGCGTCTCGCCACCAGATGGCGCGCATATCCTTAAAAATCAAGTCATTTCTATTGGTCATAAGAGGCTAAAGTGAACGTATGAAGTTGTCTCCGTCGCCATTTTGCCGAGGTATTTGATGTATAGAGAGATTGCTGCTCTTTGAATGTGACGTCTATATCATGCGCTATTAGAGGCACAGACTGGGTGACAACATGGAGAAGTATGAGGGGACGGAGAAAGTGCTGAATTATCTGCAGGAGGTGGAGAGGAAGGCCGAGGATGTGCTGGTGGACAGGCGGCAGGTACCTGGGTGCAGTAGGGACTGAAGAGGAGGATGGGGGTAGAGATTCTACAGGGGCCACTGCATGGGGGATGGGATCTTACAGGGGTAAAATTCCTAAAGATGTTGGAAGTGCGCCCCCCCCCCCAAATATCACCGCTGCCTGCAGTGCCCCCCCCCCCCCCCCAATAAATATCACCACTGCCTGCACAGAGCCCCCCATAAATATCACCACTGCCTGCACAGAGCCCCCCCATAAATATCACCACTGCCTGCACAGAGCCCCCCCCATAAATATCACCACTGCCTGCACAGAGCCCCCCCCCCCATAAATATCACCACTGCCTGCACAGAGCCCCCCCCATAAATATCACCACTGCCTGCACAGTGCCCCCCCCATAAATATCACCACTGCCTGCACAGTGCCCCCCCCCCCCATAAATATCACCACTGCCTGCACAGTGCCCCCCCATAAATATCACCACTGCCTGCACAGTGCCCCCCCATAAATATCACCACTGCCTGCACAGTGCCCCCCATAAATATCACCACTGCCTGCACAGTGCCCCCCCATAAATATCACCACTGCCTGCACAGTGCCCCCCCATAAATATCACCACTGCCTGCACAGAGCCCCCCCCATAAATATCACCACTGCCTGCACAGTGCCCCCCCATAAATATCACCACTGCCTGCACAGTGCCCCCCCAATAAATATCACCACTGCCTGCACAGAGCCCCCCCATAAATATCACCACTGCCTGCACAGAGCCCCCCCCCATAAATATCACCACTGCCTGCACAGAGCCCCCCCCCCATAAATATCACCACTGCCTGCACAGTGCCCCCCCCCATAAATATCACCATTGCCTGCACAGTGCCCCCCCATAAATATCACCATTGCCTGCACAGTGCCCCCCCCCCATAAATATCACCACTGCCTGCACAGTGCCCCCCCATAATAAATATCACCACTGCCTGCACAGTGCCCCCCCATAATAAATATCACCACTGCCTGCACAGTGCCCCCACAAATAAATATCACCACTGCCTGCACAGTGCCCCCCCCCCAAATAAATATCACCACTGCCTGCACAGTGGCCCCCCCCATAAATATCACCACTGCCTGCACAGTGGCCCCCCCCATAAATATCACCACTGCCTGCACAGTGGCCCCCCCCATAAATATCACCACTGCCTGCACAGTGCCCCCCCCCATAAATATCACCACTGCCTGCACAGTGCCCCCCCCAAATAAATATCACCACTGCCTGCACAGTGCCCCCCCGCCCCATAAATATCACCACTGCCTGCACAGTGCCCCCCTGCCCCATAAATATCACCACTGCCTGCACAGTGCCCCCCCCACCCCATAAATATCACCACTGCCTGCACAGTGCCCCCCCCCGCCCCATAAATATCACCACTGCCTGCACAGTGCCCCCCCCCGCCCCATAAATATCACCACTGCCTGCACAGTGCCCCCCCCCGCCCCATAAATATCACCACTGCCTGCACAGTGCCCCCCCGCCCCATAAATATCACCACTGCCTGCACAGTGCCCCCCCCCCCCCCCCCCCCCCCAAATAAATATCACCACTGCTGGCTGAATGCCCCCCAGAGGAAGAGCAGGCAAGTATATATCACACCTAGTGCTTCCTATTGGGGTAACATTGGTAGTCCAGTTCCCTAGCACTGTTTTGGTAGGTGTTTTGATAGGGGATAAGATGTCTAGGGGTGAAGTTCCCCTTTCAAGTTCATGTAAGCCACCTGGCACTGCATACCACAGGTCTTCCATGAAGAAAAACTTTTTTTGTCCCCCATATCAACTGGCTCCAGAAAGTTAAACAGATTTGTAAATTACTTCAATTAAAAAAAATCTTCATCCTACCAGTACTTATCAGCTGCTGAAGTTGAGTTTCTCTTTTCTGTCTGACCACAGTGCTCTCTGCTGACACCTCTGTCTGTCTCAGGAACTGTCCAGAGTAGGAGAAAATCCCCATAACAAACCTCTCCTGCCCTGGACAGTTCCTGACATGGACAGAGGTGTCAGTAGTGATCAGACAGAAAAGAACTGTACAACGTCCTCTGTAGCATACAGCAGCTAAGTACTGGAAGGATTAAGATTTTTTGATAGAATAATTTACAAATCTGCCACCAAAGTTACTTAGTTCTTCACACAGTGTGCATGGTGCAGGTATGTGCAGAACATTGCATCGGTGACCCAGGCCTCTGCACACTGCTATACACGGGGGGGGGGGGGGGGGGGTTTATTTGCAGAGCATCGCACCATAGTGTCTGTACATTGCTATATGAGGGGTAGGGGGAGTGCAGAGCATTTGTTGCAATGCTCTGCATTAGGGATCGACCGATATTGATTTTTTTTAGGGCCGATACTGATAATCTGTGAACTTTGAGGCTGATAATTTATACCTGAATATCGGTATAGGTTATAGGCTATCGGCTATTTTCTCATCATTGCGCAGCGCACAGCAACAGCGCAGGACGCCGCAGGAACCAGAAGTAGCGCGGTCCCCGGGAACAGGTAATTATAAAAACGGGGATGGGGGAGGCAATGGGGCAGCAGCGGTCTCTGGCCGGGGAGGCGGGGCATTATCGGCAAGGTAATTGCCGATACCGATAATGTCCAAAATCGTGAATATCGGCCAAACTGATAATCGGTCGATCCCTACTCTGCATATTATATAGAGATATATATATATTTATTCCTATATGACTGTACATTCCTATATGAGAGTTCAGAGCATTGCACCCTAGTGTCCGTACATTCCTATGTTAGTGGGGGGGGGGGGGGGGATTGGACACATGTTAGCGGGAACAGGTAGGATTGGACACGAATGTTGTGGGAGTGGGCAGGCATGGTCAGTAAATCATCGGGAGCATGAGTAAAAAAAACATTCCCGCATGTGACCATTCAGGTAGGTAGCAATGGACTGACAATTGTCTTATACTTCATATTTCAGATTGTGGACCTTGACATGAAAAGGAATCAGAACAGAGAGGCCCTACGAGCGCTCAGCCGCGAGACTTCTCAGTCAGGTGGGTCACTGCTGCTCAGCTAGTAAACTACTCGTAATCCAGGCCAGTGCTTTCCAACCAGGGCGCCTCCAACTGTTGCAAAACTACAACTCCCAGGCGTTGGCTGTCCAGGCATGCTGGGAGCTGTAGTTTTGTACCGTTTGGAGGCGCCCTGGTTGGAAAACAGTGACCCAGGATATTGGGGAAACTCCTGCTAATCCAAAAAGGGACTCATTTTGTTGCAAGCCAAAGTAGCTGGATTTCCAGAAGCCCAGGGATTAATTGTATATAGAGAGGTACCACGTGCCTTATGGCTGACTGGAGAATTGCCACTACTATCTACCACTCTTGTATGTCCACAGGGCCAGTGACCGTGTGCTTCGGTGATATGTTCATAAACCTTCCGAAAGAGAAAACCAGGGAAATGATTCAGCGAGGTGAGTGTAACAGCCCTGGAATGAATGGGGTTAAAGGTGAACTCCAGCCTAAATTAACTTATCCCCTATCCACAGGATAGGGAATAAGTAGCTGAGTGCGCAGAGATCTTCGGAACGGGACCCAGGCACTCTCAGTGAGGAGCGTGGCGTTTAATGGTAGGCGGCACGCGCTTCTTTCAGTTCTTATTGGCGCTCCCTTTAAAAAAAAATGAATGGCACTGTAGACTGCACACACTCCTCACTGAAAGCCAGGTTCCTATTCCAGAGATTGCGGGGGTCTTAGCGGTCGAATCCCCTAATCTGTCTACTATTCGCCTTGCAGATCAAGAACAGCTAGACACGGAAATAAATAACCTCCGCTCACAGCTGAAAGTGAAGGTGAACCAGCTGTATGAGGTGCAAGGTAAATGCAGCGGAGACAGGATCTTTAATTTTAATTGTGAACCCCTTCCTTGCTGCCATTTATGGGTCTTCGTTGTGCACCCACAGGTAAACCAGAGCTGAAAGGCTTTAACCTGACCCCACTGAGTCCAGACGAAGTTAAGGCGATTAATAAAGTTTTGAAAGGATGAGCGGAACATAAAAACACACCAGTCTTGTAAGTGATGGTCTTGGCGTAGAAAAATGCATTACAAACTAGTGCACAAATTAGACCCCCCCCCCCCAAATGGAAAACTGTCAAAACAGTAATGCAGGCAAATGGCTTTTAACCCCCTAAGGACCACAGGTTTTTTTATTTATGCACTTTTAATTTTTTCCTCCTCGCCTTCGAAAAATCAGAAAGCTTTCAATTTCCCACCTACAAACTTATGAAGGCTTGTTTTTTTTGCGTCACCAATTCTACTTTGTAATGACCTCAATTTTACCACAAAATCTACGGCGATACCAGAAAAAAAAATTTGTGGGGCTAAATTGAAAAAAAAAAAAAAAAACGGCATTTTGTTTGTTTGGCTTCCGTTTCTATGCAGCGCACTTTTCGGTAAAAATTACACCTTATCTTTATTCAGTAGGTCTATACGATTAAAATGATACCCAACTTATATAGGTTTGATTTTGTTTTATTTCTGTAAAAAAATTATAACTTTATGCATGAAAATTTGTAGATAAAAAAATGTCCTCTTCTGACCCGTATAACTTTTTTATTTTTCCATATACAGGCCGGTATGAGGGCTCTTTTTTAATTTTTTTTTTTAGCGCCTTGATCTGAAGTTTTTATCTGTACCATTTTTGTTTTGATGGGACTTGTTGATCTGTTTTTATAAAGAAAAAATAAAGTATCCAAAGTGACCAAAAATACGCAATTTTGAACTATAAGTTTTACGTATGTCACTGACCATGCGGTTTAATTAACATTATATTTCAATAGTTCGGACATTTACGCATGCGGTGATATCACATGTTTTATTTTTATATGGAATTTGGGAAAAGGGTTTTAATTTTTAACTTTTAATAAGGAAAGTGTGTGTGTTTTTTTTTTTTTTTTTTTTTTTTTTTTTTTACACACTATATTAGTCGCCTTAGGGAACTTAGGAGGAATCATTAGATTACTCATACAGATCAATAGAGTTCAATAGAACCACATTGATCTGTGTGCTCTGCACTAGATTGATAAAGCCTGGTCCTGCCACCAGGGAGTGTTTACAGGATTCTTCAGACGCTGCTGTCAGCTTTGACAGCGGCAATCTAAAGGGTTAATAGATCGCCACATGTCTGCTATTAACGCCTGCTCTGAGCTACAAGAATCAGGGCCAGCCGGTATGGTGCGGACTCTAGTCGGGAGCCTGCACCATACCCCGTTAACGGCACGAGGACGTGTATGCATGTCCTTGGTCGTTAACCAGTTAAATATGGTGCATGTGCCTACTCCATTTTTTATGAATTTACCCCACTGTCTTCCTATAACGTAACCCCCAGCTCTGAAAATGTAATGGACAAGATGGCTGATGTTCCAAAGTTTATTGAACTGCTGCTGACTTCTTATTGGCAGCTTTCATTATGTGTCTCAGGTTCTTCTTCCTGTCGTTGATGCAGCCTGCGGGAGAAGGGGATAGATCAGTTACTGTGGACCAGGGCCCGGGTAGAAAGGGATTGAGCCACCTCTTACCTAAGTGTGTGTTTGCTATGAAGTTTCCATTGTTGATGCTGTCTAGCTGCCCATCATCTCGGGACACAAAGCCATCATTCCACATGAGGTCGAAGCCCCCAACCCGCTTCTCCTTCCCTGTTAGTCTATTTAAAGAAAAATGTAAAGACATTTTCTACATTTTAACATGCAATATGATTTAATTACTTCAATATCTCTGCTTGCTTTCACTGAATAAGAACATTAACACCTCAGGTCTAAGAACCATTCATGCACTCTTCCAGTACACACAGTTGAGGGTTTTGTTGTCTTTTCTGCCTTCTAGGTGTGTACCTATGATATAATGCAGCTGTGGAAAAAGATCATGTCCAGAATAGACTAATAGATTTTTAGCCTTTTAACCCCTTAAGGACTGAGCCCTTTTTCACCTTAAGGACTCGGCCATTTTTTGCAAATCTGACCACTGTCACTTTAAACATTAATAACTCTGGAATGCTTTTAGTTATCATTCTGATTCCGAGATTGTTTTTTCGTGACATATTCTACTTTAACGTAGTGGTAAAATTTTATGGTAACTTGCATCCTTTCTTGGTGAAAAATCCCAAAATTTGATGAAAAATTTGAAAATTTTGCATTTTTCTAACTTTGAAGCTATCTGCTTGTAAGGAAAATGGATATTCAAAATAATCATTTTTTTTATTCACATATACAATATGTCTACTTTATATTTGAATCATAAAATTGATGAGTTTTTACTTTTGGAAGACACCATAGGGCTTTAAAGTTCCGCAGCAATTTTCCAATTTTTCACAAAATTTTGAAACTCTCTTTTTTTTCAGGGACCAGTTCAGGTTTGAAGGGGATTTGAAGGGTCTTCATATTAGAAATACCCCATAAATGACCCCATTATAAAAACTGCACCCCCGAAAGTATTCAAAATGACATTCAGTAAGCGTTTTAACCCTTTACGGGTTTCACAGGAATAGCAGCAAAGTGAAGGAGAAAATTCACAATCTTCATTTTTTACACTCGCATGTTCATGTAGACCCAATTTTTTTAATTTTTGCAAGGGGTAAAAAGGAGAAAATTTTTACTTATATTTGAAACCCAATTTCTCTCGAGTAAGCACATACCTCATATGTCTATGTTAATTGTTCAGCGGGCGCAGTAGAGGGCTCAGAAGGGAAGGAGCGTCAAATGGTTTTTGGGGGGCATGTCACCTTAAGGAAGCCCCTATGGTGCCAGAACAGCAAAAACCCCCACATGGCATACAATTTTGGAAACTAGACCCCTCGGGGAACGTAACAAGGGGTAATGTGAACCTTAATACCCCACAGGTGATTCACGACTTTTGCATATGTAAAAAAAATATATATTTTTTTTACCTAAAATGCTTGGTTTCCCTAAAGTTTTACATTTTTAAAAAGGGTAATAGCAGAAAATACCCCACAAAATTTGAAGCCCAATTTCTCCCGATTCAGAAAACACCCCATATGGGGGTGAAAAGTGCTCTGCTGGCGCACTACAGGTCTCAGAAGAGGAGTCACATTTGGCTTTTTGAAAGCAAATTTTGCTCTGGGGGCATGCCACATTTAGGAAGCCCCTATGGTGCCAGGACCGCAAAAAAAAACCACATGGCATACCATTTTGGAAACTAGACCCCTCGGGGAATGTAACAAGGGGTTAAGTGAACCTTAATACCCCACAGGCGTTTCACGACTATTGCATATGTAAAAAAAATTACCTAAAATGCTTCTTTTCCCAAAAACTTTACATTTTTAAAAAGGGTAAAAGCAGAAAATACCCCCCAAAATTTGAAGCCCAATTTCTCCCGAGTACGGCGATACCCCATATGTGACCCTTAACTGTTGCCTTGAAATACGACAGGGCTCCAAAGTGAGTGCCATGCGCATTTGAGGCCTAAATTAGGGATTGCATAGGGGTGGACATAGGGGTATTCTACGCCAGTGATTCCCAAACAGGGTGCCTCCAGCTGTTGCAAAACTCCCAGCATGCCTGGACAGTCAACGGCTGTCCGACAATACTGGGAGTTGTTTTGCAACAGCTGGAGGCTCCGTTTTGGAAACCGTGGCGTACCAGACGTTTTTTTATTGGGGAGGGGGGCTGTGTAGGGGTATGTGTATATGTAGTGTTTTTTTACTTTTTATTTTATTTTTTGGTGTAGTGTTTTTAGGGTACAGTCGCACAGGCGGGGGTTCACAGTAGTTTCTCGCTGGCAGTTTGAGCTGTTGCAGAAAATTTGCTGCAGCTCAAACTTGCAGCCCGATACTTACTGTAATCCTCCGCCCATGTGAGTGTACCCTGTACGTTCACATTGGGGGGAACATCCAGCTGTTGCAAAACTACAACTCCCAGCATGCGCTGACAGACTGTACATGCTGAGAGTTTTAGTTTTGCAACAGCTGTAGGCACACTGGTTATGTATCACGGAATTTGTGACCTTACTCAGTGTTTCAAAACCAGTGTGCCTCCAGCTGTTGCAAAACTACAACTCCCAGCATGTACGGTGCATGGTGTAAGGTGACTGCTGGGAGTTGTAGTTTGCAACAGCTGGAGGCACACCGGTCGTGAAACACTGAGTTAGGTAAAAAAAAAAAACTAAGTTTCACAACCAGTGTGCCTTCAGCTGTTGCAAAACTACAACTCTCAGCAGTCACCGACAGCCAACGGGCATGCTGGGAGTTGTAGTTATGCAACCAGCAGATGCACCACTACAACTCCCAGCATGCACTTTAGCTGTTTGTGCAAGCTGGGAGTTGTAGTTATACAACAGCTGAAGGTACACTTTTCCATAGAAAAAATGTGCCTCCAGCTGTTGCAAAACCATAAGTCCCAGCATGCCCATAAGGGAATGCTGGGAGTTGTGGTGGTCTGCCTCCTGCTGTTGCATAACTACAGCTCCCAGCATGCCCTTTTTGCATGCTGGGAGCTGTTGCTAAGCAACAGCAGGAAGCTGTAACTCACCTCCTGCTGCTGCTTCATCACAGGACTGTCCCTCGCCGCCGCCGTCGCTCCTGGGGCCCCGATCCCAACATTGACGCTGGGGATCGGGGTCCCCAGCACCCGGGGTCGTCTTCCCGCACCCGCTCACGCCCTCCGGAAGAGGGGCGGAGCGGGTGCGGGAGTGACACCCGCAGCAGGCGCCCTGATTGGTCGGCCGGTAATCCGGCCGACGAATCAGGGCGATCGTGAGGTGGCACCAGTGCCACCTCACCCCTGCAGGCTCTGGCTGTTCGGGGCCGTCAGAGACGGCCCCGAACAGCCAGTAATTCCGGGTCACCGGGTCACTGGAGACCCGATTGACCCGGAATCGCCGCAGATCGCTGGACTGAATTGTCCAGCGATCTGCGGCGATCGCCGACATGGGGGGGCATAATGACCCCCCTGGGCGATATGCCGGGATGCCTGCTGAACGATTTCAGCAGGCATCCGGCTCCGGTCCCCAACCGGCTAGCGGTGGGGACCGGAATTCCCACGGGCGTATGGATACGCCCTGCGTCCTTAAGGACTCGGGATGCAGGGCGTATCCATACGCCCTGCGTCCGTAAGAGGTTAAAGGGGTTATTTGGAATTGGAAAAACAGAGCTGACTTCTTAAGAAAACAAAAAACTGCATCACTATGTCCTTAGGTTGTGTGTGGTATTGCAGCTTAGTTCCTTTAAAATGAATGGATCAAAGTTGTAATACTACACACATCCTGAGGGCAAGAGTGCTGCTGTTTTTCTATTCCTGGATAACCCGTAAAGGGGTATTCCAGCCAAAAACATTTTATCCCCTATCCAAAGGATAGGGGATTAGATGTCTGATCGCGGGGGGCCCGCTGCTGAGACCACCCCCCGCGATCTCCCTGCAGCACCGGCATTCTATGCAGGGACTGCGTCTTTAGTTTCGGAAACCTCCGGGTTTCCAGGACTGGGGATGTGACGTCACGCCACGCCCCCTTCGTTCATGTCTATAGGAGGGGGAGTGATCAGACACCTTTAAAATATTTTTGCCCGGAATACCCCTTTAAAATAATATAAGTGGGGTTTATCTCATAGCATCCCCGCTGTTGGAAGAGGCCGCAGGCTCTTCAATGTTTTCTGCTGCTCATCTTTGTAATCGCCCTACATTTAGTAGCAGCAGTGGAAGGGACTGCAGCATTGTCCCACTCATGTTAACAGGACCATGCTGAAGTTCCTTGCACCATCTCTACTAATGTGCACTAGTAAACAGTTGATTGGCAGGGCTGCCGGAGGTCAACCGCACTTCCTTTATTTTACTTACCTCAAGACAACAGACCGTACATGGAGGGAGCGAAATATGGCCTTGTGTCAAGCCTTGATTAAGGGTCTTGTTCTGGTAAGTCTGTTGGTGGCATGGATGTGAACGTACCTTAATACTATTCTGAGGATATGACATTAATCTCTGATCACTAAGACTATGTTCATACAGGCAAATGTCCGCATGTAAAATTTCTCTGCAGACAATTCCCCTGACAGCAGAGGGACGCTCGGAAATGTATTTCTATGTATATATAGTCTTTCTGCGGACTCCAGAATCGGGATTTTCTGTAGCGGAAATTCTGCTGTTTGCATAGTGCAGCAGAATCCCACTGAAATCAATGGGACTCTGCTTCTGCAGAATGTATGTGTGGAAGATTCATGCAGAATTCTGCACGGACATTCTGCCATGTGAACCCAGCCTTAAGGGTTTGACTCCAAGTCCTGGCAGCCTCACCAATAACTCGACTGAAGAGGCCACAGCTTTCATGTAGGCGCTATTGCCTCTTCTATGCTAACCAGATACCTCTGCAAAGTTGTAGCTGTGCCATTAATTTCAACAGTAAGTAGAGCTGCTACCTAAATGCACAGAGCTTTGTCTTTCACTGCACTTCAGCAAACTCGTGGCCCTTTTATTCAGCTCATTGGTGGATGTGCTGGGAGTCAGTCTCCTGCAAATCAGATATTTATAACTTATTCTAAAGATTGGCCATTTATATTGAAGCAGGCAGGTTGGGGAAAAGAGTTCAGACATACCTGTGATCTTGTTAGTGTAAGCTTCATGATTGAGACATCAGGTATGTCAGAACTCCCCTCCCTGACCTCTGTACGGACCTCTCAGCAGTTTTGAGCTGATGGAAAATCTGCTGACAGGTCCACTTTGAAGTCCTAAACTTCCTCTCAAATATGCTTTCCTTTTATTGACAGCATGCAAAAATCCCTCCTGTGCCAGAACCTTGTGTGTTTTTCATTCCTTACTGTGCACGTGCTTACCTTCCTTCCATGTCCACCACATTCAGGGTGTCTTCCAAGAGACGGCATTTCAGGTCGTAATCATCTTGACTGCTGGCGGTCAGGGAGGGAGAAGCATTAACTTCTAGCAGCCACCTGCAAGGAAGAGCAGGAGCGTCAGAAGATGGCAGAAAACAGAACTGTACAAGTCGTGTGGCAAGGACTGGTATCTGTGGTCACTGTTGCTATAGTAACTGCAGAGTTAATGTTTGTATGTTGTAACAATAATAGTAAATCTTTATTTTGTTTTGCATATTTTGTGTTATGATATATAATGTGATGTGTAGCTTCGAAAGTGACAAGCGTCCGTGGTTTTACTGATGCAGCCGAAAGAGTACGGGGTTCTGTCAGTCTGTTCATTGTTACACCCCCCACCTTCTTCCCCTGACATAACTGCATCATACGGAATAACCTTTAGACCATATACACTGCTCAAAAAAAATAAAGGGAACACTAAGATAACACATCCTAGATCTGAATGAACTAATCTCATGAAATACTTTCGTCTTTACATAGTTGAATGTGCTCACAACACAATCACACACAAATCAATGGAAATCAAATTTATCAACCCATGGAGGTCTGGATATGGAGTCACACTCAAAATCAAAGTGGAAAGCCACACTACATGCTGATCCAACTTTATGTAATGTCCTTAAAACAAGTCAAAATGAGGCTCCCTACAATGCCTGGGCATGCTCCTGATGAGGTGGTGGATCCTCCTTAGGGATGTCCTCCCAGAACTGGACTAAAGCATCCGCCAACTCTTGGACAGTCTGTGGTGCAACATGGCGTATGGGAATCAGGTCTGGGGAACGGGCGGGCCAGTCCATAGCATCAATGTCTTCCTCTTGCAGGAACTGCTGACACACTCCAGCCACATGAGGTCTAGCATTGTCTTCAATTAGGAGGAACCCAGGGCCAACTACACCAGCATATGGTCTCACAAGGGGTCTGAGGATCTCATCTCTGTACATAATGGCAGTCAGGCTACCTCTGGAAAGCACATGGAGGGCTTTGTGGCCCCCCAAAGAAATTCCACCCCACACCATTACTGACCCACCACCAAACCAGTCATGCTGGAGGATGTTGCAGGCTCGGTGTGAACCTGTTTTCATCTGTGAAGAGCACAGGGTGCCAGTGGTGAATTTGCCAATCTTGGTGTTCTCTGGCAAAAACCAAACGTCCTGCTTGGTGTTGGGCAGTAAGCACAACCCCCACCTGTGGACGTTTGGCCCTCATACCACCCCCATGGAGTCTGTTTCAGACCTTTTGAGTGGACACATGCAAATTTGTGACCTGCTGGAGGTCATTTTGCAGAGCTCTGGCAGTGCTCCTCCTTGCACAAAGGTGGAGGTAGTGGTCCTGCTGCTGGGTTGTTGCCCTCCTATGGCCTTCTCCACATCTCCTGATGTACTGGACTGTCTCCTGGTAGCGCCTCCATGCTCTGGACACTATGCTGACAGACACAGCAAACCTTCTTGCTACAGCTTGCATTGATGTGCCATCCTGGATGAGCTGCACTACCTGAGCCACTTGTTTGGGTTGTAGACTCCGTCTCATGCTACCACTAGAGTGAAAGCACCGCCAGCATTCAAAAGTGACCAAAACATCAGCCAGGAAGCATAGGAACTAAGAAGTGGTCTGTGGTCACCACCTGCAGAACCACTCCTTTATTGGGGGTATCTTGCTAATTGCCTATAATTTCCACCTGTTGTCTGTTCCATTTGCACAACAGCATGTGAAATTGATTGTCAATCATTGACTTGGAGGTACATTGTGTTGTTTAACCCCTTAAGGACACATGACGTACTGGAACGTCATGTGTCCACTCCCGATCTATAACGCGGGGCCACGGCGTGGCCCCGCGTCATAGCGGGTCGGGCCCGGCCTCTAACAACGGCCGGGACCCGTGGCTAATAGCGCGCGGCATTGATCGCTGTGCCGCGCGCTATTAACCCTTTAGACGCGGCGTTCAAAGTTGAACGCCGCGTCTAAAGTGAAACCGAAAGCATCCCGGCTAGCTCAGTGGGCTGTTCGGGATAGCCGCGGTGAAATCGCGGCATCCCGAACAGCTGACAGGACAGCGGGAGGGCCCCTTCCTGCCTCCTCGCTGTCCGATCGCCGAATGACTGCTCAGTGCCTGAGATCCAGGCATGAGCAGTCATCCGGCAGAATCGTTGATCACTGGTTTCTTATGAGAAACCAGTGATCAACATAGAAGATCAGTGTGTGCAGTGTTATAGGTCCCTATGGGACCTATAACACTGCAAAAAAAAAAGTGAAAAAAAAAAGTGAATAAAGATCATTTAACTCCTCCCCTATTAAAAGTTTGAATCACCCCCCTTTTCCAATAAAAAAAAAAACACAGTGTAAATAAAAATAAAAATAAACATATGTGGTATCACCGCGTGCGGAAATGTCCGAATTATAAAAATATATCATTAATTAAACCGCTCGGTCAATGGCGTGCGCGCAAAAAAATTCCAAAGTCCAAAATAGTGCATTTTTGGTCACTTTTTATATCATTTAAAAATGAATAAAAAGTGATCAATAAGTCCTATCAATGCAAAAATGGTACCGTTAAAAACTTCAGATCACGGCGCAAAAAATGAGCCCTCATACCGCCCCATACACGGAAAAATAAAAAAGTTATAGGGGTCAGAAGATGACAATTTTAAACGTATTAATTTTCCTGCATGTAGTTATGATTTTTTCCAGAAGTCCGACAAAATCAAACCTATATAAGTAGGGTATCATTTTAATCGTATGGACCTACAGAATACATATCAGGTGTCATTTTTACCGAAAAATGTACTACGTAGAAACGGAAGCCCCCAAAAGTTACAAAACAGCGTTTTTTTTTTTCAATTTTGTCGCACAATGATTTTTTTTCCCGCTTCACCATAGATTTTTGGGCAAAATGACTGACGTCATTACAAAGTAGAATTGGTGGCGCAAAAAATAAGCCATCATATGGATTTTTAGGTGTAAATTTGAAAGAGTTATGATTTTTTAAAGGCAAGGAGCAAAAAACGAAAATGCAAAAACGGAAAAACCTCCGGTCCTTAAGGGGTTAAGTGTTACCTTTATTTTTTTGAGCAGTGTAGAATGAGCAGCTGTTGCTTACGGTTTGAGATCCTCATCCAGGAGGATGTCGTATCCATACAGTTCAAAGCAGTGCTTGTCATTGATGATGATCTTCTGGACACTCTGTAGGGTCTTAATGAAGATATTGTCTATATTCTGAAACAGAGTCTCCACTGCCGTGTAGCCATGCTTGGCCAACAGGTATTGCCGTAGCTGCTGAATCATCCACTTGCAGCCCTAAGGGAAGTATAAAATGTCTCGGATAGGTCAATCATTACATAACACTGTTGGGAGACTACATTGCACTGCAGATTACAATGAAGGGTGTGCAGATTTGCTCGATATCACATGTAGTAAATGTCCCCCTAAATGTGGCACCACTCACCTTTTCAGGATCATAATCTGGAGCAGTTTTCTGGATCGCCACATTGGTCAAGTGAATATCTGAATTGGGAAGTTAAAGGGTTGTTACTGGCAGCAGCTGTCTGGATGGTGCGTGAACCTACAAACACTTGATTCTGGATACACCCTGTTAGTAAAAAGTTGTTTTCTCCGACCTGTGGCTCTCCACAAAACTGCAACTTCTATCATAATAGAATTTGTAGTTTTGCAACAGCTAGAGAGGGGAAGACTCCTATAAAGGATACACTGATCATCGATGCTGCTGAGGGTGAAGCGCGTGTTTGAAAATCGGGCAAAACCGTCACGGTAAAGCCAGGCCTTGAGTGGGGTATACTGCAGGGAAAACATACACGCTAGCAATAGATAGACAAGTCTGAACAGTAGGTAGGTGAAATGTTAGGTCAAGGATTGGGTCTTACCGACGTGACAAGCACATACACCCGCAGGTCAAATTTTCTTCCTGTAAAGCATTTACATTTTTACTTAAAATCTATGCAACAACCAATACATATTCCAACAGAAATCATGCAGATAGATAAGAGAACCCAAGCTGTAGTCACAAGTCATAAATGTCTATGGAAAAGATTTCCTTTAGACTTTATAGTGGACACACATGGAGGGGTGCAGGGTTTCTCACCTCCTATCAAGTATGGATTCTCTATGTAGCGCTGAGCCACGTAATTTTCTACAGGGATCTCGTCTCTTTGCTCATCTGAGCGGCTGCCATCCTGAAAAACACAGAGATGAGCTATTAGTTTTCTACCATCCCAGATGAGAGGTCACCTGATTCCCCTCCAACAGGACCCTAAAATCACCTTTCTCCAGTCAATGATGTCCTTAAGCTTCCGGAAAAGAAAAATACCCTTCCCTTGGGATCTGGCCACCTATGGATAAGACCAATGGAATATATTTTATGTATTAATCTTCATGTCAGCGATGTGCAGTAGGCTGGTATCAGTAAGGCCAACAATGTGCTGATCTGTGTGCGTTCTGATCTACAAATTCCAATATTGTGGAAAACCATTGCTTATTCCAGCATTTGTATAGTCCAGCACCTTGTCCCCATCTGCCATGACAATACATAGGCTCATGTGACACGGGAAGCTCTTTCCTCAGGGGTAACAGAGGGAGCCCTTTAAAGGGGTTATCCAGGAAAAAAACTTTTTTTTATATAGATCAACTGGCTCCAGAAAGTTTAACAGATTTGTAAGTTACTTCTATTAAAAAATCTTAATCCTTTTAGTTCTTATGAGCTGCTGAAGTTGAGTTGTTCTTTTCTGTCTAAGTGCTCTCTGATGACGTGTCTCGGGAACCGCCCAGTTTAGAAGCAAATCCCCATAGCAAACCTCTTCTACTCTGTGCAGTTCCCGAGACAAGCAGAGATGTCAGCAGAGAGCACTGTTGTCAAGACAGAAAACAACTCAACTTCAGCAGCTGATAATTATTGAAAGGATTAAGATTTTTTAATAGAAGTAATTTACAAATCTGTTTAACTTTCTGGAGCCAGTTGATATGAAAAATAAAAGTTTTTTCCTGGAAAACCCCTTTAACTCTTCTATAGACCATGCCATATAGAGGTTAAACACCCAGGATAAAGCTGCATGCACATCACGTTTTTGCAATACCGTTCCCGTATCAGGTTTTTGATGAAATACGGATTCCTCAAAACCTGAATAAACTGTATCAAAACCTGTGTACAAATTTCAACCCGTATATGGTTTGAAAAATAATGTCCGGTTGCATCAGTTTTTTAAGGAAAAAACGAATAAGTTTTTAACTTTTCACTCCATTTTGAATAAAGTTTCACTTGTTTGATTGAAATTCCAAGAAAAAAAACTGCAAAGTAAAAAATCGTATGGTGAAAACCGGATGGAACCGGACGCACATACGGTTCTGTACGGTTCCCATTGACTCTCATGTTTAAAAAAAAATGGATACGGTTTAATATGGTTTTTCACCTGGACCAAAAAACGTGGTAGACTATGGTTTTGGGTACGGGTAAAAAAACGGACTAAACCGGATGATGCGTTTGACATACGGTTTACAATGTTAAGTCAATGCATACGGTTTTCTATAGAGAAAACGTGGTGTGCATGCACCCTTAGACTTTTTTTTCTGATCCCCGTCGCTACAGCTGAGACTCACTGGCATGGGCGCAGTCCCTGTGCTGTACATTTATAGCATTTGGCGCCATAGTAATGTGAATGTACGGCATCATATGCCGAATTGTTAATGGGGTTCTACAAGATAAGAAAAACATGGTTGCTTTCTTTCAGAAACCGCAGCACACTTGTCCATAGTTTGCACATGGTATTGCAGCAAAGCTCTATTGAAGTGAATGGGACTGAGATGCAGGACCTCACACAACCTGTGGACAGATGTGGCGCTGTTTTTGAAAGAAACTATTTTTTTTATTCTATAAAACCTCCTTTTTATGTTCATGGTTAAAAGGGACACTAAAACTGCAGTTTTTCTTCTCCATTTGCCATTCGGGGAGATGCAATGTATTGTTCCATGTTAGCAGTCACTTCAGCACAAGGTTTCAGGGTTACTTTCTATTAGGGATCGACCGATATCGATTTTTTAGGGCCGATACCGATAATCTGCGGAGGTTAAGGCCGATAGCCGATAACTTGTACCGATATTCCAGTATAAATTATCGGCTATTTATTCCCCCACCCCCTCGGCGACGCCACTGCAGATCATTGATTTAAAGCGGGCGCATTAAATCAATGAACTGCAGCGGCTTTTGCGGTGCCAGAGACCGCCGCCGCCACCCGCTTCTCTCCCCCTGCCTGTTCTGGGGTCCTTCCTAGTCCAACCACCACTGCTGCCCCATTGCCTCCCCCATTCCCGGTTTTATAATTACCTGTTCCCGGGGTCCGCGCTACTTCTGTCTCTGGCGGCGTCCTGAGCTGTCACTGTGCGCACTGACGGTGACGTTGCGTTGAGGACGTCACTCGTCATTACGCAGCGCACAGCGTAACACAGGACGCCACAGGAGCCAGAAGTAGCATGGACCCCTGGCCACGGGAACAGGTAATTATAAAACTGGGGATGGGGGAGGCAATGGGGGAGCAGCGGTCTCTGGCTGGGGCGGTGTGGTGGTGGGGGCGGGGCATTATCGGCAAGGTAAGTGCCGATACCGATAACGTCCAAAATCGTGAATATCGGCCAAACCGATAATCGGTCGATCCCTACTTTCTATGACAGTGTTTCCAAACCAGGGTGCCTCTAGATGTTGCAAAACTACAATTCCCAGCATGCCCGGACAGCCAAAGGCTGTCCGGGCATGCTGGGAGTTGTAATTTTGCAACACCTGGAGGCTCCCTGGTTGGGAAACACTGCTCTATGAACACAATTTCCTCTAGGTGCAGACCCTTTTGCTCCCCTTACAGGCTTCATGATCCACGTGATCCCAGGGTTTCTGCGGAATTCCTCTACAAACAGGTGATATTCTGCTGGAAGCTCGAAGGTCTTAGGGAAGAAGTCGCATTTTGCAGCCTCAAGGCGGCCAGACTCTCGTTCCAGCTGCTTCCGAAACCGCTTAAGATTCTTCACCATAAAGTTCTTCCTGGTCAACTTATAAAAGAGAGAGTAAAATGTAAATACGGTGGCTATGGTTATGGCCAGAACCAAAAACAATGATGGTACAGTAAGACAGGCACCTCGTAGTGATTGCGGAAGTGGCAGATGCGCACGTGTTCCTCCATGTAAATGTGGTCAAAGTTCTCGCGCAACCAGCCGACATCGCACCAATAAAAATCCCACTCTCCATCGCTGAAAAATACATTACTGATTGAGCAGATTGTAGGGCAGCAATAAGAAATAACTTAGGCTAGGTTTTCACTAGTTTTTTTTTTGCAAAAAAGCCAGAAATGCTGCACTATAAAAAAAAATAAAAATAAAATGCAAAAACTGCATCTTAGGAGTACAAAATGACAGTGCAGTTTTTTGTGGTGTTTTTTTTTGGGCAGGTCATGAAAACAGAAGAAAAAAACAAGTGGAAGCCTAGGCATATAAGCGGTAACAGACAGCATAAGTTACATAGGACTACGACATCTGAGCAACTACACTGCTCAAAAAAATAAAGGGAACACTGAAACAACACAATGTAACTCCAAGTCAGTCACACTTCTGTGAAATCACACTGTCCACTCAGGAAGCAACACTGATTGACAATGCTAGACCTCATGTGGTTGGAGTGTGTCAGCAGTTCCTGCAAGAGAAAGGCATTGGTGCTATGGACTGGCCCGTCTGTTCCCCAGGCCTGAATCCGATTGAGCACATCTGGGACATCATGTCTCTCTCCATCCACCAACGCCACGTTGTACCACAGACTGTCCAGGAGTTGGCGGATGCTTTAGTCCAGGTTTGGGAGGACATCCCTCAGGAGACCATCCACCACCTCATCAGGAGCATGCCCAGGCATTGTAGGGAGGTCATACGGGCACGTGGAGGCCACACACACTACTGAGCCTCATTTGACTTGTTTTAAGGACATTACATAAAGTTGGATCAGCCTGTAGTGTGGTTTTCCACTTTGATTTTGAGTGTGACTCCATATCCAGACCTCCATGGGTTGATAAATTTGATTTCCATTGATAATTTTTGCGTGATTTTGTTGTCAGCACATTTGAGCAGTGTATTATATGCAGGAAAATCCCTACAAACTACATAACAGGAGATCAGAAAACTACAAAAAAGTGGCAACCAATATGGTGGCTGATCAACAGTATAATGGCTTTTGTGAAGGCTGCACACAGTACGGGGGTGTCCCGAATCTGACGGCAGCAGGAGACTACAGTGAAGGGTGACAAGTACCCAAACCTTACTCCTTCACCTCTGTCCAGCCAGGCCGCTGTCTCAGCACGTCCACGATGGTGTTAAGGAGGCAGCACTTGTATCGAATGCAGGATCGGGGCTCCCTGTGTAAAACACAATCATTAATATCTTAAAGGGTTTGTCTAGTCTTCTGCATATAAAGCCTAACCACTGCATAAACACTTTTTTTTTTCCATCTAGAGCAGTGTTTCCCAACCAGTGTTCCTCCAGCTGTTGCAAAACTACAACAGGCCGGGGGATACTATTAACAGCGGCAGGAAGATAATGTGTTCCTACCCTAAGGCTATGTTCACAAGGCTGAATTTCCGTGTGAAATTTTCTGCCGGAGATTTATCAAAACCTGTCCAAAGGAAAAGTTTCTGAGTTGCCCATAGCAACCAATCAGATCCCTTCTTTCATTTTTTTAAAGGCCTCTGAAAAATGAAAGAAACGATCTGATTGGTTGCTATGGGCAACTCAGAAACTTTTCCTCTGGACAGGTTTTGATAAATTTCCCCCATTACGTTTAATGGGATTCCACGGTCCCATAATTCCGCCATGTGGGCACAGCATAAGACTTCACCTGTGTCCATTGTTTTGGACAAAAATGCAGTGGCCAGATGTTAGCTGGGGGTTAATAGAGAAATATGAAATGTAATACCTACATGTGTTTTTTTTAATTTTTTTTATAGCGTTCTTTTTCTCCCGTATAATTCTAAGCAAGAGAAACGCCAAGATTTTGTAAAAATAAAAAAATAAAAGCCATGGTCTCAACATGCTGTGATTTTGGAAAACTGCCGCTAAGCTGAAAACCGCAGAAAAACACCAAAGATGAGTGAAAAATTCCCCCAAAAAAACGCCAAGTGGGTTTGGCATTTCATAAAGCCCTATTGACTTTCAGCAAACATTAGGCCGCTGCATTTTTAAATTTTTGGGGGGATTTTTTTAAGAAAAAAAAAACCCTAAAGAAATCATCCAAGATTAGAAAAACAGAGCTACGGTAATTTCTGCCAACAACAGCACAACATCTGTAATCAGGTGGTGTGTGGAATTACAGCTCAGTTCCATTATACCTCACACAACTTGAGGAAAGGAGTGGCGCTGTTTTGGAAAGAAATTAGCTCTGTTTTCCTATTCCTGAACAACCCGTATAAGGTAAGTTCATGCGTGCCTATTTTGCTGCAGATTTTCCGCAGCTGATTTTGCTACCCACTAACTTTAATGAAAAGCAAAATGCGCTGCAGATAATCTGCAGCTAAATATGCATGTGTGAAAATATCCTTAAAGGGGTTATCCAGAAAAAAAACTTTTTTTTATATATCAACTGGCTCCAGAAAGCCATTTGTAAATTACTTCTATTACAAAATCTTATTTCTTTCAGTACTTATGAGCTGCTGAATTTGAGTTGTTCTTTTCTGTCTAAGTCCTCTCTGATGACACGTGTCTTGGGAACTGTCCAGAGTAGAACCAAATCCCTATAGCAAACCTCTTCTACTCTGTGCAGTTCCCGAGACAAGCAGAGATGTCAGCAGAGAGCACTGTTGCCAGACAGAAAAGAATAACTCAACTTCGGCAGCTGATAATTATTGTAGGGATTAAGATTTTTTAATAGAAGTAATTTACAAATCTGTTTAACTTTTTGGTGCCAGTTGATAGTAAAGTAAAGAAAAATGATGCATCGTGGGAGAAGGTTTCATATCAACATATATGTTCACTGACATCCTACAACAGTGTTTTCCAAAGTGTGTGTCTAGCTTTTGTAAAACTCCCAGTTTTGCAACAGCTAGAGACATATTGTAGGAAAAACACTGCCCTACAAGTTCACGCACCATAAAGGCCAAGTTCACGCGGCATAAAATGTGCGGAATGTCTACCCGGAAAATGCATGCGGACATTCCGCACATTTGAATAATCCTGCAGGCACTAGGACCACTCGGAAATGCGTCATCTCATAGACTTTAATGCATTTCCGAGCGAAATCTGCAAAAGAATAGTCTATTCTCTTTTGCGGATGCTGGAATCGGGATTTCCGCAGCAGAAACATCTGCTGCGGAAATTCCAACGTGTGAACAGTGCAGCAGTCAGAATCTTGCCAGAATGGCCGTGCGGAATTCTGCATGGACGTTCCGGGGTGTGAACATACCTTATATACTTGAGTATAAGCAGAGTTTTTCAGCACGATTTTTCGTGCTGAAAACGCCCCCCTCGGCTTATACTCGAGTGAACTCTCCGCCTGTCAATCCCTTCTCAGTGGTCTTCAACCTGCGGACCTCCAGATGATGCAAAACTACAACTACCAGCATGGCTGTCCGGGCATGCTGGGAGTTGTAGTTTTGAAACATCTGGAGGTCCGCAGGTTGAAAACCACTGCCCGGGCCTTCGTCATCATCCAGACCCCCTTTAGTTTTCTACTCACCTCCCCTTGGTGGGAAGGAAGGGTGAGCTGTTCCGGGCCATCTATGCTGCAGGGACCGTCCGGTGGGGAGGGTTAGTCGTTCCGGGCTGTCCATCTTCGCCGGGAGGGACTCTTCTCCGCTCCGGCCCGGACTAGTGACGTTGCCTTGACGACGACGCACAGTGACGTCCCTGCGCATTAACGTCCCTGTGCGTCATCGTCAAGGCAACGTCACTAGTCCGGGGCCGGGCCCGGAGCGGAGAAGAGGGCCATCCGGTGAAGATGGACAGCCCGGAACGACTAACCCTCCCCACCGGACGGTCCCTGCAGCATAGATGGCCCGGGCCAGCTCACCCTTCCTTCCCACCGAGGGGAGGTGAGTAGAAAACTAAAGGGGGGTCTGGATGATGACGAAGGCCGCAGTGGTCTTCAACCTGCGGACCTCCAGGTGTTTCAAAACTACAACTCCCAGCATGCCCGGACAGTTTTGCAACATCTGGAGGTACGCAGGTTGAAGACCACTGATTGAAGGGATTGACAGGCGGTGATGATGAAGGGGGGGTCTGGATGATGACAGGGTGATGATGACGGGGGTCTGGATGATGACAGGGGGGGTGATGACATGGGGGGATGATGTATTTCCCACCCTAAGCTTATAGTTGAGTCAATAACTTTTCCTGGGTTTTTGGGGTGAAATTAGGGGCCTCGGCTTATATTCGGGTCGGCTTATACTTGAGTATTTACAGTACTCTTATATTATATTTTTCATCCTTACCGCTCCTTCTGCCGCTGGTAGACATACGGAATCTTGTTTGTAGTCACCTGATACCAGAGAGAAGCAGACACAGTAAACCTTCCAGGATGCCACATTTTTAGCACATGTACCGTATTTATCGGGGTATACCACGCACCCTCATTTTACCAAGGATATTTGGGTAAAAAAAGTTTTTTACCCAAATATCCTTTGTAAAATGAGGGTGCGTGTGTGTGCATGCGTATACCCCGATACACTGTTTCTGACCCCCCAGAAGCCCCCAGGAAAGGCAGGGGGAGAGAGGCCGTCGCTGCCCGCTTCTCTCCCCCTGCCTTTCCTGGGGTCTAGAGCCCTGCTGCCGCCGCTTATCTCCCGCTGGCTATCGGCGCCGCTGTCCGTTCTCTCCCCCTGGCTATCGCTGCCGCTGCCCCATTGCCGGCGCCGATAGCCAGGGGGAGAGAAGCGGCGCCGGAAATGGGGCAGAGGCGCCGATAGCCAGGGGGAGAGAAGGGGCAGCGGCGCCGATAGCCAGGGGGAGAGAAGGGGCAGCGGCACCCACTGCCGGTGCCGCTGCCCCGTTGCCTCCCCCATCTCCGGTTGTATAATTACCTGTTGCCGGGGTCGGGTCCGCGCTGCTTCAGGCCTCCGGTGTGGTCCCCTGCATCGTTGCTATTCACTGCACGGCGCAATGAAGTTTGACGTCATTGCGTCTCGCAGCGCATAGCAACGACGCAGGGGACGCACACCAGAGGCCTGAAGCAGCGCGGACCTGACCCCGGCAACAGGTAATTATACAACCGGGGATGGGGGAGGCAACGGGGCAGCGGTGCCGGCAATGGGTGCCGCTGCCCCTTCTCTCCCCCTGCCGATAGCCAGGGGAAGAGAAGGGCCGGTAGCAGGGCTCTAGACCCCAGGTTAGGCAGGGGCAGAGAAGCTGGCAGCGACGGCAGGTCTCTGCAACTGCAAAGCCGCTGCAGTTCATTGATTTAAAGCGCCCGCTTTAAATCATTGAACTGCAGCGGCTTATCGGCGTATAACACGCAGTTAGACTTTAGGCTAAAAATTTTAGCCTAAAAAGTGCGTGTTATACGCTGATAAATACCGTAAATAAATCATATGAATGTATCATGATAAGTTCTGCAACTTTCTAATATATTTGTCTTGCTTTGTGTTTATCTAAAAACATCATCACCGAAAAGTAAAGGGAAAAATATAGGTAAAGAATAAAAATACTAAAACTCAACTTTTAATGTTTTACAGATAAAATGTACATACAAAACTTATATACTAGAGGTACCCCAACACAAGTACCAATTGCTTGTTATCACTAGCGATAATAAATGCATATAATGGATGGATGTGGGAAGGTAGGGAAAGGGGGGGGGGGGTATTTATGAAGCATTTACCCTTGTTTTCTTGGGTAAAATTGTCGCAATATTTTGGCACAGTGTTTTTTTTTATGCTACTTTTGTTGCTGTGGTATGCGTGTTTTGAGTCGGGTTTTTGCAGTGGTCAGAAATTCATGAAAATGCAATTTTTGGGAAAAGGCGCAAAAGTTGTCACAACCCTTTTAAAAGGGTGCAAATCACCACCATATACAAAAGTGGCATAAAAAACACACATTACAAAAATGTGTTGAAATTACTTCTTAATATAAGCAGATCACCTTGTTATTTGAAATATATATATATATATATATATATATATATATATATATATATTGTCCAGAGAAATGGACAGCACTGAAGATAAGTGGTTGGTGCAAGCTGGAGTAACCTGGTCAGGGTCCGATATATCCGCAGTGAAATCAGCAGCACTCAAGGATGTGTGAAGTAATGTGGCTTTTTATTCACCAGAACATCACAGACGCGATGTTTCAGCCGTCTTCCATGGCCTTGGTCAAGCCTTGACAAAGGCCGTGGAAGACTGCTGAAACGTCGCGTCTGTGATGTTCTGGTGAATAAAAATCCACATTACTTCACACATCCTTGATGGGTATGGTGGTTGATGGGTGATATGTGTCACCAAGGCTCCTGGCTTTGGTGAAGTAAGAGCCGGTATTATTCAGTGTCTGAGCTGCGATGCAGACTGACACTATGGCCATAGTATGGCTGGAAGGCCAATCCGGGACGGCTCTTACCGGGAATGACCAAGTGTAGGGTGGGGGTCATTCCCCACAATCCAGGCCGCCTTTTGATGGCCTTAACCCCTTAAGGACCAGGCCATTTTACACCTTAGGACCAGAGCGTTTTTTGCACATCTGACCACTGTCACTTTAAACATTAATAACTCTGGAATGCTTTTAGTTATCAATATGATTCCGAGATTGTTTTTTCGTGACATATTCTACTTTAACATAGTGGTAAATTTTTGTGGTAACTTGCATCCTTTCTTGGTGAAAAATCCCCAAATTTGACGAAAAATTTGAAAATTTTGCATTTTTCTAACTTTGAAGCTTTCTGCTTGTAAGGAAAATGGATATTCAAAATATATATATTTTTTATTCATATTTCCAATATGTCTACTTTATGTTTGCATCATAAAATTGACGTGTTTTTACTTTTGGAAGACACCAGAGGGCTTCAAAGTTCAGCAGCACTTTTCCAATTTTTCACAAAATTTTGAACCTCGCTTTTTTTTCGGAGACCAGTTCAGGTTTGAAGTGGATTTGAAGGGTCTTCATATTAGAAATACCCCACAAATGACCCCATTATAAAAACTACACCCCCCAAAGTATTCAAAATGACAATCAGTAAGTGTTTTAACCCTTTAGGTGTTTCACAGGAATAGCAGCAATGTGAAGGAGAAAATTCACAATCTTTATTTTTTACACTCGCATGTTCTTGTAAACCCAATTTTTGAATTTTTACAAGGGGTAAAAGGAGAAATGTATACTTATATTTGTAGCCCAATTTCTCTCGAGTAAGCACATACCTCATGTCTATGTAAAGTGTTCGGCGGGCACAGTAGAGGGCTCAGAAGCGAAGGAGCGACAAGGGGATTTTGGAGAGTACGTTTTTCAGAAATGGTTTTTGGGGGGCATGTTGCATTTAGGAAGCCCCTATGGTGCCAGAACAGCAAAAATAACCCACATGGCATACCATTTTGGAAACTAGACCCCTTGGGGAACGTAACAAGGAATAAAGTGAGCCTTAATACCCCACAGGTGTTTCACGACTTTTGCATATGTAAAAAAAATAAAAAAAAATTTCACTAAAATGTGTGTTTCCCCCCAAATTTCACATTTTTGCAAGGGTTAATAGCAGAAAATACCCCCCAAAATTTGTAACCCCATCTCTTCTGAGTATGGAGGCACCCCATAAGTTGGCATGAAGTGCATTACGGGCGAACTACAATGCTCCGAAGAGAAGGAGTGATATTTGACTTTTTGAGAGCAAATTTTGCTCGGGGGGCATGTCGCATTTAGGAAGCCCCTATAGTGCCAGAACAGCAAAAAAAAAAACACATGGCATACAATTTTGGAAACTAGACCCCTTGAGGAACGTAACAAGGAATAAAGTGAGCCTTAATACCCCACATGGGTTTCACGACTTGTGCATATGTAAAAAAAAATATATTTTTTTCACTAAAATGTGTGTTTCCCCCCAAATTTCACATTTTTGCAAGGGTTAATAGCAGAAAATACCCCCCAAAATTTGTAACCCCATCTCTTCTGAGTATGGAGGTACCCCATAAGTGGACCTGAAGTGCACTACGGGCGAACTACAATGCTCAGAAGAGGAGGAGCACCATTGAGCTTTTGGAAAGAGAATTCGTTTGGAATGGTAGTCAGGGGCCATGTGCATTTACAAAGCCCCCCGTGGTGCCAGAACAGTGGACCCCCCCCCCACATGTGACCCCATTTTGGAAACTACACCCCTCACAGAATTTAATAAGTGGTGCAGTGAGCATTTACACCCCACTGGCGTTTGACAGATCTTTGGAACAGTGGGCTGTGCAAATGGAAAAATTTTTCATTTTCACGGATCACTGTTCCAAAAATCTGTCAGACACCTGTGGGGCGTAAATGCTCACTGCGCCCCTTATTACATTACATGAGGGGTGTAGTTTCCAAAATGGGGTCACATATGGGGGGGGTCCATTGTTCTGGTACCATGGGGGCTTTGTAAACACAAGTGGCCTTCAATTCCGGACAAATTTTCTCTTCAAAATCCCAATGGTGCTCCTTCTCTTCTGAGCATTGTAGTGTACCCATAGAGCATTTTACATCCACATATGGGGTATGCTCTTACTCAGAATAAATTGGGTTACAAATTTTGGGGGGCTTTTTTTTATTTTCCCTTGTGAAAATGAAAAATTTAGGGTGACACCAGCATTTTAGTGAAAAAAAAATTTTTTTTTCATTTTCCCATCCAACTTTAATGAAAATTTGTCAAACACCTGTGGGGTGTTTAGGCTCACTATACCCCTTGTTACGTTCCGTGAGGGGTGTCGTTTCCAAAATGGTCACATGTGGGTATTTATTGTTTTGTGTTTATGTCAGAACCACTGTAAAATCAGCCACCCCTGTGCAAATCACCAATTTAGGCCTCAAATATACATGGTGCGCTCTCACTCCTGAGCCTTGTTGTGCGCCCGCAGAGCATTTTACGCCCACATATGGGGTATCTCCGTACTCAGGAGAAATTGCGTTACAAATTTTGGGGGTCTTTTTTTCCTTTTACCTCCCGTGAAAATAAAAAGTAAAGGACAACACCAGCATGTTAGTGTAAAAAAAATTTTTTTTTTTACACTAACAGGCTGGTGTAGACCCCAACTTTTCTTTTTCATAAGGGGTAAAAGGAAAAAAAGCCCCCAAAATTAGTAACGCAATTTCTCCCGAGTACGGAGATACCCCATATGTGGCACTAAACTGTTTCCTTGAAATACGACAGGGCTCCGAAGTGAGAGAGCGCCATGCGCATTTGAGGACTAAATTAGGGATTGCACAGGAGTGGACATAGGGGTATTCTACGCCAGTGATTCCCAAACAGGGTGCCTCCAGCTGTTGCTAAACTCCCAGCATGCCTGGACAGTCAGTGGCTGTCCGGAAATGCTGGGAGTTGTTGTTTTGCAACAGCTGGAGGCTCTGTTTTGGAAACACTGCCGTACAATACGTTTTTTATTTTTTATTAGGGGGACAGTGTAAGGGGGTGTTTATGTAGTGTTTTACCCTTTATTATGTGTAAGTGTAGTTTAGTGTAGTGTTTTTAGGATACATTCACACTGGCAGAGGTTTACAGTGAATTTACCGCTAGGAGTTTGCGCTGCGGTGAAAAATTTGCCACAGCCCAAACTTGAAGCAGAAAACTTACTGTAAACCCGCCAGTGTGAATGTACCCTGTACGTTCACATGGGGGGGCAAACCTCCAGCTGTTTCAAAACTACAACTCCCAGCATGTACTGATAGACCGTGCATGCTGGGAGTTGTACTTTTGCAACAGCTGGAGGCACACTGGTTGGAAAACCTTCAGTTAGGTTCTGTTACCTAACTCAGTATTTTCCAACCAGTGTGCCTCCAGCTGTTGCAAAACTTCAACTCCCAGCATGTACTGATCGCCGAAAGGCATGCTGGGAGATGTAGTTATGCAACAGCTGGAGGGATCGCAACTACAACTCCCAGCATGCAGAGACAGCTGTTTGCTGTTTAGGCTTGCTGGGAGTTGCAGTTTTGCAACATCTGGAGAGCTATAGTTTAGAGACCACTGCACAGTGGTCTCCAAACTGTGGACCTCCAGATGTTGCAAAACTACAACTCCCAGCATGCCCAGACAGCAAACTGCTGTCTGGGCATGCTGGGAGTTGTAGTTTTGCAAGATCTGGAGGTGCACAGTATAGAGATCACTTTGCAGTGGTCTCAAACTGTAGACCTCCAGCTGTTGCAAAACTGCAACTCCCAGCATGCCTAAACAGCTCTCTGGGCATGCTGGGAGTTGTAGTTTTGCAACATCTGGAGGGTTACAGTTTAGAGACCACTATAGTGGTCTCAGACTGTAGCCCTCCAGATGTTGCTAAGTAACTGACCGGCTTCCGTTGGATCCAGGGAGCTGCGTCGCGGTCCTCTTCTTCCGCCGATCGTCGCCCGCTGCCGCCGCTGATCGTCGCCGCTGCCGTCGCCGATATGTAAGTGGATCTTCGGCGCCGGTCCCTGTCGGTTTCCCCGTCCTGCCCCGCCTATTGTGGGAGGGCAGGACGGGGAAACCGAAAGTAAACCCCTCCGCCCCCGATCTGCTATTGGTGGTCGCGTCTAGACCACCAATAGCAGAGATAGAAGGGGTGGCAACCCTGCCACCTCACTCCTATCGCTACAGGGGGATCGTGGGATCCCCCTTCTATTCCGGGTCACCGGGTCACCATAGACCCATATGACCCGGAATCGGCGCCAATCGCAAGTGTGAATTCACTTGCGATTTGCGCCGATCGCCGACATGGGGGGGGTCTAATGACCCCCCTGGGCATTTGCGCGGGGTGCCTGCTGATAGATTAGGGCGAGATCCCCGCCCGGCGGGGACCGAAATTCCCACGGGCGTACAGGTACGCCCTAGGTCCTTAAGTACCAGGGAGCAAAGGCGTACCTGTACGCCCTTGGTCCATAAGGGGTTAAAGCGGTACTCCTGTGGAAAACTTTTTTTTTTTTTTTTTTTTTTTTTTTAAATCAACTGGTGCCAGAAAGTTAAACAGATTTGTAAATCACTTCTATTAAAAAATCTTAATCCTTCCAGTACTTTTTAGGGGCTGTATACTAAAGAGAAATCCAAAAAAGAAATGCATTTCCTCTGATGTCATGACCACAGTGCTCTCTGCTGACCTCTGCTGTCCATTTCATGAACTGTCCAGAGCAGGAAAAAATCCCCATAGCAAACATATGCTGCTCTGGACAGTCCCTAAAATGGACAGCAGAGGTCAGCAGAGAGCACTGTGGTCATGAGGAAATGCATTTCTTTTTTGGATTTCTCTTTAGTATACAGCCCCTAAAAAGTACTGGAAGGATTAAGATTTTTTTAATAGAAGTGATTTACAAATCTGTTTAACTTTCTTGCACCAGTTGATTTAAAAAAGAAAAGTTTTCCATGGGAGTACCCCCTTTAAAGGCAGCCTGCTTCACCAGCTGAGGGGGATTTACTAGTTGCAGTTCACACTGCCAGAGAGAGCTGAGAGTGTAGTTCTTCCCTGTGTTTGCTCCGAGGTTGGAAGCTGGTGGACAGTCTGACTGGAGGCCTGGACTTGCTTGATGCCGCATGGCATGGACTCAGGTGTGAACAAACACCTAAGAAATACAATTTAAATAAAGAGATTGAGGCATCAATATAAATGTATTAAAATATTCAGTGTTATGTGTTTGTGACTCACAGGGCCCTTGTGAGCCAACAGATACACATGATAATAGTGCAGTATATATGTTGGCAAATATATTATTAATAATAAAAATGAATAAAACAAAGGTAAAATAACATTGAAAGTATGTGGCCACACACTAAAATAGGTCCGACCTGGAAAAAATGCTGCGCAAAAAAGTACTTTGGCTTTATATTGGATATGATGGTGCGCAATATAGTACTTGTGCTGTATATGACTTTAAAGGGGTATCCACCATAAGGTGATTTTAGTACGTACCTGGCAGACAGTAATGGACATGCTTAGGAAGGATCTGCTCTTGTCTTGGGGCTAAATGGCTATGTTGTGAGATTACCATAACACTGTGGCTAGCTTTTTGTGAACTGGTATTTCCTGTTTTCAGTTTTCTTGTTTGCCTACAAATCCCATGATACCATTTTCCTCCTTCCCACGCATCAGCCACCCCACGCATTGAAACATAAATGAGCTGCAGACCTGTGGTTTTCAATCAGAGTGCCTCCAGCTGTTGCATTAGTTGCAGATTGCTCTCTCCACCCATTGAAGCAGACAGGCTCCCTGTCATCAGCTGACTAGTGAGTTAGGTCTCGACCGCATTGCAAGCTGGGAAAAATCTGAGACAACAGTCATTTTGTATGCTGGTAGGAATAAATATTGGGGTGAAAATCACATAAGAATTGTGAGAAAACCGTCACACACAGGCACAGACACTATATTATGAACTACACTAACTTTACAGCCCCTGTAGCATAGTCAAATAAAAAAAATTCCTGGAATACCCCTTTAACTCTATATGAGAACTCAATATTAGAGATACATCTACAGTCTGAATTTTATTTATCCAGCTTTGTTACCTGATCTGTCAATCAATCTGAGTCAGCGTGCGCTACCTCAAATACGAGGACGCCGCTGCGATCTGCTACTGCTGTACCCATTGAAGCGCTGTAGTCCACCTGACCGGAGCTCACCGCCAGCTGCGCTGCGAATACAGGAGACGGCCGAGTCTACAGCAGCGCCCTCCCCGCCATGAGAACCGGTACGAGGATCCGGACTCGCGCACACCACATGGTACCTTTGATCACTGTATAACAGTGGACTACTATTGCAGTACAGCTAATGAACAATATTTCAAAGAGACTTTGCAATACTTTATCCCCAGATTGGGGACTTTCAGACTTGTACCTGGACAATACTGACGTAACCAAGTGGCTTCTCATATAGAGTTAAGTCATATAGAGCACAAGTACTATATTAAGCACCATCATATCCAATTTAAAGCCAAAGTACTTTTTTTGTGCAACATTTTTTCCAGGTTGGACCTATTAGTGTGTGGCCACATACTTTTAATGTTATTTTTCATATATACTGCACTATTGTTATCATGTGTATCTGTTGGCTCACAAGGGCCCTGTGAGTCACAAACACATAACGCTGAATATTTTAATAAATTTAAATTGATTCAATATTCATGACCCTGAGCCCCAATCTCTTTATTTAAATTGTTTAACCTCCTGACCCCGTGGGTATAGGTGCCATTTGGGTAGCTGGGGTCTATAAGTTGCTAGTCTAGCAGGAGCCTCTCCAATAGCCTATCTTTACCTAAGGAATACAGGTGGACTTTTGTTACGTTTTCCTTAGTTCTGCATTTAAGACTGTTTGCTGTGTGCCAAGTGTGAATAAAACACTGAACTTTAATTTGAAAAGTACTGTTTCCTTGCCTCTATACTGCAACCGCACCTATCTGCAAGAGCGAGTCATCAGAATATATATATATATATTTTTCCCTAATATATAATTCCTAAAATATATATATATATATATATATATATATATACAATTAAACAAAGTTATATAAGATATATATCACTTTGTTTAATGTTTTCCTTTAGGAAGGACATGTTTAAAAGTCTGGATATCTGGTACAATTAAGTTTACAAACCATTTTACGGATGCAAATTAGACACCTTTTGTAATATGTTTGTTTTCACAATTTTCTAATAGTTTATCAAGAAAATGGTTCATCAGAATCCCACAACTAGGGGTCCTCATACCTACTGGGACACTAACCAGTCCTGCAGCAGCATCAGGCTCATCTATGAGTCATGGACAAGGCTGCATAAAGAGCCAATCACCTCCCACCACCACAAGGAGAGGAAACGCCCCCTCCCATCACACACTAATCACCTCCCACCACTACAAGGAGAGGACACGCCCCCTCCCACCACACACCAATCACCTCCCACCACTACAAGGAGAGGACACGCCCCCTCCCACCACACACCAATCACCTCCCACCACTACAAGGAGAGGACACGCCCCCTCCCACCATACACCAATCACCTCCCACCACTACAAGGAGAGGACACGCCTCTTCCCACCACACACCAATCACCTCCCACCACTACAAGGAGAGGACACGCCCCCTCCCACCACACACCAATCACCTCCCACCACTACAAGGAGAGGACACGCCTCTTCCCACCACACACCAATCACCTCCCACCACTACAAGGAGAGGACACGCCCCCTCCCACCACACACCAATCACCTCCCACCACTACAAGGAGAGGACACGCCCCCTCCCACCACACACCAATCACCTCCCACCACTACAAGGAGAGGACACGCCCCCTCCCACCATACACCAATCACCTCCCACCACTACAAGGAGAGGACACGCCTCTTCCCACCACACACCAATCACCTCCCACCACTACAAGGAGAGGACACGCCCCCTCCCACCACACACCAATCACCTCCCACCACTACAAGGAGAGGACACGCCTCTTCCCACCACACACCAATCACCTCCCACCACTACAAGGAGAGGACACGCCTCTTCCCACCACACACCAATCACCTCCCACCACTACAAGGAGAGGACACGCCCCCTCCCACCACACACCAATCACCTCCCACCACCACAAGGAGAGGACACGCCCTACCCTTCCCTGTGAGCTAATGAAAAGATGTCAAATGAAATGTAAAATAAAGGACATTCACAACAAATCTACTAAACTGCCTTGTAGTAACACACAAGGAATCACCTCTGAAAGAGCTTCCTGGAACTATCACCTGAGAGGTGGGTAAATTCACACATTTGCCAGTTATTTCTGAAAGTGCACGAAATTTATAGCCAAACTTGCTCCTTTTTGTAAATTTGGTGCAGTGAATTAAAAAGTCACCCATGAAAAAAAAAGGAGTAAAAAAAAACACATTTATTCATAAATACCCCCCAGAGTGCCCACTAATCTCTCCACCCTCTGACCTCTCCTCTTGGGGAACCCACCTCCTTAATAGGGTGGCACCAACCACGGTTGTGGTTCCTTTCTTAGTCTTAGGCAATGTTCACATAATGGAATTTCCGCCAAAATTTACTGTCCATTTAATAGGATTCCGCTGTCCCATTCGAATTTCTGCAGCGGCAATTCGGCATTACACAAAATTTTATGACCTTAAAGTTACTGGGGCTTTGAAATTTAGCAGAATTCTGTGCTTTCAGAACATAGAGTTCTGTAGAAATTCCAGCAGAACTCCGCAATTCCATTCAGCAATCCCGCTATGTGAACATGTGCAGGATAAACAGTGCAGGATAAAACAAAAAAAGGGGGAGTAGGCACCATATAAAATATACATATGTGCACCAGCCCCAGGGTGCGGAGTACAAAGTGCTATTTATTCCATAGATATGTTGTGATGCAGAGGTAGAAACATAACATGACACCTAAACAGTGAATAGTGCTGATCTACCGTCTGCAGGAAAGTGCCTCACAACTATGTATATAGCAAGTTTCCTACACCTTTCCCCTCTCTAATTAATATAGGTTTCTTAGGGAAAAGCTTAATTAATTGCAGACTCTTAGGCCATGTTCACACAGCGTAACATGTGCGGACATTCCGCACAGTTGATTAATCCGGCAGGCGCTAGGAAGTCTATTGTTTTGCGGATGCTGGAATCAGGATTTTGCCGCAGAAATTCCACTGTGTGAATATTGCAGCAGCATCCCCTTGAAATCAATGGGATTCTGCTGCGGCGGGAATGTCCGTGCGGAATTCTGCACGGACATTCTGCCGTGTGAACAAAGCCTTAGAGAGAGGCGGTATCATTATAAAGTGTAAATAGAGCGCACAATCAGGGAGTCTCTACACATATACTGTACTGAAGATAGATCAACAAAACATATAAAAGATGTAATTATACATCATAATATCACTGTTATGGGGGCACTGTAGTTATCACTGTTATGGGGGCACTGTAGTTATCACTGTTATGGGGGCACTGTAGTTATCACTGTTATGGGGGCACTGTAGTTATCACTGTTATGAAGATCCCACATCTGTCACTGTTATGGGGGCACTGTAGTTATCACTGTTATGGGGGCACTGTAGTTATCACTGTTATGGGGGCACTGTAGTTATCACTGTTATGGGGGCACTGTAGTTATCACTGTTATGGGGGCACTGTAGTTATCACTGTTATGGAGGCACTGTAGTTATCACTGTTATGGGGGCACTGTAGTTATCACTGTTATGGGGGTAATGTAGTTATCACTGTTATGGGGGCACTGTAGAGATCACTGTTATGGAGGCACTGTAGTTATCACTGTTATGGAGGCACAGTAGTTATCACTGTTATGGGGGCACTGTAGTTATCACTGTTATGGGGGCACTGTAGTTATCACTGTTATGGGGGCACTGTAGTTATCACTGTTATGGGGGCACTGTTGTTATCACTGTTATGGGGGCACTGTAGTTATCACTGTTATGGGGGCACCGTAGTTATCACTGTTATGGGGGCACTGTAGAGATCACTGTTATGGAGGCACTGTAGTTATCACTGTTATGGAGGCAATGTAGTTATCACTGTTATGGAGGCAATGTAGTTATCACTGTTATGGAGGCACTGTAGAGATCACTGTTATGGGGGCACTGTAGAGATCACTGTTATGGGGGCACTGTAGTTATCACTGTTATGGGGGCACTGTAGTTATCACTGTTATGGAGGCACTGTAGTTATCACTGTTATGAGGGCACTGTAGTTATCACTGTTATGAGGACACTGTAGTTATCACTGTTATGGAGGCACTGTAGTTATCAATTTTATGGGGGCACTGTAGTTATCACTGTTATGGGGGCACTGTAGTTATCACTGATATGGGGGCACTGTAGTTATCAATTTTATGGGGGCACTGTAGTTATCAATTTCATGGGGGGCACTGTAGTTATCACTGTTATGGGGGCACTGTAGTTATCACTGTTATGGGGGCACTGTAGAGATCACTGTTATGGAGGCACTGTAGTTATCACTGTTATGGAGGCACTGTAGTTATCACTGTTATGGAGGCACTGTAGTTATCACTGTTATGGAGGCACTGTAGAGATCACTGTTATGGGGGCACTGTAGAGATCACTGTTATGGGGGCACTGTAGTTATCACTGTTATGAGGGCACTGTAGTTATCACTGTTATGGAGGCACGGTAGTTACCACTGTTATGGGGGCACTGTAGTTATCACTGTTATGGGGGCACTGTAGTTATCACTGTTATGGAGGCACTGTAGTTATCACTGTTATGGGGGCACTGTAGTTATCACTGTTATGGGGGCACTGTAGCTATCACTGTTATGGGGGCACTGTAGTTATCACTGTTATGGGGGCACTGTAGTTATCACTGTTATGGAGGCACTGTAGTTATCACTGTTATGGGGGCACTGTAGTTATCACTGTTATGGAAGCACTGTAGTTATCACTGTTATGGGGATAATGTAGTTATCACTGTTATGGGGGCATTGTAGAGATCACTGTTATGGAGGCACTGTAGTTATCACTGTTATGGAGGCACTATAGTTATCACTGTTATGGGGGCACTGTAGTTATCACTGTTATGGGGGCACTGTAGTTATCACTGTTATGGGACACTGTAGTTATCACTGTTATGGGGGCACTGTAGTTATCACTGCTATGGGGGTACTGTAGTTATCACTGCTATGGGGGTACTGTATTTATCACTGTTATGGGGCACTGTAGTTATCACTGTTATGGGGGCACTGTAGTTATCACTGTTATGGAGGCACTGTAGTTATCACTGTTATGGGGGCACTGTAGCTATCACTTTTATGGAGGCACTGTAGTTATCATTGCTATGGAGGCACAGTAGTTATCACTGGTATGAGGGCACTGTAGTTATCACTGTTATGGGGGCACTGTAGTTATCACTGTTATGGAGGCACTGTAGGTATCACTGTTATGGAGGCACTGTAGTTATCACTGTTATGGGGGCACTGTAGTTATAATTTTTATGGAGGCACGGTAGTTGTCACTGGTATGGGAGCACTGTAGTTATCACTGTTATGGGGGAACTGTAGTTATCACTGTTATGGAGGCACTGTAGGTATCACTGTTATGGAGGCACTGTAGTTATCACTGTTATGGGGGCAATGTAGTTATCACTGTTATGGGGGCACTGTAGTTATCACTGTTATGGGGGCACTGTAGTTATCACTGTTATGGGGGCACTGTAGTTATCACTGTTATGGGGGTACTGTAGTTATCACTGTTATGGAGGCACTGTAGTTATCACTGTTATGGGGGCACTGTAATTATCATTGTTATGGAGGCACTGTAGTTATGACTGTTATGGGGGCAATGTAGTTATCACTGTTATGAGGACACTGTAGTTATCACTGTTATGGAGGCACTGTAGTTATCAATTTTATGGGGGCACTGTAGTAATCACTGTTATGGGGGCACTGTAGTTATCACTGATATGGGGGCACTGTAGTTATCACTGTAATGGGGGCACTGTAGTTATCACTGTTATGAGGACACTGTAGTTATCACTGTTATGGAGGCACTGTAGTTATCAATTTTATGGGGGCACTGTAGTTATCACTGTTATGGGGGCACTGTAGTTATCACTGATATGGGGGCACTGTAGTTATCACTGATATGGGGGCACTGTAGTTATCACTGTTATGGGGGCACTGTAGAGATCACTGTTATGGAGGCACTGTAG